>NC_044987.1:119161318-119461318 GCF_008728515.1 Papio anubis
CCCTATCTATTCTAACATCTGTCTCTATACATTTGTCTATTCTAGATACTTCATATAAATGGTATCACACAATATTTGTCCTTTTGTGTCTGGCTTCTTTCACTTGGCATGTTTTCAAGGCATCCATGTTGTAGCATATATCAGTAATCATTAGTTTTATGGATGAATAATGTTCCATTGAATGGATATACCACATTGTGTTCGTCCATTCATCTATCGACAGACAGGGGTTATTTCCATCTTTTGGTTATTTTGAAAATGCTGCAATGAACATTTGCATGTGAGTGTCTGTTAAGTTCCTATTTCCAAATCTCTGAGGTATATACCTAGAAGTAAAATTGTTAGATCGTATAGTTTTATCTTTAACTTTTTCAAGGAACTGTCAAACTGTTTTACACAATGACTACACCATTTTACAGGCCCACTACTAGTGTACAAGGGTTCTAGAGTCTCCACACCCTTACCAGCACTTGATATATATATTGTTCAATTACAGCAATCCTGTGGGTGTGAAGTGGTATATCATTGTGGCTTTGATTTCCATTGGCCTAATCACTATGTTACTATGTTGAGCCTGTGCTTATAGATCATTTGTTTATCTTCTTTGGAGAAATATCTACTCAATTCCTTTGTCTATTTTCTAATTGAGTTGTTTGTCTTTTTGTTGTTGGATTGCAGGAGCTTTTATAGAGCCTGGATATTAAACTTTTATCAGTTGAATAATTTGCAGATATCTTCTCCCATTCTGTAGGTTGTCTTTTCACTTTCTCAATAATGTCCTTTGATGTACAAAATTTTTAATTTTCATGAAGCCCAACTTATCTACATTTTCTTTTGTTGCTCATGCTTTTGGTGTCATCTCTAAGAATTCATTGCCACATTCAAGGTCGCAACGATTTACCCCTATGTTTTCCTCTAAGAGTTTTATGCTTTTAGTTTTTATATTTAGGTCAGTCCATTTTTAGTTAATTTTTGTATGTGGAGTATGGTAGAGAGCCAACTTCATTCTTCGGCATGTGAATATCCATTTGTTTCAGCACAATTTGTTGAAAAGACTGTTCTGTAGGGGTTTGCTTTTGAGCATGTTAATAATTACAACAATCACAAAAGCTGACATTTGGCACACTTCCTGCACACCAGCTGTCATTCCGAGCACTTGGTGTATTTGAACTTGGGGTAGGTTTGGGATGCTGTGTGGACATTTACAAGGAGACAGACTCAACGTTAACCCCAAGACCACAGACAGATTTCTCCACTGACAGCAGGGGTAGGAGTGACCCATCTAGAGAGGAGCCTGCCCCCTGTCCTCTGTGACCAAATGCAGAGGCTGAAGGAGGCATTGCCTAGGAGACCACCATGCCACCTGCAGTGATGGGCAAATCCCAGTTGTGAACAGAACCCGATGTTCTGTGGAAATGGTTCACCCAGTGAGTTTCTCTTCCATATTGTGATGTAAATAGCTGAGGAAACTTCTGCCTCTGCAGTTGGATGCATCATTTAAATCAAACTAAACAGTCATAGATGCATCTCCTTCTTTAGGACAGTTACAGCACCAGAAATGGGGGATACAGTGTATCCACAATTCCAGGAACTGGGATATAATGCAGCCATAGGACCAGAAGGTGGGGATACAGTGTAGCTATAGCCCTTGCTCTCATGGAGTGCAGTCTATGCAGCTTTATACTATGATCTGTGTTGTGAAAGGCTTCTAATTCTGGCTAAGTAAGCTTTGTGTGCCGATAATGGGTCCACCCCAATATCCCAGGCCCCCTACCTCTGTGCTGATACCATGCGAGCTCAGCTCCCACTTCTCTTAGAGCATGCAGCAACTCGTGTCTCAGTTAATTTCGTCCCCCACTTCTGTCTCCCTTGATGGACTTGGTCTACTTGGTGGCAAGAACCATGTCTCATTCATTTCTCTAGCCCTAGCCCAGGGCCTGGCCATGGCAGTCCTGGCAAAAGTCAGATGGATAAACAGATGGATGGATGAGTGATGGGTGGGTAGACGAATGGATGATGGATGGATTGTAGATGAATGGATGGATGGATGAATGGATAGATGGATGGATGGATGGATAGATGGACGGATGGATGAGTGATGGGTGGGTAGGTGAATGGATGATGGATGGATTGTAGATGAATGGATGGATGGATGAATGGATAGATGGATGGATTGGTGGATTGACGGATGGATGATGGATAAATGGATGAATGGAGAGCTGGACAGCTGGATAGATGAATGGATGGATGGATGGATGGATGGATGGATGGATGATGGATGGTAGTTGACAGATTTTTGTCAACTCATTTTGTTCTAGGCACTATTGCAAGCCCTTTACTCATGTCATTCCCTTTAATACATGTTAAGTTATATTAGGAGAAACTTTGAACTCCAGACAAGAAAACTGAGGAAATGAAAGAGCAAGGAATGTGCCTAAGCTCCCACAGCCAAGAGTGTTCTGTGAATCCATCAGGATGGGCCAGCCACACCTGGCTGGGCAGGGGAGGCCCCTGAGACTCAGATGTTGAGAGACAAGGCCTACCAGAGTTAGGCATGGCAGGATAGGGACTGCCGCTCTGTCTCCTGGCTCCAACCTGGGTCCTCACCAACTCAGCTGCTGCATCCCCAGCTCCCTGGAGAGAAGACATGTCCCTGTGACTGCCTTGCTGTTGCAGGAGCCACACTGGAGAGGCTGGACTGTTTGGTGAGGCCTTCGTCTCTCCCTGTGCCTGCCTCTGCCTGGCATTGTTCCCTCCGTCAATGTCTATCATGGCCCTCAGCCTTCAGCACTGGGCATACATGCCAGGGTTTTCATACTGCGTAATGAAGCATTAAAAGCCTTCCCAGCCCTCAGAGATCCATTTGACAATGGTCACATGGCCATTAGGTAGACAAATTACTAGTTTCATGTATTTAGCCCTGGAAGGGGACCCACACATACAGTAGATGCCTTCCTGGTAATTTCAGCTTCCTTTCTCATGGCAGCTCATGGGGACATTTTGCCTCCTCTGGGCCTTTTGCCATGATTTGTCTGGGCTCTGGGTGCCCACATGCAGCCAAACCCACACAACCCTGGGAATGTCAGCGCCACCCCCATGGGACCAGTTGCCGCCTCCTGAGACAGCACCCTGTCTTCAGCTGCACCCTTGTTTGCCTCTGGGTGTGGTGTGCAAACACTACCCTTGATACCCAAGACTTAATTCTTTCCCTTTTACACTTAATCGGAATGATTTCTGCCCACATATGGCCTCCGGTGTGTAATGATTTTTTAATGCATTTACATGGCACTTCAACACAAAAGTCTGAACGTGGTGGAAATGGAGCTATTGATGTTAGCAATGAGAAAGGAGGCATAATCTGGCATAATGTTTATTGCATTGTGTTTCCTGGACTGTCAACAGCTGGATATTGGGACAGTCTGGGAATTCGGGGGAAAAGGGAGAGGGCCTCGGGTTATATTCTGGTTCCTGCCTGCAAACTTGATCAAGGTGGGCACTAGGCCAAAGGTAGCGTTTGCTTCCTCGTCCCAGCTCCATCTTCAGATCTCCCCAGCCTGCATCCCTTTTCAAGTCACAAAACTGTGGGCACCACTGTATCCCTGCCCCTTGGTTTGTGTCCCCACTTCCAGTCCACTGCCTGGTGCAGTTGGTGTCCCTTCCTGTGCATTTCTGGAATCTGTCCGCTGCTTTCCATGTCTACAGACAAACAAGATGACTTCACTCTTTCTCTCTTCATGGCCTGCCTGCAAGCGGGGCTCACCTGCCTCTCTGGATTCCTTTCTCTCCCCCAGCTGCCCTCTCCGTCTGGCCTCACTGGCCTTCCTATAGCCCTTCATCCCCTCTTCCCTGCTCCTGGGCCCTTGGTACCTGTAGGCCTTTGGCCTGTAGCCCCATCGCTCCCTCTGCAATGTGACACCAGGGCCCTCTCCCTGGGCACTCACACAGCTGCCCCACATTCATTTTCATGAGGACTCAGTCAGTATCACTCCCCCCCTGTACTTGACCAAGTTCCAAAAGGCAGGTCCAGGCTTGTTTTTGCCAATTTGATTTTACTCCCCCAATTTGTCATTAAACCCCCCACAGCCACAACTGGAAGAGACCTAAGCGGTCCTTGGGCTAGCTGAGTGTCACCACTGGGGTTCAGGAAACCCTTGCACGGTGTTCTTGGTCTCAGAAGACTCCTGCGAATTAAATCCACCATTTTATTTCATTTTTGTCATATATGATAAAGAAGTGATTTTAAGCAAAAATATTTCATTTTGGATGCTGATCTATTATTGAAAAGTGTGAATTTATGTGTTAATTCCCCTCTCCCTGGATGCATGGGTGGATGAATGGATGGATGGGTGGATGGGTGGATGGATGGATGGATGGATGGATGGATGGATGGATGGATGGATGGATGGGTGGATGGATGGATGGATGGATGGATGGATGGATGGATGGGTGGATGGGTGGATGGATGGATGAACAAATGAATGAATGGAGAGATGAAAGAATGGAGGGATGGAGATAGGCAGATAAAAGGAGGGAGGAAGAGAGAGATTTCTATATATTTTGAATAATATAGATAATCTCTATAGATATCATCTATATATATGATGGCAATTTTTAATTTTCACTCATTTATCAAGAACAACTCTCTTCAATACTTGGTAAAGAGGAAGCATGATTTGTCAAATGCAAACAAGAATGTTCATTTTATGACTGGTTTGGGGTGATGCTGTCACATCAAAAATAGCCCCAAACTGCTCCCATCAGCTTGCATGTTACATTTCCAAAGTCAGCCAACTGGGTTTTGTCTTTTTCATGACTTGTTTCTACATAATGACACAAGAGGTGTGAGTTCAGACTGCTTTTCACAAGCTCTTCCCCACCAGACACACACAGTAGGCTTGAGACAGGCTCACTTCCAGCCAGGTATATTCACATCAGATTATAGTCATCATCATCGTTCCTTTGTTTTTGTTTAAGTAAACTTTTGCTTTTAGAACAGTTTTAGCTCTACAGAATTATTGCAAAGATAGTACAGAAAATTTCCACATACTGCGCACCGTTGCCCCTGTTTTTAACATTTTATGTTAGTGTGGTATGTGTATCACCATTAATGCACCAACGCTGGCTTTTTTTTTTTTTTTTTTTTTTTTTGAGACGGAGTCTTGCTCTGTGCCCCAGGCTGGAGTGCAGTGGCGCGATCTCGGCTCACTGCAAGCTCCGCCCCCCCGGGTTCATGCCATTCTCCTGCCTCAGCCTCCTGAGTAGCTGGGACTACAGGCGCCCGCCACCTCGCCCGGCTAATTTTCTTGTATTTTTAGTAGAGACGGGGTTTCATCGTGTTAGCCAGGATGGTCTTGATCTCCTGACCTTGTGATCCGCCCGTCTCGGCCTCCCAAAGTGCTGGGATTACAGGCTTGAGCCACCGCGCCCGGCCGGCTTTTTTTTTTTTTTAAGATGGAGTCTCACTCTGTCAGCCAGGCTGGAGTGCAATGGCATGATTTTGGCCCACTGCCATCTCCACCTCCCCAGTTCAAGCAATTCTCCTGCCTCAGCATCCTGAGTAGCTGGGACTACAGGCGCGTGCCACCACACCCAGCTACTTTTGTATTTTCAGTAGAGATGGGGTTTCACCATGTTGGCCAGGCTGGTCTCTAACTCCTGACCTTGTGATCTACCCACCTCAGCCTCCCAAAGTGCTAGGATTACAGGTATGAGCCACCTCGCCCAGCCCCTGGTACATTTTTGTCTAAAGCCCATAGTGTATGCAGATGTCCTTGGCTTTTATCTAACACCCGTTTCTGTCCTAGGATCCCTTCCAGAGCACCACAGTGCATTTAGTCCTTATGACTCTTTAGACTCCTCTTGGCTATGACAGTTTCACAGATTTTCCTTGTTTTCTGTTGACCCTGGTAGTTTTGAGAAGTGCTGGTCAGGTCTTTTGTAGACTGTCCCTCAACTGGAACTTTCTTCTCATTATTCATCTGGGATTATTAGTTTGAAGGAGGAAGACCACCAAGGTAAAGAGCCATTCTCATGCATCATATCAAGATTACATACTGTCACCATGACTTATCACTGCTGGTATGGACCCTGATCACCTGGCTGCTGCTGGGGCTGTCGGGCTTCTCTACTGTCAAGCTACTAGCATTGGTATTTGAAGTACTGGAGATTTCAGGCCGGGTACAGTGGCTCACATCTGTAATCCCAGCACTTTGGAAGGCAGAAGTAGAGGTGGGTGGATCACCTGAGGTCAGGAGTTCGAGACCAGCTGGCTACCATGGTGAAACCCTGTCTCTACTAAAAATAAAAAATTAGCCAGGCATGGTGGCATGTGCTTGTAATCCCAGCTATTTGGGAGGCTGAGACAGGAGAATCGCTTGAACCCAGGAGGAGGTAGAGGTTGCAGTGAGCCTATATCATGCCATTGCACTCCTCCCTGGGTGACAGCAAGACTTTGTCTCAAAACAAAGAAACCAACAAAAAATGAAGTACTGGAGATTTCTTAATGGGCTATAGAAGGATTTAGATGGGAACCATCAATCTATGAAACTTATGAGACCATCCTGAGCTGAATTTGCTGAAGTTGATCACACTGGGATCCTCCTTAACTAATACGTTCATATCAGCTTTCCTCATTCCTAACTCATTGGAGTTATCAATTAAACAATAGGTGAATAAGAAGCACAGAGTGCTTTGCCAGGTTCCGTGCTCAGCAGCAGCTTCTGAGAACATAACGGGATTCTAATGTGTTGGCCTTACGCACTATCTGCCCCTCTTCACCTGCTAACATAAATGCCAGGGGAAAAGGGCCGTGTCTCTTGGGCTCATCGTGAATCAATGCCTAGCACAGGGACTGGCACTTAGTAGATGCTCAATAGACATTTGCTGAATGAATGAAGCATTTGTACGGCAGCTTTTCCTTCTGCTGCAAATTGGCCAGGGATCCACGTGCCTTACTGAGGATCAAACAGGCTGGGGTTCCTATCCTTTTGTGAATGTGGAGGCACTGGGGGCAGGAGGGAGGGCTATCACATGGCCACCCTGGGGAGTGTCCGATGAGAGTACTAGGGATTTTCCTAGCACTGGGACAAAAGGGAAGGGAGGCCCCAAAGAATTCTATTCAGAGCATGGCCCATGGTGCTTTACTGTGAGTTTCTGAGCCAGGTGTAACCAAATGCTCGCTGCTGCCAAGATAAAGTCTCAGGAAGGAACTTACAGAGGACTCCCAGGGGAATTCCCATAAGAAAACTTTTGTAACTGCAACCAAGTGAGATCACTTGTTGGATGGAGACAATAAAGTGGGGACATAGCTACCCAAAATGAGCCCTTGAGAAAAAAAAAATGAATGGGGAGGTTTTTTTTTCTGCCAGTAATTAGCTGGATGTTTCATTTGTGTGTTTGAGGTACTCACAGAGGAATAAAATGGAATGTGTCACCTGCTTTATAAGGGAAAGTTTGTTAGTAAGAAATAGAGATGGGCGGGGGGGACGCACGCTCCCCACCAATCTAAAAATCATGTCAGGTCATTAAAAAGCATTTTAAAGGAAAAGGCCTGATAAGCATAAGAAAAGGCATTTAAGTTCATTCGTCATCAGGAAATGCAAAGCAAAACCACCTGGTGATACCATCATACACACACCTGAGTGGTGAAATGCAAAGCCCACGAGATACCAAGCTTTGGCAAGAACATGGAGGAACTGGAACCCTTGCCTACTGCTCATGGGTGTGGAAACTGATACTCTGGAAGACTGATAGGCAGATTTACTATTGAACAAACACGTAGTCTGTGGCCCAGCAAAGCCATCCCTGGGTAGTCACTCAACAGAAATACACACACATCCAAGTGTCCCCAGCAGCACTGTTCATGATGGCCCACAACTGGAAACTCCTGCAGGGCCTGTCCACACTCAGACAGGAGGATGGATGACTATCTCACGGTCCCTTCCCACCGTGCTGCCCTCCACAGCAACAGGAAGAATCACCTGCAACTGCTCCCAGCAACCGCAGTGAATCTCACACATCTCATGTTGAACAAGAAAGGCCAGGCACAAAAGGGTACCTGATCCCGTTTCTACCACACACAAAAGCAGGCAAATGAATCCATGGGGATAGAAACCAGAAGAGTGCCCTGAGGGAAATGAAGGTGCTGCCGGGTGCTGGGTGCATGGGCATGTGTTAGCAAAACGTGTTGAGCTGCACACGTATTGCAGGTGCTTTTCTGTGTATATCTGTGACACTTCAATAAGATGTTTGCGTGTGTGTGTGTGTGTGTGTATGTGTGTTGGTTTTTGTTTTTTTGAGACAGATTCTCACTCTTGTCGCCCAGGCTGGAGTGCAGTAGTGCAATCTCAGCTCACTGCAAGCTCCGCCTCCCTGGTTTACGCCATTCTCCTGCCTCAGCCTCTCCAGTAGCTGGGATTACAGGCGCCACCACCACACTATTTTGGAAGGAGTGTTTAAATTACAGCCATGTGCTGAAATGATGTTTTGGTCAATGATGAACCACATACAGAACAATGGTGGTCCCAAACCGTCCCGTAAGATTGGGTGGCCTCAATCTGTGGTGCTACAATCTCAGGTGGTCCCGTAAGACTGTAATACCTTGTTTTTACTGTACCTTTTCTATGTGTTGATATAAAAATACTTACCAGCTGAGTGCAGTGGCTCACGCCTGTAATCCCAGCACTTCGGGAGGCCGAGGCAGGTGGATCACAAGGCCAGGAGTTTGGGACTAGCCTGCCCAATATGGTGATAACCCGTCTCTATTAAAAATACAAAAATTAGCCAGGCATGGTGGCAGGCGCCTGAATTCCCAGCTACTCAGGAGGCTGAGGCAGGAGAATCGCTTGAACCTGGGAGGCGAAGGTTGCAGTGAGCCGAGATGGTGCCACTGTACTCCAGCCTGGGCAACAAAGCGAGACTCCATCTCAAAAAAAAAAAAAAAAAAAAAAAAAAAAAGCCTTACCGTTATGTTGCCTACAGTATTCAGTGCAGTAACATTCTATGAAGGTTTGTACCCTAGATGCAACGGGCCACGCCATACAGCCTGGCTGTACAGTGGGCTACGTCATCTAGGTTTGTGTAAGAGCACTCTATCTTCACACTACGATGAAAACGCCTAATGACACGTTTCTCAGAATCCCCATGGTTAAGTGGTGCGTGACTGTATTTTTCAGTTCAGTTAGAAGATATAGGTCAGGAAACAGCTTCAAAGAAGTCATGGGTGCCATCGTGTACTTCATCTGTTGGAAAGGACCAACAACCATTGAGGGAAAAGCAAACTCTGGTTCCTGTCTGATTCTATACCCCTAATACCCCAAAGTGAGCTCCTGGCAAAGTAAAGCTCTAAGTTCAAAAAAAAAAAAAAAAAAACAAAACCATTAAGTGTAAAAATAAAATTATAAATATTCTAGAAGAAAATAAGATGGACACTTACATTATCTTCGGGAAAGATTTTCTGAGCACAGTACAAAACCCGGAAACTGTCAAGGAAAAATTTTTAACTTTCACAGATTCGAAAAAAAGAAACAACACCATGAACAAAACAGAAAGAAAAATAACAAGCAAGGAGTCACCATTTGCTGAGTATCCCATAAAGAGTTGTTTTTATCGCTCTAAAATACACGTATTTACAGACCAATTTAAAATAAAAGACCAACACACCAACGGGAAAATCGGCATGACTGCAATAGGCGACTTACCCCCCAAATGGCTATTTAGAAAAGACAGCTTAACTCATCATCAGAGAGATGCACATTATAACATCTGAGACGCTCATGAAATTGGCGACATTGGTCGATATTACAATGGTTCAGCCTGTGGAAATCGAGCTGTCTCCTGACTCCGATATAGTCCCACTGGTCTCAGGACAGCTTGGCGGCATGTCGTCACCAATTCTCCCACAGACTCACTGTGAACCTCCTGTATGCAGCACGCTCTTGTATGGAAAGCGTTTCCTTCTATAGCCCTCTCCAGGCTGTGGGAAGCTTACTCTGTGCTGGGAGGGCATATTGCCCTTTATCTCCAGTGCTTAGCACAGAGGTGGGGCTTAGTAAATTGTTGGTGGATGGATGGGTGGGTGGATGGATGGATGGATGGATGGGTGGGTGGATGGATGGATGGATGGGTGGGTGGATGGATGGATGGATGGATAAATGGGTGGATGAATGGAATGGGTGGATGGATAGGTCATTGTATTCATGGAGAGGATGGCACCAATAAAACAGATGTTTACCGCTTGATCAAATCACTCCAATTCTAGAAACATATCCTACAGAATTGATTGAGCAGGTGGGCAAAGACTGTTTCACTTAGAACAATGAAAGAGAAGGGACCCTAAGTAGGGGCTGGGTGGCGACCCGTGGACACCCTACAGGGAATAGTGTGAGGCTGCTATACCCGGGCCCTCAGCTCCTGCCGTGTGCTCCCAGCCTCCATGTGCCAACCATACAGCCTCTCCCCACTTCTGGAAGAATCTAGGCACACGTTCCTGTCCAGACCACCCCATGAGCTCCTTCTTCAGCCTGAGGCACTTTTCCTCCTGTTCTGACCCTTTGGACCTCCCTCATAACCTCTTCCCAGTCCCCAGGAACCCACCAGGGGCTCCTTCAGCAGCCTCCAAAACCCCAGGTCCTCACAAAGTGGTCTTACCACCCTGCACCCCACCTGACTTTATCTTCATGAGGGTAGGGCTGTGTTCCCGTCTTTTTGGCCGGATGTTTTTCAAGCATCTGGTCTGTGCTAGATGTGAGCTTTAGAGTAGTGAGATGTGATCCAGAACACAGTTAAATGAGAGAGAGAGTGTGTGCAAAAAGAACAGGTTACAAAATGATATGGTTTTTAGAAATTACAAGGGCTAATATTTGCTGTGTGTGACCACACGCCGGATGCTTATATGTGCACTTTTATAGGGACCATCTTATGACTTGTCATTGCGCCCTCCGAGGGAGGCACTGCTCCTTCCCCAATTTAAGATGAGGCAGCCTCAAAGGTCACATGGCTGTGATGTGGTGAAGACTGCGCTCAAATCCACACAGCGGGAACCCAGTCTTCCATGCCACTCTCAGATGGGGGCTATGAGAATAAAGCATATCGTGAAGTTACGCAGCATCTCCTGGCTCTCAGGGCTTGCAACCACGGGCTTCTCCATCACACTGCCCTCAAAAAATATCGTGGAGCAATGGAGATATCTTTTGTGTGGCTGCCCTGGTTTCTTCTAGACTTGGCAAATAAGCTTTCAGTGCTACTGGGAGAGATTTAACACAGTGGGCACAAGTGAGGTTGACTTACACCAGCACATCTTTGAACAGCCCTTGACTTGTGGAATTAAAATTGGTGACAGAGGCCGGGCACCATGGCTCACGCCTGTAATCCAAACACTTTGGGTGGCCCAGGTGGGTAGATCATCTGAAGTCAGGAATTCAAGACCAGCCTGGCCAACATGGCAAAACCCCATCTCTGCTAAAAATACAAAAATTAGCCGGGCGTGGTGGCAGGTGCCTGCAATCCCAGCTACTCAAGAGGCTGAGGCAGGAGAATTGCTAGAACCTGGCGGGGCAGAGGCTGCAGTGAGCTGAGATCGAGCCACTGCACTCCAGCCTGGGCGACAGAGAGAGACTCCGTCTCAAAAAAAAAAAAAAAAAAAAAAAAAAGAATTGGTGACAGAAAAATTCTCATTGTGGGTGCATTACAAGTGTCACCACTGGTTACTGAACATCTCTTTAGTCTTTAGAATTTTATTATGTGTTTGTGTTCTCACTTACTCCACACAAATCCCCTCACAGATAGATATCATTATCATTATTTTACAGGTGAAGAAGCTGGGGTTCAGAGAGGTGAAGTAACATGACAGAAGTCACACAGCCCGAACTGATATATCAGAGCATAAGGCTTTTCTTTGCCAGCTTCAGAACCAAGGAGGAGATGGCATGTTGCTTAAAATGTCAATGGAAATCAAACGTTCTTGTTGGCACACTGTCCTGAATTATTCTAGGACACATCTGTGAGAAATTCCTAGGGTCTGCAATCTCCGCTTCTCTGTGGAGTCAGCCAAACATGGCCTCATTGTTGATCTTAAGAAGCATATTTTTAGTGTGAGGTGGGTTGTGTTTATTTATTCGATGAATAGCAAAATGAGGTTTCTATAAATAAAGCCATGTCTTTCTCCCCCTCTCATTTTATTTCCTGTGCACGATTCACAAGTGAGTTGACCGATCCAATGAGTTTACCAGCTCCAAAGAAACCAAAGTGGAAAAATCCCTGGGAGTGACCGAGAAGGGACAGTCCAGTCTTTAAAGTGTCTCTCCATCTCGACCACCAAAGTTGTGGCTTTTGACTCCTTGTGAAGAGCAGACATCCGTCCTGTCCAGGGATGGATTCTGATCATTTTTGGTAGTAATTACGTGAAGACCGTTTCTCTTTTAACTGACGGCGATAGAACAGTTGTGGACCAAGTGGCAAATCCATTTCCACTTTTCAGTGTGTAAAACAGTTTGCACCAGTGTGGGGAAATAAAATACCAACACATACAAGTTTTGCAAACTCTGGGATGGCAGGTGCAACCAGCTAGGCAACCAACGACCACATTTGTGGGAAGAGATTATCTTCAGCTCTTACCTACGTGGAGACACGCTCTGGTCCCTAAACACACCTCCCTGGCAGTCTCATGCACCATCTCAGGGGTGAGGACGCCCATCTCCACCTGCAAGCCAGTTTCCCTGCTGGGCATGGCGTCCGGTGAGCACGAACTAGTCCAGGATTTCACATCCAATTTGATGCTAAAACATCCTTCCACCCAAGCGTGTGTTCCCATTGTTAACCTGGTTTTCCCCCTCCCATCATGGCATTTCATCCCTCATGGCTTCTTCCTGCCTACAGCTCTTCCTTATCTGAACTTGACCCCAGCCCTGTAAGCAAACTTGCAAGTCGAGGGACTGCCTGGGGTGGGCGCGCCCAGGCTCACATGAAGCTTGCCAACCCACCTCCCCCTACCTCTGCTCTCTGCCCTGAACCCCACACACAGCCCCTTACCTACAGATGCTGATCTCTCAAACAGCCTTTATTTCACTTTTTTTTTTTTTTTTTTTGAGATAGAGTCTTGCTCTGTGACCCAGACTGGAGTGCAGTAGCTTGATCTTGACTCACTGCAACCTTCACCTCCCTGGTTCAAGCCATTCTCCTGCCTCAACCTCCCCAGTAGCTGGGATTACAGGTGCCCACTACCAAGTCTGGCTAATTTTTTTATTTTTAGTAAGGACGGGATTTCACCACGTTGGCCATGCTGGTCTCGGACTCCTGACTTCAGGTGATCCGCCCGCCTCGGCCTCCCAAAGTGCTAGGATTACAGGGGTGAGGCACGCGCCCGGCCCGTTTTAATCATTTTACGTGTGCGGTTCACTAGTATTAACTGTATGCACATTGCTGTGCGGCAGAACCCTAGAACTTCCTCATCTTGCAAAACTGAAACTCTGTACCCATTGAACAGCAACTTCCCCTCCCTGAGCCCCTGGCAACCGCCCTTTTATTTTCTGTTTCTGAGCATTTGGTTGTTTTAGATACCCCATGAGTGGAATCCAACAGTAATTGCCTTTCTGTATCTGGCTTTACTTCACTTCGCATAATATCCTCAAAGTTCATTCAATCGTTAGCATGTTGCAGAACCTCCTTTCTTTTTAAGGCTTAACGATATTTCTTTGTATGGATAGACCACATTTTGCTTCTCTATTGGTCGGCTGATGAATAGTTAGGCTGCTTCCACAGCTTGCTTGGCTATTTCAAATAACACTGCAATGAACCTAGGTGTGCAAATATCTCTTTGGGATCCTGCTTTAAATTCCTTTGGGGAGACACGCAGCAATGGAATTACTGGATCTATTTTTAATTTTTTTTAGGAACCTTCATGCTGTTTCCACTGCAGTTACATTACTTTGCATTCCCACCAGTGGTACACAAAGGTTTCAGTTTCTCCACATCCTCATCCAAACATATTATTTTATGCTTCGGATTATTATTACCTTTTTTAATAGTGGCCATCCCAGTGGGTATGAGATGGTACCTCATTGTGGTTTGGATTTGCATTTCCCTGATGGCTAGCGATGTTGAGTATCTTACCATGTGCTTGTTGACCATTTGTGTCTTCATTAGAGAAATGTCTATTAATTCTCTTGCTCATTTTAAAATCAGAGTATTGGATTTTGTTGTTGTTGTTGAGTTACAGGAGCTCTTTATATATTTTAGATATTAATCCCTTACCAAATATATGCCTTACAAATATTTCTTCCACTCTGTAAATTGCCATTTCACTCTATTTATTTCCTTCGCTGTGCAGAAGTTTTTGAGCTCAGTAGAGTCTCATTTCGCTTTGGTTGCCTGTGCCTGTGGTCTCATATCCAAGAAACAATGCCAAGTCATGTCATAAGCTTTTGCCCTGTGTTTTCTTCTAGCATTTCTGTATTTGCAGGTCTTACGTTTAGGTCTTTAATCCATTTTGAGTTCATTTTTGTATATGGCGTGAGGTAAGGATCCAGCTTCATTCTTTTGCATGTGGATATCCAGTTTCCCAGCAACCTTTGGCGAAGAGATTGTCCTTTTCCTATTGAGTGGTCCTGGCACATTTGTGGAAGATCATTTGACCATGTCCAGAATGCTTTATTTCTGGGATCTCTGTTCTGTTCCATTGGCCTATGTGTCTTTCTTTCTGCCAGTGTTAATTGTTTTACTCCTTTAGCTCTTTTTTTAAAAAGGTGTGATATTTGCCTTCATCTTTGACAACATACACCACATACACCTCAAACCACTTCAATTTTTGTCCCACTTTTAATGAAATAAGTGCTCTTTAGATTTTGTGGCACATGATGACCACGAACACCTTACAAAGGTTGATTGTGCCATCCAGAGTGCTGTCCAGGTCACTGACCATGGGGAAGACATGGTCTCCCTTCCCTCTTGTTGAGTGAGGGACTTCATAGACTCTCCAGAGCACAGGTACCCATCAAGGAGATCCACATGGATGCGGCCTGTGTCCCACACATCTGAATGGGGAAATGTCGAGGAATTGGTGGGATGAACATGACCCAGTTGCAGAGTCTCCAGCCAGACTAAGGCCTGTTCAACATGAGCTTAACACTGGCCTTCCTGAGGTGAAACCTCAGGAAACTTCATGGAAGGCAAAGGGGATGGGCCTGTGCAGAGCACATATGAGAAAGAAAGGCAGAGAGAGAAGAGGTGTTGGGCTCTTTTAAAATTATTATTCCGATAGTTTTTGGGGAACAGGTGGTGTTTGGTTACATGGATAAGTTCTTTAGTGGTGATTTCTGGAGACATCTGGAGACAATGGGGTGTCCTTAGCAGGTTTTTATTGTTTCCTTCTCTTAACACCAGCAGAATTTATGCCAATTTGGAAACCAAAGGACAAAGGGGCACAGTGGAGTGGTCTCTCCCTATGTCACCGAGCATGAACCAAGACAAGCTGGGAGCCTGTAGCTCAGAGAGGGTCTACGAATGTGGTCCTGTGAGGTCAAGCATCTCTTTCTCAGGAGAGAGGATAACAGCTCTGCCAGAGTAGTTCCTGGAAACTCTCAGAGGAGGCAGGTGAGCAGTGCTCCATGACTGGAGTCCCTGGTGGCATCACCTGGGGTCTCTGACAGCTGCTGCTGATCATGTCTGACTGTAGCAAGTGGCTTCTTCTTTCCCTGGGCCTGAGTTCTCCATCCTCACATGGGGCCAACCACACTGCAGGGCAGTGGGAGGAAAAAGGAATTTGAGAAGCTTTTTGAAAAGGCCCATCTTTGCACATTTTGCGTTGCTATAAAGGAATGCATGAGGCTGGGTAATTCACAGAGAAAAGGTTTATTTGGTTCATGGTTTCAATGGTTGGGAAGGTCAAGATTGGGCATTTGGTGAAACCTCAGGAAACTTCATGGAAGGCAAAGGGGATGGGCCTGTGCAGAGCACATATGAGAAAGAAAGGCAGAGAGAGAAGAGGTGTTGGGCTCTTTTAAAATTATTATTCCGATAGTTTTTGGGGAACAGGTGGTGTTTGGTTACATGGATAAGTTCTTTAGCGGTGATTTCTGGTATTTTGGTGCACCCATCACCTGAGCAGTGTACCCTGCACCCAGTGTGTAGTCTTTCATCCCTCACCCTCCTCCCAAGTTCCCCCAAGTTCCCAGAGTCTATGATGTCATTCTTATGCCTTTGCATCCTCATAGCTTAGCTCCCACTTATAAGTGAAAACATACAACATTTGGTTTTCCATTCCTGAGTTACCTCCCTTAGCATAATGATCTTCAACTCCATCCAGGTTGCTGTGAATATCCTTATTTCATTTCTTTTTATGCTGAGTAGTATTCCATGGGACGTGTGTGTGTGTGTGTGTGTGTGTGTGTGTATCACATTTTCTTTATCCACTCGTCAGTCGATGAACATTTAGGCTGGCTTCATATTTTTGCAATTGAGAATTGTGCTCAATTACACACATATAAACATATAAACACATGTGTACAAGTGTCTTTTTCACATCATGACTTCTTTTCCTCTGGGTAGATACCCAGTAGTGGCTCTTTTTTAACAACCAGTGGCTCTTGTGGAAATGACTAGAATGAAAACTCCCTCACCCCCAGAGAGGGCACCAATCTGTTCATGAGGAATCCACTCCTGTGACCCGGACACCTCCCATTAGACCCCACCTGCAACACTGGGGATCAGGTTTAAAGATGAGGTTTGAGGGACAAACCATAGCAAGGCCTGAGGGCTTGCATCCTAGGCAGATGAGGGGGTCAGTGGAGTTCAGGAAGCTGCACAAGTGCAGGGGCTGCAGAGAGGCCTGGGGTATCATGGGAGAGATGGACAGACAGTGGCTCAAGCAGCAATAGAATCAGTAGCCTCATCACCGTCCCTCCAACACTCAAAGCCCCCGCTCCCACCAGGGATCCTGGTCCTTGCTGTCCCTCCCACCTGGGACATGCTCCTCTGGAGAGGGGCACAGCCCACCTCACATTGCACCTGCAGCACTCAAAGCCCTGCTCTCACTAGGGGTCCTGGTCCCTGCTGTTCCTCCCCCCTGGGATGTGCTCCTCTGGAGACGGACACAGTCCACCTCGCATGGCACAGCCTCAGAGATGCCTTCCCCAACCTCCCACACCGTCTGAGGATTCTCCTCCCCTTCTCAGTTGTCCATAAGAGTTACTACATATTTACAGTGGCTACTGTTTCCTCCACAGCCATGTACCCTCCCTGGGGCAGGGACTGCCTGTCTCACTCACCACTGCACACCCAGTGCCTGAACAGATGTCTACACTGCTCTGTGAATACAGATAGAATATACAAGGGATGTGCCTGGTGCCATGATTTGTTTGGGGGAGAGTCTGACATTATATGTAGAAGAGTTCAGGAGGGCCTCCTGGAGGGAGTGACCCTTACTCTCACAACATGCAGAATGAGTAGGAGTTAGGCAGAAAGGTGCAGGAAGGGTGCCAAGGCAGAGGGAGCAGCGTATGCAATGGCCTGGGGTGGCGGGGGTAGACAGCAGGGTGGAGGAACTAAAGACATGGAGTTTGGCTGGAGTGAGCAGGGGAGGGAGGGATGGGAAGTGTCCTTCAGCAGTTAAGCGGGTGTCAGGACATTTAGTGCCTGTCAGCCAGGTGAGTTTAGGACCCACCACATCTCTGCTGTCTGAGCTTGCAGCTCATAGAGGAGCACCCCCTGGGCTTCTGGTACCCACAGAAGCCACGTTTTCAGCATGTGCCAGCTCCCTACACACCCAGGTACCCAGACCAGAATCTTTTCACATCACCCAGTCTGGTACTGGGTACATGTCCTTCATCCATTTTCAATAAATTCCACTCTCCCACACTCCCCCACCCATACAACTTCTATATAGCTGGAAGGCCTTGTGCAGGCATTCTAAGATAAGGCATCACAGTTAGGAGTATTTTCTAGGTGTTTCCAAACATTAGCACTTTAAGAACATAAATATTTGAAGAGGTCCAGTATTTGCCTCATCGATGAAAGCTTGGAAGTGTATTCTTAGATCATCCGCTGAAAATCCGCAGAGTGCTGAGTGTTGACTCATTCTTGCAGCATCCACGCACCTCAAAGGATCAATAGATGGCCGTAACAGCAGAGTCTTTGTAAATAAGAATTGTTACTTGTGGAAGATATATTTACTGAGAATTGATAGCCACCAATCCAACCATTTTTTCACAAGTTTATTCCTCCATCCATTCATCCAACCAATCATTCATTCATTTTTCCATCCATCCATTTTTCCATCTATTCATCCATCTGTTCTTTATCCATCCATCCATCCATCCATCCATTTTTCCATCTATCTATCCATCCATTATTGCATCTATCTAACCATTCATTCATCTATCAATCTGTCTATTCATTCAGACATCCACATATCCATTTGTCCATCTATTCACTCATCCATTCTTTCATCCATCCATCCATCCATTGTTCCATCCATCTATCCATCCATTGTTGCATCTATCTATCCATTCATCCATCTGGCAATCTGTTCGTTCACACATTCATCCATCCATTTGTCCATCTATTCATCCATCCATCCTTTCATCCATCCATCCATCCATCCATCCATTGTTCCATCTATCTACCCATCCATTATTCCATCTATTCATCCTTTCCTTCATCCATCCATCCAACCATCCATCCATCCATCCATCCATTATTCCATCCATCTATCCATTCATTCATCTATCTATTGGTTCACACATTCATCCATCCTTTTGTCCATCTATTCACCCATCCATGTATCTATTATTATCATTTCATCTATTCATCCACATGTCCATCCATTCATTTGCTTATTCATCCATCCATCCTTTCATTCACAGTGAGCAGGGTGGTCCTACTGGAAAACAGGACCAACCATGCCCTCAGAAAGTTCACTGTCTAGTGGGGAAGGCAGACAATAGGCAATGATATTTCATTTATTTCCAACTAGGAGGGGTGCAATGAAGGAAAAGGGCAGGTGCTTTGAGAATTTACACCAGAGGGATCTGACACAGTGTGGGATCAGGAAAACCTTCCTAATGAAAAACCACATTTAATCTGGGACCTGAAGGGTGAGTAGAAACTTGCTGGGCAAAAACACGGAGAAAATATTTTAGGAAGAGAGGCCAGCAGTGTAAAGGTCCTGAGGCAGGAAGTGCCTGGCATGTTCAAGCACCTGAAATGAGGTCAGTGTAACCACAGCAGTGGCCAAGGCTAGAGAGGGCAACAGGAGCCAGATCATACTGGCCTTCAAGACCACACTGCAAATTTGGACTTGATCTTAAGAGAAGACATTGCAAACAGCAGGGCCACACCAGGCTTGCCCTTTTTGTTAAAAGGAGATTTTGACTGAATCTACCATACACAGAGGAAAGCACACATGTCCCAGGCATACATTATTGGTCAGCGAGGTCTGCCATAACAAAGTGTCAGCTGGGCATGGTGGCTCACACTTGTAATCCCAGCACTTTGGGAGGCCGAGGCCAAGGCAGGGGGATCCCCTGAGGCCAGGTGTTTGAGATCAGCCTGGCCAACATGGTGAAAACCCGTCTCTACTAAAAATACAAAAAAAAAAATTAGCCAGGCATGGTGACATATGCCTGAAGTTCCAGCTACTCGGGAGGCTGAGGCAGGAGAATCATTTGAACCCAGGAAGCAGAGGTTGTGCCACTGCACTCCAGCCTGGGTGACAGAATGAGCCTCCATCTAAAAAAAGAAAAGAAAAGGAAAGGAAAAGAAAAAAGAAAAAGTGTCCCAGACTGGGCTCCAACAACATGAGCGTGTTGTCTTACGGCTCTAAAGGCTGGAAGCCTGAGGTCAGGGCGCTGCCAGGCCTGGTTCCTGCTGAGGCCTCTCTCCCTGGCTTCTAGATGGCCACCTCCTCCCTGGGTCTTCACTTGGCCTCTTCTCTGTGCATGGACAGAGAGAGAGAGATCTCTGGTGTTTCTTCCTCTTCTTATGAGAACACAGTCCTATCTGATCAGGGCCCCATGGGGCTGTAGTTTAACCTCAATTTCCCCCTTAAAGGCCCTTTCTCCAAATACAGTTCCATTGTGGGTGAGAGTTTTAACATATCAACTGGACACAATTCACTCCTTAGGAGCTCAATGGATTATCACAATGTGAACACATTCGTGTGACTGGCACTAAGATAAAGGAAAAGAATGCAACCCCCACCGAGGACAATGTACAGGAGCTCTTCAGGGCACCCCACTCCCCACCCCTGAGCCACTCCTTTGCCTCCAACACCACAGAGCAGTTTTGCCTGGTTTTGACGTCAACGTCAATGCCGTCGCAGAGCATATCCTTGTGTGTCCGGCTCCTTTCCCGCAAGCCCCCTGCTCCCGCGATTCCTCCGCGCTGTTCTGTGCCGTTCTAGTTTGCTCACCATCATTGCCGAGCCCTGTTGCCCTTGGGAGTCCACCACACATGGCCTGCCCAGGCTGCTGCTGCTGGGCTGTGGGTGTTTGGGGGTGACTGGGAGCAGTGCTGCTCTGTCCATTGGTCTTGCAAAGGTCTCTTGGGGAACGTCTGGGAACACTCCTGTTGAGAGCATGCTGGGAGCAGGATTGCTGGGTTGTGGGTACATAGAGTTTTGGCTCTAAGAAATGATGCCTCGCCATTTTCCAAAGCAGCGGTTCCAGCTGATGCTCCCACAGCCCTGCAAGGGAGTTCCAGATGCTCCGCATCCTCAGTACTTGTTTGTCCTTTTTTATTTTGGTTTTTCTTTTTTTTTTTTTTTTTTTTAAAGGCCGGGTCTCACTGTCGCTCAGGTTGGAGTGCAGTGACATAATCGTGCCCTTATAAAAGATCGCTTTGGCTGTGGCATGGAGAGTGGGCAACAGGAGTGGGGAGGCCAGACTGACGGTGACTCCAGGAATCCAGGGGAGAGTGGAGGTGGCCAGGTCTAGGGTGGAGGCTGGGGGAATGGAGACACGTGGACCAATAACAATTTTCAAGCATTGTGCCCAGGGCTCAGCAGGCCGCTGTCCCTTTCGGCTGGTAAGTTTACGTGCTAGTGCCCATCTCTTTGGTCTTTATCGTTCCATTCTTAGAGCCATTTTGGGCATTTTCATTGTTGTGATTGTCTGCTGAAAAACCTAAAAATCCCAAGCCACAGAGAAAGGCACGTTAAATACGAGTGAGTTAATTTCTCGGGAAATGTTTTCCCTCGTCTTTGGGCCTAGTAACTAGATATTTAGCTATCGATGACCTACTCTGTGCTGGGCATTTTTTAAAAAACAATCCAGGCGCTCCCTGCCCTCAGGCGGATATGATCCAGATGGCACCAGGACATGGCCCAGCACAGGTTTAGCCTCATCGCAAGAAGGGTCTCTCAGTGTGCTCACTCACTGACCCAGAGGCAGTCCGACCCTGGGCGGGAGGGGCAGAGGAGACCCTGTTCTTGATGTGTCTGAGGGTGGCGGGACCATGCTTTCCTTTGGCGCTGCCTCGGCGCTCGCTCTGATTTGGGTTCCTGCTGGAGTCACCACTTCCACGTGGCTCACTGGGCCGTCCAGAGAGCTGGTTTTGCCCAAGCTGTCTTCTCGCCTCTGTCTGGTGGACTGTGCCGAATGATCGGAGCTCACCACCTCAGCTCCTGGCTCATCACCAGGAAAGATGGGAGCACCCAGGGACCCCAGCAGCTGTGGTCCCCAGGTCCTCAGATACGTCATCCTGCAGCCCCACGAGGGACCCAGAAGGCCTGGGAGAGGGTGCCGGGCAGAGTCCACATGACTCCACATGGAGACATGCTGAGCCATGTCCACAGCCACACAGCCATGAACAATGCACTCCATTCCCAGACACACTGTCCTGCCTCCCTGCCATCTGCGCTGGTAGACCTCACAGCAACAGGGGTGCAGACGATGAACTGCTTAACTTCCTTGCAATTTGTTTTGTTGTTGTTGTTGTTGTTGTTGTTTTTGAGACAGAGTCTCACCCTGTTGCCCAGACTGGAGGGCAGTGGTATCATCTCGGCTCCCTGCAACCTCCGCCTCCTTGGTTCAAGCGATTCTCCTGCCTCAGCCTCCCAAGTAGCTGGGACTACAGGTGCCCGCCACCATGCCTGGCTAATTTTTGCATTTTTAGTAGAGACGGGGTTTCACCATGTTGGCCAGGCTGGTCTCGAACTCTTGACCTCGTGATCCACCCACCTCAGCCTCCCAGAGTGCTGGGATTAAAGGTGTGAGCCACCGTGCCCGGCCTAACTTCCTTGCAATTTCTATGTGCATTTTGGCAAAAGTGAAATGGAACTTGAGAACGCGTGATGAGAGTGAAAACCGGCGGTCAGATATGGTGGCAGCTTGTCTGTGTGGTTGAACCTGGATCTGGAGGTGAAGAGAAGATGAGGTGGTCCAAGCCCCGTTCCTCAGCCCCTCTGGGGTCATGTGATTGTGATCACGGGACAGTGGCCAGCCTGGGATGCTGTGGATGGGGAATTCCACAGAGAGGGCTAAAACTAGGACGCTGTAGGGGCTCCGCTTTGCCACCGTCAGGCTTGGGAGCTCCCGGGAGCGCCGGGCATGTGTTTCAGCGGCAGCCTCATTTGTCTTCCTGCACAATCCCGCCAGGGATCTCAGAGTCTGCAAAAGAGTTGCTGGGGGTCACGGCTCAAGTCAGGCCCCAAAGCAGGGCCGTGGGGCTCACCCTTCATCTGGCTGCGTCCTAGACATTGTGGGCAAAGGAGAAAGGGAATCTTCTGTCGATACAGGGCTTCTCCCACGTTCTGTGACCAAACCAGGCCATTTCCCGGCTGCTCGTCTCATGCCGCAGCCCTCTGTCCCTCAGACATCCCACCCCTGCTTACCTCTTCTACCAAGCGTCGCTGTGCTTCCTACTGGAGATTTTTACTTTCTTCCTTTTCCAGTCTTTCTTCCCCTCTAGAATCCAGGCTGCCAGGGGCAAGGATTCCTGTCTGCAGGGCTCACTGCCCGTTTCCTTAGAAAGATGCCTGGCACAGAGCAGGGCTCAGCCAAATACTTGTTTGATGAATGAACAAACTCCCACACGGGCCAAGGTGTGTCTTCCTCCCCATCCGGAGGAGGGTGGGGCTTAGCGGTCCAGACGCCCTAATAATGCTTTTCTTGTGAACTTACACAGAACAGTTTTTGTAGTTTCTTTCTCCCCTACCCCAACAGAACTGCACAAAATCCACACAATGAATCATAAAAGAAACTCTTTGGGAATCAAGTGAAATTCTTTTTCAGCCCAGAGCGTATTTCCCATTTTTATTTTCATGTTTATTTTTTTCACTTGAGGACAGGAGTTCAAGACCAGCCTGGGCAACAGTTTTCTTCCTTTCTTCCTCCCTCCCTCTCTCCCTCCATCTCTCTCTCTCTCTTTCTTTCTTTCTCTTTCTTTTTTCTTTCTTTCTTTCTTCTTTCTCTCTTCTTTCTCTTTCTTTCTTTCTTTCTTTCTTTCTTTCTTTCTTTCTTTCTTTCTTTCTTTCTTTCTTTCTTTCTTTCTTCTTTCTTTCTTTCTTTCTCATTCGTTCATTCTTCTTTCTTTCTTTTTTTTTTGTGGTCTTACTCTGTCACCCAGGCTGGAGAGCAGTGGCATGATCCCGTCTCACTGCAGCCTTGACCTCCCAAGCTCAAGGGATCCTACCACCTCAGCCTCCTGAGTAGCTGGGACTACAGGTGTGCACCACCACACCCAGCTAATTTTCAAATTATTTTTGTGTGGAGACAGGATCTCACCATATTATCCAGGCTGGTCTTGAACCCCCTGGGCTTAAGAGATCCTCCCACCTCAGCCACCCAAAGCTCTGGAATTACAGGCATGAGCCACTGTACCTGGCCTATATTCCCACTTTTAATGAAGCCTTTTACACAAACAACCCATCTGCCTACCGTCAGTGACGCATGGGTAGTTTCTAGCTCCCCGCTGCCAGCAGCTCCAGCCCCTTTCCCAGATGGTCTCCAAGAGTTTTCCTCAATCCCCTCCAAGAAAGATCAGCTCCCCCAGCCATCCATCCCATCAGAACCAGTTACAGAGTTTGTGGGGCCCAGTTCAAAACAAAAATGCAGGCTTTGCTCAAAACTTATGAAAAAGCCAGGCATGGTGGCTCATGCCTGTAGTTCCAGCACTTTGGGAGGCTGAGGTAGGAAGGTCTCTTGAGTCCAGGAGTAAGAGACCAGTCTGGGCAACAGAGCAAGACCCCTTATCTACAAAAGAAGTTAAAAATTAGCTGTGCATAGGGGCACACACCTGCAGTCCCAGCTACTCTGGAGGCTGAGATGGAAGGATCTCTTGAGTCCAAGAGGTCGAGGCTGTAGTGAGCTGTGATCACACCACTGCACTCCAGCCTGAGCAGCAGAATGAGACCTTGTCTCTAAGAAAAAAACAAAGAATTTCAAGATCCTGCCAGCATCATGGATGGATGGTGCTTCCTGGCCCTGTGTAAGCAAGTGCACTGTGAGCTGGTCCTGGCTCTCAAGCCGTGAGTGGAGGTGACGTGGCTCGCTTCTGAGCTGGAGCCATTCTCTGCTGCTTCTAGACTCCACTGCACTCTCTGTGCCTGGCAATGTTTGGGATGGTGGCTGCATCGTCTGCCCAGATCCTGCCAGACTACACTGAGCAGAACCACATCCCAACCTGGCTTGGACATTGGAAGCACAAGCAGAAAATAAAGTGTTTTTGGAAGTTCTGAGGACCAGAGCATGGCTGTTACTGCAGCAGGATGTAGCCCATCAGACAGATACTCCAGGGCAATGGAAAGACTGAAGAACAAACCTGGTCTCAGGCTGAAGCCCATCCCTGCATCTGTGCCAGCAAGAGACCACACATTCATTATGCATGTGTTCATCTGGTGAGAATATTTACTGAGGGTCTGCTAAGTGCTGGGCATGGAGCTCAGTACCAGGGACATGGCCAAAAATAGGCGGCCGCGGTCTCAGCTGCAGTGGAGCTTCCTCCTGGCAGTTCACACAGAGTCCACAGAACGGAGAAAATGCTGCTGCAATAAGTAGGCAAAGTCCATGGCACTGTGCAGGCCTGTGGCAGGGCCTGTCCTCACCCGGGTGCCAGGGAGGGCTTCTTGGAGGAGGTGCCTCATTCATTCATTTATTCATTCATTCAACAAATGTGGAGAGTCTGTTCTGAGCCAGAACTCAGCAGGCTTCTGTGGGAGGAGTTTAGCAGTGATCAAAACAGTGGGCTGCTCTCCTACACCTTGGGATGCAGGAGCGGGAAAGAAGATCCCCCCTGCACACACATTCACTCTCCCATCTATGGACTCACAACCCCACCCTACTCACATGCCATGCGCGCGCGTGCGCACACACACACGTGCACACACATGCACACACACACGTGTACACACACACATTCACTCTCCCATCTATGGACTGACAACCCCACGCTACTCACATGCCATGCACACGCACGCACGCACACACACATATGCGCACACACGCACGCACACATGCACACACACATGCACACACACACATACACACGCACATACACACACACATGCAAACACAAAATGTGAGGAGGAGAGGGATGTACCAAAGGGAAAGAAAGCAAGGAAACCATTACATTAAGGAACATCACTCCAGGGGGTGCCACAGAAAACGGTCCAGGTTTTCCCACAGTGCCCCTCCAGACCTGCCCTCTGGCTGTGCAGGAGCTGGCTCACCCGTT
This sequence comes from Papio anubis, assembly GCF_008728515.1. Taxonomy (NCBI): domain Eukaryota; kingdom Metazoa; phylum Chordata; class Mammalia; order Primates; family Cercopithecidae; genus Papio; species Papio anubis. Next base: position 119,186,981 of record NC_044987.1, read on the forward strand.
TCACACAGGCTCACGGGGACTCGGCTCACCCGAGCCAGTTGTGTGTATCTTCCCAAGTCTGCATTCAGTGACGTCACACTGGGAGCTGAAAATGGGCCATGATGGGAAGGTTTACACCTCCGCAATTGGCAAACACTCTAAGTCAGCTTTCATGTGTTTTCTTTCCAAGGGCCAGTTTACCCACCCACCACTGTCTGGGGCTGGCTCTTCTCGGCCCCTTGGGTAATTCTAGGGCAGGCCTCATGACTTCCTGGTCATCTCATAATGAAAGCTTTCCCAGCCACTTTTAATCACAAAAACATGGTCTCATGTGGGTCACTGAAATGTCCAGTCCCACGCAGATCTTCACTGAAAATCGTCATTTTCCTGGCTTTGCCGGCCCAGCCAGCCCCAGGCTGAGGCCTCGGAGTGGGGAGGGACCTAGGGCCCCCAGCTCCGGGTTTCTCTGCTTCTGCTTCTCTTCCTTCTCCCCTCCCCAATCTCTAGGCTTCCCCTGGACGCTCCAAGGTTGGGAAGAGGCCAGCAGGGCAGGGAGGTCGGGCTTGGTGGGCGGGAGCCGGGGGATCTGGTGGGCTTCTATCCCCCCAGCTGGGACAGATGCTTAAAGCTGACTCATTTGAGGGTACTCTTGTGGCTTGTTTAGACCCTGGGGTAATTAAAACATCCGAATTAGACCCCCTGAGCGTACACATCTGATATTGAAAGCTTAGGACCCCTCACTCCTGCCCGTTCCCGCCCGACAGCCCACTTCCTATCCACAGGAAATCCCCCACACCCTGCTTCCCTCCTCACCTCCCACCCTCATCATCTCTGCTAGTGGTGGGGTCAGTTCCCACTCAGCACAACCCCACCCCACCTCACAGGACACTCATACCACCCTCTTGCCGGTGATACCTTTGAAACAAGAGTCAGACTGGTCCACCCTCCCCCAGCCCCAGGGGCTCCTTAAGCCTCTCTCCAGCCTTGGCGGGAGGAGGAAAAGCAGCACCTCCCTCAGACAGCTGGAAAGGCCCTCTCTCTTCCCAGCTCAGTGAGTCCGGCCAAGGGTCAGCAGACGGGTACTGGTCCCCACCTCCCCACCAGGCCCAAGGACACGCTCCGCACTCCTCTTCATTGCCGCGATGTGAAGCCTCAGCCTAACCCAATCCCACAGAGTCCATCTTGACAGCCTGGGATGACACAGATTCCCCAGAGGGGGATAGAGTGCTGGGTGTAGGTGGCAGGTTAGACACAGGGGGCAGAGTTAGAGGAAGCCTCCCAGAGGTGTCTCAGCAGAGACCTAAACCCAGAAACAAGCACAAACACATTCTCATTCTCCAAGCATCAAAAGGCTGGACTATTCAAAAAAACAAAGAGCTAACTCTTTTAGAAAAACAGGCCCAGTGACCATTCATCCTCTCACTCGTAATCATCATTCGCGGTTGTAACTGCTACTTACCGAGAGGTGCTTTGCTGCAGGCGTCGTGCTGGGTGAGTCCTTTACAGACAGGCCGTGAGTGAGCACGTGGGCTTGCTGTGGGAATTCGTATTCCTTCTGCAGGGAAGAATGACTGATACCCAAACTCACTCAGCTGCCAAGGGGGAGGAGGGATTCGAACCCCCATCTTTCTCACTCCCAAATGCGTGCCCATAATCCTCCTGTCCCCATGGAATTATCTATTAGAGAAAAAATATTGATCAGCAAAAAAAGAAGGAAAAATGACAGAACTTCCTAATATGCCAAACATTGTCATCCTGCTTAAGACTAAGGCTCTGTTTCATCCTAAATTACAAATGCCAACGTGCTCACTGACTTGACAAACACTGGTTAGGCCACACTGCATGCGAGGGACCGTGGTGGTCGCAGGTGGCTGTTGTGACCTATATTTTTAACACCCAGCCCTTCTTTTTCTTTGTAAAGCTGTATACAAACTTCAGTTTTTAGAATAAGGACAGTGGGGTTTTTTTGTTTGTTGTTGTTGTTTTTTTTTGTTGTTGTTGTTGTTCTAGCAGAAGAAATTAAACAGAGACAATGGAAAATAAAGTGCATTTTTAAATAAACCAAGGACATGGTTCCCATTCTCCCTCAGAACCTGGTCCATTTAAAGCAGCCTTATTATTTTCAATGCATCCACTTCCTGGTCCCTCTCTTCCTTGGTTTTTCCCACGTCGATCGTCTGAGAAATCCCAGCGGTGACATTTGTTAAACATCGGCCCAAGGCTAGGCGAGGCCTCGGGAGCCAGGCTCTTGCCCAGGAAGGCTCCAGAGACTGAAGCCAGAGCCCCGTAAACTCGTCCCTCTGCGTCCAGGAGACCCTGCCAGGAGCCCCTTCGCGTCCCACTGCCTGTGACGTTGACAGGCAGGAGCGTGCGAACTGAATCCCAAGCAGCGCACAGAGTATTTTAAAACCAAGCTGCTGTCACACAAGGGCTTTTTCCCCCAAAGACCAGAGTGTCCAAAAAAAGGAGCAGACGAAACCAAGCATAAGGTGTGCTGTGGTGTGCTCAGATCAGACCCAAACTGAGAAGGCCCTGCTTCTCCCTGGGGATGGGCCCCTTCCCTCCTTGCTCTACTTCCTGCTGCTTTGACATCTCATGTTGGGCAGAAATCCCAGAGGAAAAAAGGCTTTCTAAGACAGGCCCATGGAAGGCCCAGCTCGCTCTCTGGGACTTATTCACATTGGATTCATCTGTCTGCTTTGCCTCTATTTTAACCAAAAGACCCCATGAAGGTAGGGTCTTGGTCTGGTCTCTTCACAACTGTGGACCTCAGCACATATCAAGAGCCCAGCACACAGCAGGTGCTCAATAAGGACTTACTGAATGGAAGAATTCACAGCCGGGCATAGTGGCTCACGCCTGTCATCCCAGTGCTTTGGGAGGCCGAGGCAAGTGGATCTCCTGAGGTTAGGAGTTCGAGACCAACCTGGCCAACATGGTGAAACCCTGTCTCTACTAAAAATACAAAAATTAGCTGGGCATGGTGGCGGGCACCTCTAGTCCCAGCTACTCGGAAGGCTGAGGCAGGAGAATCACTTGAGCCTGGGAGGCGGAGGTTGCAGTGAGCCGAGATCACGCCACTGTACGCCAGCCTTGGTGACAGAGTGAGATTCCGTCAAAAAAAAGAATGCATGAGCGAGTGAAGCCACTGATGGCCCCGTAGAGTCAGCCTCACCTAGCTTGCTTTCCTGCAAATTTGGGTGTGTTCACTTAGTGGGTATGGCAAGCAGAATCACAACCCCCAAAAATGCCTGTGTACTGACCCCCAGAACCCGTGAATCTCTTTTATTACACTTCAAGGAGGAGGTAAGGCTGTAGATGGAATGAGGGCTGCTAATCAGTTGACCTTGAGGCAGGGAGATGGCCCCAGACTATCTGGTGGGCCCAACATCATCACAGGGTGCTTATAAGTTAGAGGAGGCAGGGGAAGTAGAGTCGGGGAAGACGTGAGGACAGAATCAGAGGTCAGAGGAATGCACTGCCAGCTTGAGATGGAGGCAGGGGCCACAAGCCAAAGACCACAGGCGGCCTCTGGAAGCTGGAGAAGGCAAGGAAACTAGCTCTCCCTGAAACCTCCCAAAGGAATAGCCCTGCTAACACCTTAGCTTTAGCCCAGTGAGATCCATGTCGGACTTCTGGAATTTAAGATAATAATCATGTGCTGTTTTAAGCCACTAAGCTTTGTGGATCTGCCGCTGCACAGTGGGAAACTCGTGTGTTGGGAGGTGAGGGGAAATGCATGCCGTGGCTCTGAGGCTTAATCAGTGTTGGACCGGCATGTGTTAGAGCCTGCACCTTTCAGCATTGACTCCATTTAGCAGGAGTCTGGCCGTGTATAAGTCAGCCTCAGTCCCTGCCCTCCAGAGCTCGCCATGTGGGAGAGCCCAGATTAAACCATGTCAAGTGGATTTGTTCATGGCACGTCTTGTCAGAGGCTCCTCAGATGCTGACACAATGAATGTCCAACAGTGAGAATATAGCCTTCCCCAAATGTAGGTGACCATGGGGCATTTTGGGTGGGAGTGCGGGGCACTTTCTTTTCTTCTAGGGGTGAGGTTCAGCCCAGTACTGAAATTGGTCTTATCGTTGCCAACATCAGGGCTTAGGGAAGTTGGCTTTTGTTCTGTCCTGGTTTAGGAGTTGTAGTCTCATGCTCACACTGCGAGGCTGCCCATCGGGGAAGAGCTCAGATTCTTTTAAGAAATGCCAAATACTTAAACCATCTCTAGATGGCTTAAAATAATAAAAGGCCCTGTTAATGAACCTTTCCTTCCCAGTGTCTGCATAGGAATGTGTGTCTTTATCCCAGTCATCTGTGGGCCAAGAATCAAAGAAAGAAAAGAGTGACGAGAGGAGGATGGGGAAGAAGAATGGCCAGTAGTTGCTTTGTGCTTTACATTTCAGGGATTTCAAGTTTACCAAAGTCTTGACAAGAAAATGCAGGTGGTTTGCTGCAACGTACCAATACTATCCAGGAGTGTTTGGGCTGTAAATGACAGAAAACCCAAGACCAGCTTCAGGCATAGCTGAATCCAGGGGTCTAATGTTTCCAAAGCTCTATCTCTCTCCTCCTCTTGGCTCTGCTGTTCTTTGGGTTGGGTCCACCCTCAGGACTACTCTTTTAGTGTCCAGATGGCAGGCACAGCTCCTGGCTTCCACCTTGGGCAACCCCAGTGGACAGAGAGCTTGCCCCTGGGCACTCCAGTAGGAAGTCCAAGGCTAGCTCTGATGATCCTGCCTGAGGTCTTTGACTCTCCCTAAATGAGTCGCAAAGGGGGCAATGCTTAGCTGTGTGTACCCACTAGCAGACTCCCGAGACCATCTGGAGCTGGGGGACACATAGCCCGTAAACCACATGGGCTGAAAGCGGGCAGTGGTGTTTCCTTAAGGAAAACCAGGACGAGAACGGCACAAGGCAGGGAGTAAGTGATGGGCAGAAGACATTCACCCACTAGACCTGCTCCCCCTGCAGAGAATAGCTCTTCTCAATGGGGCTTCAGACAGTGGCCCAAAGAGCGGTCCCAGCTAAGGTTTCTTATGCCAGTGATGGGCGTGGCGCAGTGCCAAGGGCTCCCTGGGCATCGTCTGCTTTCATCCTTGCAATACCCTGGGAAGCTGGAGTTTGTGGCCCTCTCCCCAGTTCACAGATGGGGAAACTCGGGCTCAGAGACCTTGATTTTGACTTGGGCTCCCAAGTTCTTCGCCGCCACCGCCACTCTCAGTAGCTTGCAGAGCTGCCTCTGCCTGGAGGGTCACCAGGCACAAAGCCCCACTGACAGCCTGGACAGACATAGGCGGGTCCCACAGCCCGAGCTGCCTCCCCTGAAAGGAGGACCTGGCCCTAGCAGGGGTGCACATAGATAGACTTGTCTGCTTCTCCTATTGACGACGAGCTTATGAGATAGGGATCACTGGGGACCCCCAGTGAACCACACAGGGACACTCCAAGGGCAGCAGGGAAGCTCTGCCGAGTCAGGGAGTTGGTGGGGTGGGACACAGAGCTGCAAGGACTTGGTACTGAAATGCTGGGCTCCAGTGACATCTGAGCATCTGAGGGTCTCAGTTGGAGGAAAAAAGATGGACAAAAAAATGAAAATAACAGCCTTCCATGGCTGTTCAGGAAACCAGATAGGCTACAGCTGTGCCTTAGAACACAGCTTTGACCTCAGATCTGAATTCCATGCCCAGCTCTTCTCCTTGCCAGGTGGATGACCTTGGGCAAGCTACTTCACCTCTCTGGTTCTCAGGCTCCTCGTCCAAACAAGGGCTTGTGACAGAATGTACAACTTATAAGGTGGTAGTGAGGGTTAGACAGTAACATTCAATACCTTAGCACTATGCCTGTCATGAAGGAAGAACTGGTGTCTGCTACAATGATGATCATGATAATAATGATGGTGGTGGTGATCTGACACGATGAACAGATGGTAGTGGTGGTGACAATGACACGATGGAAAGCTGGTGGTAATGGTGGATGAAAGGAAGATGGTGGTGGATGGATGGACAATGGATGGATGGAATGATGAATGATGAAAAATGGTGGATGGACAATGGATGGATGGAGGTGGATAACAGTGGATGGATGATGGAATGGATGGAAGGATGGATGGATGGTGGTGGATGGATGGATGGTGGATGGATGGATGGACGATGGATGGATGGTGGAATGGACGGATGGATGGATAATGGATGGTGGATGGATGGACGGAATGGAGTTATGATAGTGGTGGTGGTGGTGACGATGATGACAGTGATGGTGGTGATGATGATGACAATGATGATAAAAATGACAACAATAATGATGATGACAGCAATAACGATGATGATGGTGGTGGTGGTGACAATGGTGATGATGGTGAAGATGGTGGAGGTGGTGATGCTGGTGACAATGATGATGATGATAGTGATGGTGGTGGTGGTGATGACAATGATGATGATAAAAATGACAATAATGATGATGACAGCAGTAATGATGGTGGAGGTGGTGGTGGCGGCGACTGGTATCACCCCTGCTGCCATCATTCAAGAGACCAGGGTCACTTTCTCAAATTGATGAAGCACTGTAGTCAGGTGGTTGCAGTGAGCACGCAGACCTTGAATCAGAGTTCTGCTCCAGGCTTCTTACCAAGTGCTGAGACTTTCTGAGCTGCGGATCCTGCGCCTCCCCAGCTCTCAACTCTCCAAAGGCCCTACCTGGTCTGGCACTGCCACTGTGCTGACCTCACATCCCACGACCTTTGCCTTTCACTCACCACCACCCACACTGGCCACCTTAACACCAGGTCCTCAAACACCAGGCGTGTTTCCACCCCAAGGTCTTTGCACTTGCTGCTGCTCTTCCTGGGACACTTTTCCCCTGTATCCATGAGCTCATGGCCTCCCCTCATTCAGGACTCTCTGCTCAAATGTCACCTCCTCAGTCAGGTGTGTCCTAAGCCTTCCTAAGGATGACAGCAACACACTCCACTGGACACTTTCTATGCACTTGTCCTACTTTGTTTCTCTTCATAGTACTCATCACTCACAAACCATATGTAGATTCTTTTTAACCTGTGATGGGGTTACAGCTCGATAAGCTCATTGTAAGTTGAAAATATTGCTGAGCCAAAAATACATTGAGTGTGCCTAACCCACCAAACATCCTAGCTTAGCCCAGCCCACCTTACACGTGCTCAGAATGCTTACATTAGCCTACAGCCGGGCAGAATCATCTCACACAAAGCCTAGGTTATAATAAAGTGCTGACTAGCTCACGTAACTTATTGAATACTGGAAGTGAAAAACAGAATGGTTGTGTGGGTACCCGAAGTACAGTTTCTACTGCAGGTGTCCTGCTTTTGTGCTTTGACACATTTGTAAAGTCGAATAATCCTCAGCGGAACCATCGCGAGCCAGGGCCCATCAGGGTTGGGAGGCTTTTCATTCATCAGACCACGAACTCTTAAGCCACATGGAGGTGGGGACTCTGTTTTCCCCAGCACGTGGAACAGGACCTCACAAACAGTGGGTCGGCAGTCTGTGGTTGAATCAACAGCAGTGGCCATTTCTGTCACCTGGAAATAATGACAATCAGGTCTAGGCAGGAGGTGCTGTTGTGGCCACGCGTGCCGGGGCAGGGGTCATTCCAGGGAGGTGAAGGATGCTGATGAGCTTCCTAGGCGTGGAACACGCCCTTCTTGCTAGTGGGGAAAGGTGAGATGATGCTCACCTGCGCTGGACGGGGTTTAGCTGCCACCACAGAGGTGCATCCTCAGGGCACAGCTTTAGGCACATCATAAAGAGCCTCGTCTGTAGAAAGCCATTTTAATATTTGTGTTAAGTCATTTGGGTTTTGAGTCTCTGTGGTTTTTCATTGGTATTCAAAATAATTAAAGTACACCCGTGGGTTTTTCAAAAAGCATTTTCTTTTTGTGATCTTAGAAAATCGATTTCAATAAAAGTTAAGGTACACTGATTTCCCTCAGAAGAAACAGATCCGAAGAAGCGTCAATTCTGGTTGCCACAGGGAGATGAATACACTTTAAAATCTGTCAGGTGTGAACTGAAGTGTCTTTAAAGATGAGTCTGTCACATTTAGGCCCTACTAACTGTTGATAATGAGCAGGCAGTGCCCAGGGATTTCATGTTCATTTCAAGGGGGACTGCTGGGTTCAGTCCCCTTCCCACTCCACCAGGCGCCTTTCTCTGATGCTGAGCTAAGGGTAAGAGAAGGTGCCTGTGCACCTCAGTCCATGTCCGGATGTCAGGCCAAGAGGTCCAGTTCTGAAGTCCACACTCTGCCGCCCCAGGGACAAAGTGCTGACTTCACTGCCCTCCTGACTGGCTCCTTCTACCCTTCCCCAGCCCCAGTTCTAGTGCCTGATCCCTGACAGGCCAGCACTGAGACTTTAAAATGCCTCAATTGATGGTCTCTCCTAGAAAGACACTCCCACAGTTCTATCATGTCTGAATCCCCAGAATCCGGTTCCTGAGTCTTCCGGCTCCCCAACCCCCACCACACCCCAGAGCTGAAGCTGCCCCTCCTTCTCCTAATAGGGTCTCCCTCCGCCCTGTCTGGGAGGGCACGAGCATGGCAGGGGCAGACTCAGGTCGTCCGCTCTGCGCTCTGACAAATCGTGGGGGTGGGACCGCCTCTCTGTCGAGCCAGATCCTAAGTTTCTGGTGTTTTGTTTCTGAGATGAAATCTTGCTTTGTCACCCAGGCTGGAGTGCCATGGCACGACCTCAGCTCACTGTAACCTCCACCTCCTGGGTTCAAGCGATTCTCCTGCCTCAGCCTCTACCCGCCACCGTGCCTGGCTAATTTTTGTATTTTTAGTAGAGACGGGATTTCGCCATGTTGGCCAGGCTGCTCTCGAACTCCTGACCTCAGGTGATCCACCCGCCTCGGCCTCCAAAAGTGCTGAGATTGCAGGCGTGAGCCACTACGCCCAGCCCAGATCCTACGTTTCATGAAGGCAGGGCTCTGCTGGGTCCCTGGCAGCCCCTGTGGGTGCTAGATGCGTGGATGGTACAAGCTTGATTGGGGTGATGGGTGAGCAAACGAGGCACGAGCAGAGCCTGCCATGCCTGGTGGAGGGGTTGTCCTGTGGTGCTTCCCCTCCTTTGCAGGCAAAGGGGCACCCTCTTCCCTCTGCACACAGCCTGCTCTGCTCACAGATGAGGCCTCCTGTGTGAGCTGGGCCTGTGCAGTTGCCCTGCCCAGGGGAGAGCTGACTCCTTCACAACCCTCAAAAGCCCACTCCGCTCATTTGCTCCAAGAGCCATTTGTCAAGGGAGTTCCTGGGGTCAAGCACTGCTGCCAGCTGAATTGACTGGTGCTCGCTGGTGACAGGGATGAGTCTCCACTCTGGATGACCTCAATCCTTTCTCCCTGAAAATTGTTTCAACCCACCAGTCTGTAGCCTGATCAGGGTCAAAGCCATGAAGGTCACGGTGATGGCACAGGCCTCTGAGGGAGCCCAGGTGCTCCAGAAGGACAGTGTGTGTCCCGCTTCCTGCAGCGACTGTAACAAATTTCCACAAACAGGTGGCTTAAGACAGCAGAAATGTGGCCGGGCGCGGTGGCTCAAGCCTGTAATCCCAGCACTTTGGGAGGCCGAGATGGGCGGATCACGAGGTCAGGAGATCGAGACCATCCTGGCTAACACGGTGAAACCCCGTCTCTACTAAAAAATACAAAAAACTAGCCAGGCATGGTGGCAGCGCCTGTAGTCCCAGCTACTCAGGAGGCTGAGGCAGGAGAATGGCATAAACCCGGGAGGCGGAGCTTGCAGTGAGCCAAGATCGCGCCACTGCACTCCAGCCTGGGCGACAGAGCGAGACTCCGTCTCAACAACAACAACAAAAAGACAGCAGAAATGTGTTCACCCACGGTTCTGGAGGTGAGAAGTCTGGAATGAGAGTGTGAGCAGGCCACGCTCCCTCTGGAGGCCCAGGGCAGGGCCCTTCCTGCCTCTTCCAGCTTCCCGGGCTCCAGGTGTTCCTTGGCTTGAGCTGCATCACTCCAGCCTCTTCCTTGGTCTTCACGGGGCCTTCTCTCTCCTCTGTGTGTCTGTGTCCTGTGTCCAAATTTCCCTCCTCTTATAAAAACTCCACTCATTAGATTAGGGCTCACCCTCGTTATCTGAACTTGATTATATCTGCAAAGACCCTATTTCCAAATAAGCTCACGTTCACAGATACCGGGGTTAGGACATACCATTTTGGGGTTTGGGGGCCTGTTTGTCATTTTACCAGCCCTTCAATTAACCCTCCATCGGAGACGTGGGTGGGGAGGGCTGGGGGAGGCAGGCTGGCACAGCTTTTTGGAGGGAAGTAAATGGCTCCCAGGTGGTACCACCAGGAGGGGCGGGGAGGGCGCCTTTGCTCAGGGCAAAGGGAAACAAAAGCAAAAACCAAGTCCTGATGGGAAGCCCTGGCCCTCTCAGGGAAGCGAAAGTTGCTCAGTCTCAAAAAACACTTGGCCTGAGATGACCGAAGACGCCTTGGGGGCTGCAGTCCAGGCTTATTGCTTTGGACGTCACCGGCTGTGCGGAATTGGCATCTGGAGCTGAGAGCCAGCCAGGGCTGCTGATGTGGCTCCCGGGGATGAGGACGGGGCAGTGGTATCAGGTTCTCCCTTCTCAGCCCACGAACCCGACTCCTCGAGCCCAGACTGTAGCTCGGAGCTGCTATGTTGGTTTCCTGGGGCTGCTGTAACCAATGAACACACACTTAGAGGCTGAAAACAATAGAAACTCATTCTTTTCAGCCCTGGAGGCCAGAAGTCCACAGTGAATCTTAGGGGCTAACATCAAGGCATCTGCAGGACTGGTCCCTTCACAGGCTCCATCTCTGCCGCTTCCAGATTCTGCTGGCGTCGGCGATGCTTGGCCAGCGGCTGCATCACCAGGCTCTCTGCCATGTCCTCTCTGTCATCAGCTCTCCTCTGCCTCTCCTCTTACAAGGACTCTTGTGGTGACATTAGGACCCACCCGAATAACCTCCCCATCTCAAAGTCCTTAATGGCATCACATATATTAATACAAAGGCCCTTTTGCCACATAAGGCCACACAGTCACAGGTTCTGAGGATGGGGACGTGGACATCTTTGGAGGCCAATATCCAGTCAATGACCACCCCTGCACCAGGTGGAAGGAACCCACGGGGGCAGAAGGAGGAGAAACACCCCCCGTTTTAATTGACAGATCATGGCTATATGCATTTATGAGATTCAATGTGATGTGGTAGTTTCGTTTTGTTTTGTTTTTGCTTTGAGACAGAGTCTCACTCTGTCATCCAGGCTGGAGTGCAGCGGCATGATCTCAGCTCACTGCAACCTCTGCCTCTTGGGTTCAAGTGATTCTTATGCCTCAGCCTCCTTAGTAGCTGGGATTACAGGCATGCGCCACCACACCCAGCTAATTTTTGCACTTTTAGTAGAGATGGAGTTTCACCATGTTGCCCAGGCTGGTGTCGAATTTCTGGTCTTGAGTGATCCTCCCACTTTGGCCTCCCCAAGTGCTGGAATGCAGGCGTGAGCCACTGATCCGGCCTCAGTGTGATATTTTGATACATGTATACAACATGGTGCCGTCAAATCAAGCTAATTAGCATATCTATCACCTCATCCTCCTTTCATCGTTTGGGGTGAGACATTTGAAACATTTGAAATTCTCTGCTGTTTGGAAATGGGTAATGAACACCATACTATTGACTGCAGTCACTCTGGTGTGCTATAAATGGAAAACCCCATTCCTCCTGCCTCTCTGAAACCTTGTATCCTTTGATCAGCAATTCTCCTTCCCTCCTTCCCATGCCCCAGCCTCTGGTTCCCTTGGTTCCACTCTTCACTGCTATGAGTTCAACTTACTAGATTGCACACATCCGAGGTGAATGGTTGAGGGCCAGAGTGGGGACCAAGAGACTGGTGGGAGGGAGGGACCTCGTGCCCAAGCCAGGGGGACAAGAGAAGCTCGAGGGTGTGGAGATGAGCAGGATAGTCTCCAAAGGCCCCTTCAGTGCCCTGAGGCGCAGAGGCTATCACTGCCACTGTCACCACAGGTGTTGACCGGGCACCAGGACACACCTGAGCACTGGCCAGGCCGCCAGTCGACTTTCGGGAATCAGTTTCCTTGGATGCTTCTGATGAGTGCCCACGCTGGACAGTAGCGCTCCCGTTTTCCTGACAAGGAAGCTGAGACTTGGGGAAATGAAGTCATTTGCCCAAAGCCATAGAAGGCACAGATGGGAATGGACCCAGCTCTTCTTTGTGGCTCCAACAAACCCTTCAAGATCAAGCATCTACATCAGCAAAACCCGCTTTCATTCATGAGTCACTTCGCCACTGAGTGCGTATCTGTTCCACTCCTGCCTGTGAGGGCCTGTGGGAATGTGAGGATGAATTCCACCTTGGTTCCTTCGGGGCTCCTGCCTTGGGTCCTGACATCATGTTGCACCATGGTGCTTCTGTGTCCCCTCCAGCCTGAGACGTCTATGGGGACAGAGAACAGCTTTCTCTTCTGCCTGACGCCTCATGGTTAGCACATGGCTGGTGCATAGTAGGTGGTCAACAAAGCTTTGTTGAAAGGATGGGTGCAGGAGTGCACGGATGGGGAATGCTGCCTTCAAGGAACTCACAGATGTGTAGAGCAGGGGTTGGCAAACTCCCATCCATAGGCCATTTGTATAAATCAGGCTTTATTGAAACACGGCCATGCTCATTCATTCCATATCGTCTGTCTGCTTTTGCATTAGAATTGAATCATTGCCAAGAGGCCAATACAGGTTCGCTTCATGGGTACGTGACCTGTAGAGTTGCATAGGGGTCCGTGTCACCATCTTGACCATCGGCTGTCACTATCTTGAAATTAGTAAGAATTCATACAAATGCCCTGTGGATGGGAGTTTGCCAACTCCTGCTGTGTACATCTGTGAGTTCCTTGAAGGCAGGCATCCCCTATCCACATGCTCCTGCAGCCATCCATTCAACAAAGCTTTACCAATCACCTACTACGCAAAGCCTGTATTTTCATTTTGCATGGAGCCCCATCCATTATGTAGCATGTCCTCTGCGTATGAACCACAAAGCCTAAAAATCTGGCCCTTTTACAGAAAAAGTCAGCTGATACCTAGTCTAGAAAACAAAACAGGCACCTGATTTATGACAAATTCAAGCTAGAAAGTGTCACATGCTCGCGGTGGCTCACGCCTGTAATCCCAGCACTTTGGGAGGCCGAGGCGGGCGGATCACAAGGTCAGGAGATAGAGACCATGGTGAAACCCCGTCTCTGCTAAAAATACAAAAAATTAGCCGGGCGCGGTGGCGGGCGCCTGTGGTCCCAGCTACTCAGGAGGCTGAGGCAGGAGAATGGCGTGAACCCAGGAGGCGGAGCTTGCAGTGAGCCGAGATCACGCCACTGCACTCCAGCCTGGGCGACACAGCCAGACTCCGTCTCAAAAAAAAAAAAAAGAAAAGAAAGTGTCACATGCTGTAGGGAGGGGCAGGTGCAGTGTCTCAGGAGTCTGCAGGACAGAGAAATCCCTCAGAGCTAAGGGGTTCAGGAAGCTTCCTAGATGTGGTGCCTGCAGCAGCCCTGGGGACCTTGAGGCATCCGGAGGTTGGGTAGGGGACACAAATATGGACAGACCACAAGGGCAGCTCAGACACCACCGTGCTAGGAGAGAGAGTCAACCTTTCTTCTTTTATGATCAAAGCAAAATATGTAAAAAAACCAACATAAATTATTCATCTAGAAGAGAAGAGGAGCAATTATGCATTGATTTCTGTCCACCTACCCTGGCATTTACTTTGCTGTTGCAGCCGCAAGCTAGGATGGCCTCCACTGCAGGAGAGGGACTGGCTGCAGGCACTGCATATACAGAGGACATAGGCAAACGGCATCATCAGGAGAAAATCCCTGTGAGGATGAGCAGAGAGCTAAGGCACTCTTCCCAAACCCCCCACATAAAGAAACGCAAGGTTCTGCACAAGTTATGGTTTAAAATAGTGGGGCTTTTGCACTTAATGCAAAAGACAAAGACAAAAATGAACATTTGAACACACAGGTGCAGCCAGAGCCAGGAAAGCCCAAACAGAGCCCAGCAGGGACTCTGCTCAGTCAATATTTGCTGTATTGACAAATGTATTGTTCTTGCCGCATCCGAGACCAGGAAGGGGCAGAACAACAGGATCTAGTGGGCCACACCTTCCTCTCTGCAGCCAAGCGGGCTCCCACGTTGGGGATCCCCATGGGACTCGGTGCTGTTAGACACGACAAAGACCGGGGTGCAGTGGGATCAGAGCCCCTCTTGGCCGAGCCTCCTTTTCTCTCCCGGAAATCCCCCTGGGGCTGTGCACAGGGGAAACAAGGTGCTGCTTTCCATCCGGCCGAGAGCTGTGACCCGTGGAGCTGCCTGGCAGCAGGACCAGGGCTAGTGTCAGGTCCAGCCCTCCAGGAGGCTTGTGTCCACCCGTGCAGACTTCAGCTGCTGATGGCCAGCTAGGAGTGTGTTGGGAGAAGACTCAGCGGCTAAGCACGTGGAGAGAAGAGGAAGGGGCCAAGCCCCGCACTGGCCACCTTTTCACTTATTATGACCCTGGTGTTTTTTTTTTTTCTTTAAGCAAAACCAAAATAATGATTTATTAATTTGTTGATTATTTCTTCTTTCTATACATATTAGCTGACCTTTGTCCTATTCTTGCAAATCCTCAACCATTTTAACTGGTAGCACAGTAAGCTGTCGCCTTTTTTTTTTTTTTTTAACTTTAAGTTCTGGGATACATGTGCAGAATGTGCAGGTTTGTTACTTAGGTATACATGTGCCTTGGTGGTTTGCTGCACCCATCAACCCGTCATCTAGGTTTTAAGCCCTGCATGCATTAGATATTTGTTCTAATGCTGTCCTTCCCCTTGCTCCCCACCCCCTGACAGGCCCCAGTGTGTGATGTTCCCCTCCCTGTCCCATGTGTTCTCATTGTTCAATTCCTGCTTATGAGTGAGAATCTGAGGTGTTTGGTGTTCTGTTCTTGTGTTAGTTTGCTGAGAATAATGGTTTCCAGCTTCATTCATGTACCCGCAAAGGACATGAACTCATTCATTTTTATGGCTGCATAGTATTCCAGGGTGTATATGTGCCACATTTTCTTTATCCAGTCTATCATTGATGGGCATTTGGGTTGGTTCCAAGTCTTTGCTATTATAAATAGTGCTGCAATAAGCATACGTGTGCATGTGTCTTTGTAGCAGAACGATTTATAACCCTTTGAGTATATACCCAGCTGTAGGAGTTTCCTGAGGCTGTTGTAACAAACCACCACCAACAGGGGGCCTTCAGCAACAGAAATTCATTCCCTCACCATTAGGATGCCAGAAGTCCAAAATGAAGGTGCTGATCGGGCCACGCTCCCTCAGAAGGATCTAGAGTAGAATCCTTCCTTGCCCCGTACAGCCCCTGGTGACTCCAGGCATCCCTTAGCTGAGGCACATCACCCCAGTCTCTACCTCTGTCTTTACCCGGCCTTCTCCCCTTCTCCCTGTGTCTCTCCTCTGTGTGTCCCTTGCAGTTGTCCCTGGATTTAAGGGTCATTTGGATAATCCAGGGTACTCCCATCTTGAAATTCCTAATTACTCTATAAAACCCTCATTTCAAATAAGTTCATAGTCACAGGTTCCAAGGTTAGGGCATAGGCACAGCTTTCTAGGGGTACTGCTCAACCCACTGGTAAGCAAGGCTTGGTCAGTGACTCTTCCTCCTTGACAATGAAGACAGAAAGGGCTGAGAGTCCTCTCTCTTCTCTGCTGGCCCTGATGTCTGACTGTGTGTGGTTTGTTTTTGTTTTTGTTTTGTTTTGTTTGAGACAGAGTCTTGCTCTGTCGCCCAGGCTGGAGTGCAGTGGTGCGATCTCGGCTCACTGCAAGCTCCGCCTCCCAGGTTCACGCCATTCTCCTGCCTCAGCCTCCCAAGTAGCTGGGACTACAGGCCCCCGCTACCATGCCCAGCTAATTTTTTGTATTTTTAGTAGAGACGGGGTTTCACCGTGTTAGCCAGGATGGTCCCAATCTCCTGACCTCGTGATCCGCCCACCTCGGCCTCCCAAAGTGCTGGGATTACAGGCGTGAGCCACCACGCCCGGCCTGTGTATGGTTTTGACATGCCTGCCTTTCTCTCTCAAGGCTGGGGCCACATCTCAGGCATGTCTAGGTGCTCAGCATCTCAGGGAGCAGCTGTGCTTGACTGTCACTCAATAAACATCTGTGCAATGAGTAAATGAATGACTTGTAGGGTTCCTTCCTCCCTCATCTGTTGGCCGTTAGTGCCATCCATCTTCCCTAACACAGAAGTCCCTGCCTTCAGAGGTACACCCAGGTGGAAGTGCCTCTCAGAACTCCACCCTGAGAACCAGCTCAGGCGGCCAGGCCTGTTTTGCTCCTCCTGATTGAGATTTGCAGGCAGGGAAGGACAGGTATGAGAGGGACCTGGACAGTGCTCATGAAGCAGGATGGACGGGGGTTTGGAATTGGGGTCAGGAGCTGTTGAGAGCTGTGGAGAAAGAGAAGAATTTGGATTTGGGAATAATTAATGTATAGGGGTGGTTGGAACAATGGGCGAGATCTGATTACAAACGTGGTGATGGAGGACCAAGCTCATCCCTTGAGGACACCACAGGCAGAAAGCAAGCAAAGAAAGGAGAGGCAGGAGACCATCGGAGGGCAGAGGAAGGCCCAAGCATGAAGGCAGGTCACAGACGCTGAGGAGGGTCCCAGGTGGCCTAGTGGGAAAAGCACAACATTCAAGGGCAAGCCAGCATGGATGCAAACCTGCCTCTACTGCGTGGCAGCTGGGGGGCCCCTGGGAGAGGTGCTCCTTGAACCTCAGCTTTGACTTTGAAAATGTTGCTTGAAGGCTTGAAATTCTATACATGAAGCACCTGGTGGAACAGCTGCCAGGAAGCCCGGTTTTCTCTGCTTGTTGAGTACTCACTAGGTGCTGGGCTCTGGGCAAGTACTTTACCATGTAGTCATTTGACTCTCACATCAACCCCTGGGATGAGCACTATTACTACCATTTGCAGATGGGGAAACTGAGGGAGACAAGAAAACTTATTCCATGGCAAGGTCTTGAATTACAACCCAAGGAGAAAGCAGTGAACTGCTACTCCTGCTGCAAAGAAAAGGTGAGTGAGCATGAGGATTAAAACGTGACTGTCATTGCCAGGTGCAGTGGCTCATGCCTGTAATTCCAGCACTTTGGGAGGCCGAGGCAGGAGGATTGTGTGAGGAATGGAGAAGTTCTTCTTCAAAGTTTCTTCAAACCATAAAGAGCTTGTCATTTCTTTGCTCTATGCATATCTATATATGTTCCAGTACAGCTGCTCTGACTTGCCCTGGCATGCCTAGACAGGGTTAAGCAAGCCCTGGACCATAGTGCATGTCATTCCTTATTTGGAAACCCTCCTGAGCCTCTCATGACTAGCTTCCTCTTTTCTTTGCCCTCTTTCCCCTTTGCGTATTTAGAAAAGTTTCAAGCTATTAGCCAATCAGGTCAAGCTTAGAATGTGAGGTCCCGTTCTGACCAATGGAAATGGGACACAGCCATAGGACGATTGCATCAGGTTACAAAGATTATAAACGTCCCCGTCTCCTTTATTTGGGTGTACTCTCATGGCAAGACTGCTAGTGAGTGACACCCTTTCTGCAGAAAGTAAAATAGCCTTGCTGAGAGATTCTTTGTCTCAATGTTGATTTTGCAACAATGAACACCCATTTCGAACAATTTGGTGGCCCATACAGGGAGTCTGTTTCCCTTCTGGGACAGTCCTTGGTCCTCTCTTGTGGGGAGCCCTGCCACCCTATTGCAGTGGCCTCCAGGGAGAAAGCTGGGACTTACCTGGTGCAGGAAACACACTTGGATTCTCAGCAACGCAGGGGAGAAGGAGAGACTTTCAAAACCGCAGGACCAGTAGACCTCATGTGTGAGCCAAGGTAGGAAAAACCACAAGGGAGCAGTAAAGTACTTCCTTGATGGTCAGTTCTTGAAGGGAATGTGTGTATGAGTGAATGGTTTCAGTTAAGACAGAGTGAGTGTGATAGGAATGTGTATAACCTTCAGGAGAGAAAATAGAAGGGAGAAACATTACCATCTCCCAGGGAAAAAGAAATACAGGAGAGAAAATAGAAGGGAGAAAGGTTATCTCCTGGGGAAAAAGGATATAGGCAAGATATTTCTGGGGTAAGAAATTTAGCCTTAAAAAGCCATTAAGGACAGGACAGGTGAGACATCCCTGGTCTGGAGGATCTGGGGGATTGAGTCTGCTGGGAAAGATTTTCACCCAACATGGGGAATACTTCTAGCAAGCCTGGAACAGGAAGTAAGGCAGGTAACAAAGGAGGTGAGAAAGAGCAGATCCCTCCTGATAGTCCTTTAGGATTCATTCTTAAACACTGGAAAGAGAATGAAAGGACCAAATGTAAGAAATGTAAGAAAAAGCAACTAATGATTAAGTACTGTTGTTTTCTTTGGACCCAAGAGCCTATCTTGAAACCTGCCATTTTCTGGCCGAAATATGGCTCAGATGAAGACTGGGTCTGCCAACTTTTAATAATGTATGTTAATAACAAAATCCTGCATCCTCAATTATGCCCTATGCTGGCAGCAAGGGCCGGTTTCTTTTTATCCCTTGAAGGACTTAAAACAAGAAATAGATTCGGGCAAAAAGTCAGAAAGTATGCAATGGGACCCTTTAAACCATCTTCCCCTGTTTCTAGTCCCACCTCCCCTTCCACAGGCGGATGTTCCACCTCCCCTTCCTCAGGCGGATGTTCCACCTCCCCTTCCACAGGCAGTAGTCCCACCTCCCCTTCCGCAGGTGGTAGTCCCATCTCCCCTTCCACCTCAGGTGACTATTCTGATTCTGGAAGCAGAAGTCCCTGAGGAACATGATCACTGTCATTTCTCTTCAAAACGAGGACTCCAAAGAGCAATAGAACAATGCAGAAAGGATATTCAGAATCTTCCCTTTCTTCGCACTTCCTAAGAGTCAGCTTTTTAGCTCTTTCCTCAAAAGGAAGTGCCACAAGGTGGGGGTGCAACTGGATTCATAAATCCCCCTTAACTGCTCCTGAAGTTCAGGGTCTAAAGAAAGAACTCAACCCTTTGCGAGATGACCCAGAAGGAGTAGCAGAGCAAATCAATCAGTTCTTAGGTCCCCAACTATATACCTGGACAAAATTAATGTTGATCCTAGGTATTCTCTTCTCAAAGGAAGAGTGAAACATGATTCACAGAGCTGCTATGGCAGCCTGGGAACATGATCACCTGCCGGCCAAGATAATCCGGCAGCGGATACCACATTCCCCGCTCAAGACCCACAATGGGATAATAATAATGCAGCTCACCAGGAAAATATGGAAGATTTGCATGAGCTAATCATAAGAGGGATTAAAGAGTCTGCACCCAGTCCGCAAAACCCTACTAAGGCTTTTGATTTGCAGCAAGAGAAAGATGAAGGGCCTATGCACTTTTTAGACAGGTTGAGAGAACAGATGAGAAGGTATGCTGACTTAGATCCTGATAGTATTCTAGGGCAAGGTATGTTAAAATTACATTTGGTTACAAATAGTTGGCCGGATATTGCGAAAAAGTTACCAAAGATGGAGGAGTTCGAGACTAGCCTGGCCAACATAGTGAAACCTGTCACTACTAAACATACAAAAATTAGTCGGGCACGGTGGCACACACCTGCAATCCCAGCACTCGGGAGGCTGAGACACAAGAATCACTTGAGCCTGGGAGGCGGAGGTTGCTGTGAGCTGACATTGTGCCACTGCACTCCATCCTGGGTGACAGAGTGAGACTCTGTCTCAAATAGAATAAAATAAAATGTGACTGTTGGATGAGGCAGTTCAGAGCTCAGTCGAAGGACACTGGCTGCTGCAGCACGATCTGTGAAGACAGGTCAATCAAAGTAGATCGAACTGCCTTGGAAAGGAGACTATGAAGCCATCGGAAGGCCAGGGCTATGAATGAACAGCTGCACAGATTCCATGTGCTGCCAGAAAACAGAGCTTAGAGGAAACAGTGTAAGTCATAAAGAAGCCATCAGCAAATGTCAAGTTGAACAAAGAACTTTCTAAGCATCATAGCTTGAGGGTCCTGTCAGTGGAGAGGTTCTGGGAGCTTGGTGGGGACCTGGTGGACAGGGTACAGACACTGAATTAGGCATTAAAGAAGGGGGACTCTCCATTGCCCTCCAGCCCTGAGGTTCCATGAGGCTGTGATGCTTTGGGGCACATCCACCCCACCCCATGTATGACAGTAGGGGCAGAGGATGCTGACCTCAGCTTCCCTAAATCACAAGCAACATTGGCAATCACATCACATTTCAATTTATCTGAAAAAAAAAACCAAATGGGTCTTGTTTGTGCTATTTGGCAGTTGCAAACAGGAGAGGGCAAGTAAATTACTGTTTTCTGTGAACCTCGACCCCTGTATCACAAAGCAAGGGTTTACCCCTCATCCCAATATTTACCCTTCTCACTCAATATTTCACATACGGGTTTGTGTCATTGATTTTTTGCATGGGGACATTTATACATGTAATATTGAGATTGGAGATTTAAATTCACACACACACACAACTATTTAGGCTGGGGGAAACCTGACCTCCAGACTCACGCACACATTTAAGTGATGGTTTAAATGGCCACATTTCGTCCAGATGGCGGAACTATGTAGAAAGAACTAAATTGACTTTCATGAAAAGATATGAGCTCAAATAACAACAACAGCAGCAAAATAATAACAGTAGGTATTCATGTAAGCACCACAGGGGCAGAGATTTTTGTCTTTTCGACAGCTGCTGTAATCACCAGCATCTAGAACAAACCATGGTGGGAAGGAGGTTCTCGGTGAAAATATGTTGAAAAAACAGTAATTCTGCTGTCTTTCCTTCTCTATTAGTGGAGGATGTTGAAGGAAATTTTCTGTAACCTGCAATGTTTTCATTTCAGGCGGAAAGAACAGGGGACCTCTCCTCAAGTTCCTGGTTATTTCCCTGCTGTAGGTTAAACACATATGTCTTTAATTTCTATTTTTAAAAATTGGCCAACACACCATCAGCAATAAGCCTATTTACTTGGATTGTGGCTTCTAAATATCATTCTCCATGAAAAGGAATGAGGGCATCTCAGAGAAATGACTGATACCTGGGCTGAGGTGGGAAAAGCACAGGAGAGGCTGGAGCATCAGTGTGCATGAAAAAGTGAAAAAGCAGAGGTGAGCTGAATGGTCATGAGAACACAGCAGAAGCATGCATGGGAGGCTTGCAATTCTGACCATGATGTAGTAACAGGGATCAGACTTAACCTGCCCCTTCCCCAGCCTGAAGCAACAAACACGCAAAATATAGGAAGCAATGGCTTTGAAATGTGGGACAGCAGCCCTGAGGCAGCTCAGGGCTGATTCCTGAGAAAAGTGAAGCAAACAAGTTGAAGGCATGATAATTGTCCAAAGGCTGCAGCACAGACAGAGGAACTCAGGCAGTCGAGCAGTCTCACTGTATTGAAAATAAAAAGATTAGAGTTCAAGGAGCCCAAGAAGTTAAAATGTGTGAATCAGAATACCCAAGAGGGGGATGCTGCATTCCTGCATGCGTGCGTGCGCGCATACACACACACACACACACACACACACACACACACACACATAGATTGAGAGAGAGAGACAGAAATCTACAGAGAGGTGTCCTTAAGTCTTTGGCTGAGTACTAACCTGCATAAGCATGAGAGGAAACTACCCAGGGCTGGGGAAAGAACCACCAGAAGATAGTAGATTCAACACTTCTGAGGGCTCACAGAGGGCTGGGAATAGCTCACAGTCTGACCAACTGAGGTGAAAAGATCCACAGGGCATCACTGAGCAGGGTTCTCAGAAGAGTATCATCAGGATTCAAGGCTTCTCTGGATCTGCTCTATCAAAATGTAGGAGCAAACCCTGAACAGTTTCAATAGATTCTAAGCAATAGATTCTAAGCAACTTAACTGTGTGCTCATACAGATTCTAACACGAATTAAAGAATAAGCAATAAAATCTAGTACTCAACAACATAAAATCTTAATGTCTGGCATTTAATAAAAAATTAGCAGGCATGCAAAGAAGTGAGAGAATATGACCCATAACTAGAAGAGAAAATAATCAATAGAAACAGACCCAGAAATGAGACAAATTATAAAATTAGAAGAAAATAATATTAAAATGATTAAAAGTGCGCTGCATCTATTCAAGAACGTATCATGAAATGATGAAGAAAAGAATGAAAGATGTTTTTGAAACAATCCAAATGGAACTCCTATAGTTGAAAAATACACAGAATGGGATTAACGACAGAGAAGGTACTGCAGAAGAAAGGATCAACAAAATTGAAACATAGCAATAGAAACTCTTCAGGATAAAACAGAGAGAAAAAGCACGGGGAAAAATACACAGAACATCACAGATTTGTGGAACAATACCAAGTAGTCCAACACATATGTGCTAAAAGTCCAAGAAATGGAAGTGGGTGCAGAAAAAGTATTTGAAGGAAAAAAATGATAAAAAATTTTTCCATTGTTAATGAGAAGTATAAGCCCACAGATCTAAAAAGCTTAATAAATTTCAATCAGAAGAAACACAAAGAAAACACACCAAGGCACATCATAATCAAACTGCTGAAAACAAGTGATAAAAAGAAAAATCTTAAAAGCAGTTGGAGAAAAAGGACATATTATGTAGAGGAACAAGAGTTTGGCATACTTCTCATCAAAGTATATGCTAGTCAGAAGACAATGGAACAACATCTTTAAAGTATGAAAGAAACAAAACGCCAACCTAGAATTCTACACTCAGCAAAAATACATTTCAAAAATAAAGGTGAAATAAAGACTTTCACAGAAGAACAAAAGCTGAGGAAATTCATTGCTAGCAGACCTATACCACAAGAAATGATAAAGGAAGTTATTTAGGCAAAAGGAAAATTGTAACAGATGAAATTGGGACACACAGAAAAGGGCGGATTGCACCAGAATTAGTATATAATAATAAATATGTAGGTTAATATAAAAACATTTTCTCAATTTTAATCTCCTTAAAAGATAATTAACTGTTTATACCAAAAATAATAACTGTATTATAGGGCTTATCACATACATAGAAATAAAATGTAATAGGACAGTAGCACAAAGGAAAGAGAAATGGAAGTATATTGTTGAAAGGTTTTTAAACTATATGTGAAGTGGTATAATATTTGAGAATATACCATCATAAGTTTAAAACTATGTTGTAAACTCAAAAGCAACCACTAAATAAAAGTAAAATAAAACAAAAAGTGCTAAGAATCCAACAGTAAAGATAAAATGGAATAACAAACATTTTATACAAAAAGCACACATTTGCTATATATATTATATATATATATCAAGATGGTAGATTTATATGCACATTTATTAATATGTTAAATGTAAATAGTCTACACACTCCAATTAAAAGGCAGAAATTATAGTTCGAATCAAAAGCAAAACCCAATTGTATGCTCTTTCCCTTAAAGGGACAGAGAAGTCAGCTGGAAGGTGCTACCATGGGTCAAGTATAGAACAACTTATTCATCAAAATAAATAATGATAGTACTTGATTGTAACCAATTGAGTAAAATAGGAATCCATTAGTCCAAATGGAAATAAATAAATAATAAACAATGAAGAAGGAAAATTCTTCTTTACAATACAATGCCAACTTATAAATATAGAAGGAAACCATCAATAGATTCTAAAGCTAGTGTTGACAGTAAATGTTTGATGAGGAACAGGATATTTACATAGTCATGAAGTATCTCCCCATCAATTTCCCATTAATTACAAAGGTCAAAATAGTGGCTGGCATATATTCTTTGAAACTGTTATGATTACAAAGGCCGTTATCATGACAAAGGCTGAAACTGTTCCAGATTAACAGAGTCTAAGAAGATATGACAACTCCCTGTAATACTTGGTCTTAGATTGAATCCTGGACCTGGAAAAATAAGCTCTGAAGGACATTATTGGAACAGTGCATGAAATTTGAATAAAGACTATAGATTAGATTATAGTATTACAGTGTTTTCAAACATAAAGAAATATTCAGTAAAGTACTTACTCTTTAAATTACACTCCCATGGTTTAGAGGAAAATGCGTAGATATGTACAAATACAAAGATAGAACTAGAAATGGGGATATGAGAAGATAGAAAGATAAGATAGAAGGCAAATAAGAAATATAAGGTAGAACAAAATGATAAAGAAAACGTGGCAAAGCATAAACAACTAGTGAATCCACGTGAAGGCTAAACAGGCATTCCTTGTGCAATCTTGGCAATTTTTTTATATATTTGGGATTATATCAATATAAAGAGTTACCAAAAAATATGTGACATATACATTTTTTAAAATCCAATATTTCCTGTTTCATTGGTAGAAGTCCAACTCACAAATACTCTAGAAGCAAAATTTCTGAAACTGCCATGATGCCCTAGAAGTGAAATCTCTGGAACTGCCAGGATGTTAAGAAGCTCTGCTTGTGTAGAAAGAAAACAAATCCGAAGAATACGTTTTCTTGAGAGAAAAAAATATCATCAATAATCTTCCACTCGACCCTAAAATTCTATGATTGGTGACATTAAAGAACAACAGCAACAAAATCAGAAAATATTCCAGGCCAGGCCACCAGGGCAAATGCTTGATCTATTAATCGATGGAGCTTCTAGCTTGTCTGGATGTGAGGCTGGACACGACTCACGCAACTGATTTTTTGTGTATCATATGGGAAGGGTGTTTAAGGGAAGATCTTCGCTTTCCAAGACTCTCTTCCCACAACATCCACATGAAAACATGTTTCAAGATGAGCTCTCCCCAGCAAAGCCAGAACCATACTGGCTTCAGACCCAAGGGAGGACTCCTGTGTTGTGTGAGATGGAATGGACTAATGCTAGAAAAATTGAGAAAGATACAAATGTAAGATGGTGAGGGTTTTGCTCATTTGGGAACTGGACTTTAGAGAACAAGGAATGTGCCTCACCCCTCCACCCAGTCTTTTCTTGCTCTGGACATCTAACTCATGTCAACTTAGACAACTGTTCAAAAACCAGGTGAGGGAGAGGATGGCGGAGTTCAGTCCCCAGATCACTGGGACTCTGTCCTTGAGTCTGGCCGTGATTCAAGTTAACATGGGCTGAAGAGGCATGAGCAAAAAGGACTCTGGACGCATGACAAAGGTGCAGGAATAATTATGAAATAAAGGTTGAGCTCACTGGGTTCAGCAGAAATGCCCAGTGTTAGTCTATGCCATTGTGCCAATTTTCTGATCTTTTTAATGAAAGCATATATGGTTCCCTGCAAAATGAATTACAGGACTCTTTTTATTTATTCAACATTTGCATGCCAGGGCACGATGGCACACACCATAGCTGGTCATCGTCACTGTCAACCTAAGACTTCATGTCTGGGGGTTGGAGGCTGTTAACAGTAAGTGCAGCTCTGAGACCCCCATATTCCAGGGACAGTGGACTGGGGAGACAGCTTAGCAAAACCTACCTGTGCGAAAGAAAAGGCTAAGAATATCTCAAAAGCAGGTCAGGTGTTTGGAAGAAATAAATAAAACGTAGCTTGTTATTTCAAGCTTTTCTAAGAATATGGCCATTTGAGATGCATGAGACTACCCGGACACTGAGAGAAGTGGCCAATTCCAGGTCCCAGGGCAAAAAGGGGCTGAATGAGCCTGGAGGATCTGGCTCTTCCAGGTGGCAAGGAACTCCTCAAGGCTGAATGAGTCAGGTCAGAAAGACACAGGGGATCCTGGAGAGGCTCTTGTTGGCCAAAAATGATGCAATTTGGGTATCAAAAGGAATAATGATGTAAGATGGGATCCTGGAAAGAAAAAGGACATTAAGCTGGGTGTGGTGGCTCACACCTGTAATCCCAGCACTTTGGGAGACTGAGATGGGAGGATCACCTGAGGTCAGGAGTTCAAGACCAGCCTGGTCAACATTGTGAACCCTGTCTCTACTAAAAATACAAAAAAAAAAAAAAAAAAAAATTAGCTGCGCCTGGTGGCAGGCACCTGTAATTCCAGCTACTCAGGAGGCTGAGGTAGGAGAATCACTTGAGCCCAGAAGATAGAGGTTGCAGTGAGCTGAGATCACACCATTGCATTCCAGCCTGGGGGACAAGGGCAAGACTCTGTCAAAAAGGAAGGAAGGAAGGAAGGAAGGAAGGAAGGAAGGAAGGAAGGAAGGAAAGAAAGAAAGAAAGAAAACATTAAGTAAAAACTAAGAAAATCTGAATGAAGTATGAGACTAATACTATATTGTGATTGAGTATGAGATTTTAATAATAATACATTAGGATTGGTTCATTAATTGTAACAAATGTATCATCCTAATGTAAGATGTTGGCAATAAAGGAAATTGGGCTCTGGGTATGCAGAAGCTCTCTACTATCGTCGTATTTTTCTGTAAACCTAAAAGTATTCTAAAAAATAATTTTAATTATACGGAGAAATAAGAACTATGGCTACAATAGTTTGAAACACATTGGAGATATAAGAATCTTTGAATGATGAGAGAGAGAGCTAACAAGAGAGGCCAAAGCTTTATAGATGAACTGTGAAGAAGACAGAAAAATTGGCTAAAGAACTCTTTCTCTTCAGTGGGGGTGGAGAACAAAAGACCAAAGAAAGACTCTTGATCAAGAATAACTTCTGTTTATATTTTGGATCTCTAAAGACTTTCTTCTTAACTGAAAACAGAGACAACATTTTCTGTACAATGGTTTGAATCATAACGACTTCGTTTTGCCATTCAGACTTCTCATGACACTCTAAAATAATTTTGATGATTGCATAATAAAATCATTTTTAAAAGACAGAGAAATATCTCAAAAATGGAGGCATCAGCATCGATTAGAACAGTCCCCATAGGTTCTGCCTTTTTTACCTGAGACAGGGGCAAATGACAGAAAGGAAGAATGGTATTTTCTTTGGAGACATTAGGGTTTTACAAGTACTGCAGTTAAACAGGCAGTTTCTGGCTGGTAGGACACTTTTTGAAATAAATTGTATCGTTGTGGAATGAGAATGTTTTAAATCATAATCAAAGCCTACTTCCAAATGCTCCAGCTTCCTGGATTCTGCTGAAACCTCCCTTGCAAAAGTTATATTGAATCTAGGTGTCCAAATTTAAAATAAAATGGCTTTTCCAAATATTTTGGTGAAAATAGAAACTTTCCGTTTTATGAGATATTATTTTTGTCTTCCATCTGCACTCAAAGTAAAACAAAATATTAAGGCTTAATTCCATTTTATTTCAACTGTTTAACTTTGCCCCTGAACTTTTAGATAAACATTTACCCAATGGTTGAACTGGTGGATTTGAATTTTTTGAAACATAGTAAACATTTTCCTATTTAATAATCTATCTAGTTTCTATAAACTCTATCGGATAGTTATCAGATGTTTTAGCTTTTTTTAAGGTTGAATAAAGTTTAAGGTTCACATAGATTTTTTTTTTAACAGATCAGTTTCTATTCTTTTTTTCCCCCCATCTTGTTTCCAAAATGGTTATAGAAGTCATCTCTGCTTGTGCTGAATCAAGTTTTTGAGATTAGGCAATGAGTGGAGTGTGGTTTATCGATTAGACGTAAGGTTGAAGTTCAGAAGATCCAAACCTTGAAATAAACTTTGTCCTGGGATGTCTCTCTCTGTCTCTCTCTCTTCCTCTCTCTCCCCCACCTCCCTCTCTCTTTTCCACTCTTCTGTCTCTCTGTCTCTGTTTCTCTCTGTGTGTGTCCCCCCACTTCCCTCCCTCCTCCCCTTCCCCCCCCCCCCTTCCACCCCGCCTCCCCACCCCTGACCACCCCCCAGCTGTGGTTACTGACGCACAGTTACCTTTTCTGGCCACTAGGTGCTGTTTTGTGCGTGCTGGAGACCTCTCCACATCGGTGAGTGGTTTCTGCTCCTCAGGAAATTATATCCCTTGGGGGGGCCTCACGGCCTCAGCAGAAAGTGGACAGACAGGATCCTGGGCAGTGTGTTTACCAGTGGAAACAGGTTCTTCTTGAATGCCGAGGGCCACACCTAGTTTCTTTGGGTCTGTGTGTGTGTCCCGTGAACAGCTGGGCATACGCTTCCCGGACAAGCAGGATGTGCTTTCTTCCTGAACCACAACTGTTTTTTCACAGCAATTGCCACTGATGCTGGCCCCCTGCTTGCTTTCTGGTGGCTTATGGGAGGAGCTGGCTGTGACATCTCGGAGGTGGAAATCTAAGACGCATAAAGATGCCAAAAGCCCACCTCAGCAGGATAAACCATGACCCAACGTGAAGTGGGAGCAGGAAGCTCAGCTCCCACCACCAGTGCTTCTCAATGCTCCCAAGTCACC
Organism: Papio anubis; assembly: GCF_008728515.1. Taxonomy (NCBI): domain Eukaryota; kingdom Metazoa; phylum Chordata; class Mammalia; order Primates; family Cercopithecidae; genus Papio; species Papio anubis. Next base: position 119,215,382 of record NC_044987.1, read on the forward strand.
CACCGGAAACAAGAGAAACCCCCGTGGTGGTATGGCCAACCGCTCTGGCTTTGCAGTTGACAGATCAGGTTTCAAAGCCTGACTGTTCACAGTCGGGTGATCTTGGACAAGTGACGTCGCCTCTCTATGCCTTGGTTTCCTCATCTGTCAAATGGGGATATGATAGTCCCTGACTCAAAGGTTATCTTGAAGATGACCCGAACAACCAGCCTGAAGTGCAATGCTTGCCACATAGCTGGCATGGAATAAGTGGCAGTTGGTTCATTTATTCAGCGGGTCATGCTCTGAGCACCTCCTGTGTTCCGGGAGCTGTTATGGGCACTGGGGATGGAGGATAAATGCTAAAAGGTAATGGTGGGAATAACTATTCTAGGAAGTGAGTGAATATTCGAATGAGTGAGCAAGCAAGATGGCTACCTAACCTTCTATGAATCTACATGCTGTGTTTTTTTGTTTGTTTATTTGTTTGTTTTGTTTTGTTTTTGTTTTTTTGAGATGGAGTCTCACTCGGTTGCCCAAGCTAGAGTACAGTGGCGTGATCTCAGCTCAGTGCAATCTCTGCCTCCCGGGTTCAAGCGATTCTCCTGCCTCAGTCTCCTGAGTATCTGGGATTTCAGGTGCCTGCCACCATGCCCAGCTAATTTTTGTGTTTGTAGTAGAGACAGGGTTTCACCATGTTGGTCAGGCTGGTCTCGAACTCCTGACCTCTGGTGATCCACCTGCTCAGCCTCCCGAAATGCTGGGATTACAGGTGTGAACCATCACGCCCAACCACTGTCTGCATTTTAAGCAACAGAGATGGCTCCCTGGGCTGTTTTAGGAATGATTCTTCCATCCCTGGAGATGACAGACTGCATTCTGCGAAAATCACCTGAATGTTGCCTGGAGCTTTTCCTCCTGGCATGGTCCCTTCACCTGGAAACCCCTGCATCCTATTCGGGGTGCAAGATACATAATGACAAAACTAGACAAACCCTGAAATCCATGGCAGCTGTGATAACACAGCTGTTTAGTACCTGTTACAGGTGAGGTTTGAATTTCGTTGACTATTGACACAGAAGTGCTGGGAACAGGCTGCAGGATTGGAGGGCCAGGTCCTCCGCCCCACAGTGCAGGTGCAGGTCATGATCCACTTACTTAGCACCACATCACACCATTGCTCCTGCTGCCTCTCACTCGGAGCCGCCTTCCTCGTTCCCCAGGCAGCTCCTAAGCCCAGCGCTATGGCTCCTCCTCCCTGGAGGCTTCTCTGACTCCCCACTCCCTGTGCTTTTCCTTTCTCTGTTGACCTTGGTCCCACCTCCACTACCCCCAAGGTAACTGCTGCACCACTGTTGGGGACCCCAAAGGTAATGGTGGGGATAACTTATCTCTCCTGTGCTGCCCTCAAGCTTTTCCTCCTAACTTCTATAACATCGAGAACAGTGCTCCCCGTAGGCACCTCACAAATGTTTAGTGCTTGTGGTTCTAGTTCACCTCAGGAGTAGTTAAATTAAAAGGCAGAAGATGTGGTATTTGAAGATAGGACCTGGATTTAAATCCTACTTTGCTGTTCTCTAGATGTGTGACCTAGGGCAAGTTCACTCACATCTCTGACCTCAATTTCCTTACCTGTCAAATGGGGATATTAACAGGGTTATAGGAAAACTAAGGGAGAGGACATGCTTGGAAATTCTCATGAGGACGGAAAGCAACGTGATGCATGGTTGACCACCAGTGTCAGCATTTACCCAGGCTTATTTGTGCTTCAAGAACCTACCATTGCCATATACACTTTTTTTTTATTTGAAAGCAAACAGTTTTTATTGCAGTAGAGATTCATAAAAGTGTACATATCATAATTTTACAGTTTGAAGAATTTTTACAACATGAATGTATCCCATGATTACCACCAAGATCAAGCTAAAGAACATTACTAGCTCCCCTGAAGCCCCCTTCATGATGCCCATCCACCCCCAGTCATTACCCTCCACCTATCACTGTGGATTCAACTTGCCTGTTGTTGAATTCAGTGGAATCCAGCTTTTGCTCTAACTTCGTATGTTAGATTCTTCAACGTGGTTACATGTAGAAGTCCTTCATTCTCTTTGCTCTGGAGTATTATGTTGTATAAACATACCACAGATTTTCTGTTGACATTGTCAGGTTTTGGCTTGGGGTCTGGTCTTGGTTTGCTTTGGGCCATTCTGATGTGTGTGTTGTGGTATCTCATTGTGGTTTTACGTTGTGTCTTTTTGAGGACTAATGCTGGTGGTCACCGTATCATAGGCATATGGATCATTTGAAGAGCCTCTTTTGAGGAAGTGCTCATACGAGAATTTTTTTTAATTGGATTATTTGTCTTTTTCTATTCCTTTGTAAGAGTGGTTTACATATTTTGGAGACAAGTCCTTTGAGATTTATATGTATTTCGAATATCTTCTCCCGCTCTATGTCTTACGTTTTCACTTACTTAATGTTGTCTTTTGATCAACACAGGTTTCTAATTTTATTGAAGATTTATCAATCTTTTCCTTTGTGGTTACTGATTTCTGTGTTCTGTTTAAGAGATATTTGTGCATCCTAAGGTCATGAAGGTAGCCCTCTGTGGTATATTCTAGAAGCTTTATGGTTGGCCTTTTTGCATCTGGAATTGGCTTTGTGTATGACCTAAGGTAGGTGGTCAAGGTCCAGCTTTCTCCCTATGACTCTCCACACCATTTATTGATTCCATACCACTTACTGATTCCACACCACTTATTGATTACACACTACTCATTGAAAACACAGTCCTTTCCCACACTGCACTACAGCAGCACCTTTGTAGTAAATCAAATTGTGGAATATATGCAGGTCAGTTTCTAGACTCTCTACTTTGATCCATGTGTCATTGAATAGTACACTGTTATAACTATTGTTGGTCAATATGAATATCAGATAGTATACATCCTCTCACTTTTTCCTTGAGGGAGTCTTCACTCTTGTTGGCCTTTGGCATTTCCATATAAATTTCAGTATCAGCTTGTCAATCTCTCTTACACACACACATGCTCATACACATATGCCTTCTGACATTTTGATTGGGATCACATTGAATCTATAGGTCAAGACCAATTTGGGGAGAATTTTTTTTTTTCTTTTTTTTGAGACTCAGTTTTGTTCTTATCACCCAGGCTGGAGTGCAATGGCACGATCTTGGCTCACTGCAACCTCCGCCTCTCAGGTTCAAGCGATTCTCCTACCTCAGCCTCCCAAGCAGCTGGGATTATAGACGCCCGCCACCACACCCAGCCAATTTTTTATATTTTTAGTAGAGACAGGGTTTCACCATGTTGGCCAGGCTGGTCTTGAACTTCTGACCTCAGATGAGCTGCCCATCTCGGCCTCCCAAAGTCCTGGGATTACAGACGTGAGCCACTGTGCCTGGCCCCACTTTGGGGAGAATTGATGGCTATACTTATTGAGACTTCCAATCCATGAACATGGACCATCCTGCCATTCATTCTGGTTTTCTTTCATGTCTCTTAGTAATGTTTGGTGATTTTTCTTTGCTGAGGGCATGCATCTTTTTTGTTTCTTCTTACACATTTAATTTTTTTAATGTTATTTAAAAAGGCATGAGTTTTTAGGATTTTGTTTGTTCCTAGTATATAGAAGAACAATTGACTTTTGAGTGTTAATCTTGTATTCAGTGACTTTGCCAAATTTACTTTTTAATTCCAATAGTTCATCTGGTTTGCCAGATTCACTTTTTAATTCCAATAGTTCATCTGAATTTTCTCCTTTCAAAATCATGCTTTTGGGGACAATGTCAGTTTCATGTTTTCCTTTCCAATCCATAACTTTTTATTTCTTTTTCTTGCCTTATTACATCCCTAGAACATCCAATGCAATGTTGAATAGGAGTGGAGGTGGCAGACATCTGTGTTTCAATTCCAGCATCAGGGTATAGCTTTCAATAGCTTACTATTTAACATGCTATTTGTTGTAGATTTAGTCATTTCTCTTTAATTTGCTAAGAGAGAACAGGTGTTTACAAACAGGTGTTAAATTTTACCAAATGCTTTTTGTAGCACCTACCAAGATGATCATTTGGGGTTTTTTTCTCCTTTATTTTGTTAATTTTTGAGTATTAAACCAACCTTACGTCCCTGAAATAAGTTCAATTTGGTCATAATATTTTAACCTTGTTAATGGAATTGGTTTGCTGGTATTTTTGTTTAGGATTTATAAGAGATATGTATATTTATAAGATATATTGTCTCATATTGTAAGATCCTTTTCAGGTTCAAATTCACTGGGAAATCGTCTCTCTACCTATTCCTGGAAGTTTGTGGAAGATTGGTGTTATTTCTTCCAGAAATGTCTAGAAAAGTTTTACCAATAGAGCTCTATGTACCTAGAGTTCTCTTTACAAAAAGAATTTTAATTAGAAATCAAATTGATTTATAGATACAGGACATTGTGATTGTTTACCTCTTCTAATGCAAGTGTTGGGAAGTGGTGCTTTTCTGGAAAATGGTCCATTTCATCTAGATTTTCCCATGTATTTGAATAGTTATTAATAATGTACTCACATTATCTTTTTCCTGTCTGTAGAAACTGTTGTAATGTCTGCTTTCTCGTTCTTGTTACCCATCATTTGTGTCTGTCTTCTCTATTTTGTACTCTGTCTCCAATATAGCCCTCAGGCCCAGGAAAGAGGGGCCCCTGCTCAGGACCCTGAGCTACCACATCCCTCCTCTGGTCTGCACCCCTCGCCACAGGTATAAAGTTCATGGAGCTAAGGAAACTGCAAAGCCTGGGCCCACACACCCCTTCTGAGACCATGCCTAGATACTCAGGCCCCAAATGTCCCTAACTAATGGCCCCCAGCCTGCTCCCAGAGCCTGCAAGTCCTCCCCACTAGCTTTGTCCTTTCAAAGACAAGCCATGGGAACATGGTGTAGGCCAAGCAGGTAGCTAAGGGGCAGATGTTGTGAGGCTGTGGTCAGACTTTGGAGGTACAGGCTCCTCACAGCACAGGATGGTGCCAGGGTGGCGAAAGTGTGTGGCAGGTACCAGCTCCCCATCACCTCAGCTGCTGGCACACATCTCCAAGGAGTCCGAGACTCCTAAATTTGAACCTAGCCTTCTCTGTTGTAGGAAGGTATATTTGTTAAAGCAGAAACAGAAAATATTTCATTCCATTGTTTGCTAGCTTGATTTATAACTTAACTATTTAGATATGTGGCATGTGATCTTCACTCTTGTGAGAGGCAGGCCTGAGTCTTGATTGAATTTTATCAATTTTATTACTTTTAAATAAGCAATTTTAGTTTTGTTGATTTCTCCATTATAAATTTGATTTCTAAATTGTTGGTTTCTGTTCTTTATTATTTGTGTCCTTCTACTTTGGGTTTAATATACAGTCCTTTTTTAGCTTCCTGAGTCATAAATTTAGATCATTAATTTTCAGCCTTCTTTTTGGGCTCAAATGCATTTAGGGCTGTACAATTATTTTCAAACAGAGATTTAGCTACATATGATGATACCATAATATGAGATGGGATATCATATTTTCATGATATCTAGTTCAAACTGTTTCTAAAGTTTCACTGTGATTTAATCTTGTTAGGAGATAACTTAGAAGGGTATCACTTAATTTCCAAACACTGAGTTTTTTTATAGTTGTCCTTTTATTATTGGTCTTTACTTGTTTCTGTTGTTATCAGAGGACAAGATTTCAGTCCTTTGAACTGTGTTGAGGCTGGCTTTATGGCTCACCGTGGGCTATTGTGGTAAATGATTTTTTGTGCACTTAAAATATATATATATATTCGGTAATTTTTGTCGATTTTGTGTGTGTGTGTGTGTATGAAATTCTATGATTTCCTGAAAGAGTTGTGCTAAATTTTAAGTTAAAATATGCAATTGGCCGGGCGCGGTGGCTCAAGCCTGTAATCCCAGCACTTTGGGAGGCCGAGATGGGCGGATCACGAGGTCAGGAGATCGAGACCATCCTGGCGAACACCGTGAAACCCCATCTCTACTAAAAAATACAAAAAACTAGCCGGGCGAGGTGGCGGGCGCCTGTAGTCCCAGCTACTCGGGAGGCTGAGGCAGGAGAATGGCGTGAACCCGGGAGGCGGAGCTTGCAGTGAGCTGAGATCCGGCCACTGTACTCCAGCCCGGGCGACAGAGCGAGACTCCGTCTCAAAAAAAAAAAAAAAAAAAAAAAAAAAAAAAAAAAATTAAATTAAATATGCAATCACAATTAATGGTTTATTCCTTATTTTAGTTCTGTCAGTTTTGGGTTTATGTATTTTGATATATACATAATTTAAAATTGTTATATCTTTCTGTTGACTATAAAGCATCCCTTTTTATCTCTAGTAAAATTTCTTATTTTGAAATATATTTATTTGATAGTTCTATAGCTGCAGCAAGTTTCTTTCAAGTGTTTACAAGGTATATTGATATTCTTTCCGTCCTTTGACTTTTAATCATTCTGGTTCTTTATATTAAAGTGTGTCTTCTGTATATAATATATAGTTGAAGTTTTAAAAAAAAATCAGTCTGATAACTTTGTCATTTAATTGGAATACTTAGGCCATTTATGTTTATTATAATTACTGATATATGTCTGGGTTTACATCCACTATATTACTATAAGTTTTATAGCTATACCATTTGTTTTTTGGACTTTTTACCTCCTACTTTTTGGTTAATCAGTTCTTTTTTAAATTGCCATTTCTCTCTATTATTTGGTTAGTTATGTGTGTCTTTATCATTCTTCAAGTGGTCGCACTAGAAATTGCCACATGCATTCCTGGCTTTTTAGAGTCTTTCTTAAAACAATATTTACACCACCTTTGGACAATGTGAAAACCTTAACTTATGGTTTTAAAAATGCTTTTAACTTCATTTACCTTCCCCCCCACCCCACCTTTTGTTTATTTTTGTCATGTATTAATGCTACTTATATTTAATCCCCACAAGACATTGTTATTGCTATTTTAAACCATCAATATTCATTAGCTTTACTCACATATATATTTTCCTTTCCAATGTTCTTTATTCTTTTCTACCTTCTCAGGCTTTCATATGGGATTATTTTCCCTCTGTCTAAAAATTCCTTTTAGTATTTCTTTTAATGCAGGTCTGCTGGCAATGAATTCTCTTAGTTTTTGTTCATCCAAAAACATATTTATTTCATTTTCATTTTTGAAAGATATTTTCTCTAGATATAGAACCCTAGATTGGCAGTAATTTTCTTTCAGCAATTTCAATACGTCACTCTATTGTCTTTGGTTTCTATCGCTTCTGTTGAAAAGTCAGCCATTCACCTTATTATTAATCTTTTGAAAGTGGATGTCTTTTTTCTCTGGCTGTTTTGTCATTTTTCCCTTTTTTTTGTTTTCACCAATTTTGCTATGATGGGCTGGGATTATTCTGATAGGATCTGGGCCATACTTTTCAACATTGTGCTAGATATCCTAGGAAAAAAATAAGGCAAGAAAAATAAATAAAACTATGGATAGAAAAGGAAAAAATAATACTGACATTATGCAAATATAACCCGTTTGGGGTTCATAGAACACATCATATTTTTAACTACACATGGCCTGATGTCTTTCATCGGTTTTGGAAAATTCTTGGTCAGACACCTCAAATATTGCTTCTGCCCCATGTTCTCCCTTCTGTTTTTTCAGAATTCCAGCTACATTTAGGTTAGGTATGTTTACAAGACGTGGATGCCTTTCATGGTCTTTTCTGTGTTTTATATCTTTTTTTCTCCTGTGCTTCAATTTTAATGCTTTCTATTAACCATCTTTCAGTTTAGCTAATCTCTTATATTCTATCTAATCTGCAGCTCTACCTACCTTTTGAGTTATCATTTTTGGCTTTGGAATTCCCATTGGATTCTATCTGTACATTCTCATTCTCAAGTGAAATTCTCCATCTTTGCATTTACTGTATTCATCATATTAACAGATGTGTCTAATTACCCCAATATCTGGATCTGCTGTTGGTCTGTTTCTATTGTCCTTTGGTTTTTGTTTGCTTGTTTTACTTTGTTTTGTTTCTGTGCTTCTTGATTATTTAGCTCTGCTTCCTGGCATGTGTGGTGATTTTTAATTGAATCTTGGATATCACGTGTGGACAATGCAGAGGCTCCAGATGATGTTCTCTTCTTCCAAGAGGATTCTTGTCTTTTTGGCAGGCAGAATGCAGAAAGGCTGGCTGATTTCTGTCAGGGTTGGAGATGATTTGAGATTAGACTTAAGGACTTACGGAAGGTAGGTCTTTTTCTGGGTTCTTGATTGAAAGCCTGGAGAGTTTACTAGGACTCTACCTCCTCAGAGTACCCTGAACTCCAATTATATGTGTGTGTGTGTATGTGTGTGTGTGTGTGTGTGTGTGTGTGTGATGTGTGAGCAATAAAGCTTTTTAATCACCTGGGTGCAGGCGAGGCAGACTGAGTCCGAAAAAGGAGTCAGCAAAGGGAGATGGGGTGGGGCAGTTTTATAGGATTTGAGTAGTGTAGTGGAAAATTACAATTAAAGGGGGTTTTCTCTTGCGGGCAGGGGCAGGGGTTACAAGGTGCTCGGTGGGGAGCTTCTGATACTCATTGTCCAGGAGAAGGAATGTCACAAGGTCAATTCATCAGTTAGGGTGGGGCAGGAACAAATCACTATGGTGGAGGGTCATCACTTAAGGCAGGAACCGTCTATTCTCACTTCTTTTGTGGGTCTTCAGTTGCTTCAGGCCATCTGGATGTATACGTGCAGGTCACAGGGGATATAATGGCTTAGTTGGGCTCAGAGGTCTGACATTCTTGTCTTCTTATATTAATAAGAAAAACAAAATAGCGGTGAAGTGTTGGAGCGGCAAAAAATTTTGGGGGTGGTATGGAGAGATAATGGGCGGTTTTTCTCAGGGCTGCTTTGAGTGGGATTAGGGGTGGCGTGGGAACCTAGAGTGGGAAAGATTAAACTGAAGAAAGATTTTGGGGTAAGGGGTGATATTGTGGAGTTGTTAGAGGAGCATTTGTTGTATAGAATGATTGGTGATGGCTTGGATGTGGTTTTGTATGAATTGAGAAACTAAACGGAAGACACAAGGTACAAATAAGAGAAGCAGAAAAACAGGTATTAAAGGACTAAGAATTGGGAAGACCCAGGACATCCAGTTAGAGAGTGCCCAAGGGGGTTCAGCATAATTATTTACTTGGTTGGTGAATTTTGGGGCTCTATCCTTGATTTTTTTATGTTGTCATATACTAGGCCAGATTGATTTAGGTAAAAACAACACTCTTCATTTAAAAATATACAAAGTCCTCCTTTTTCAGCAGTAAGTCAAGGCCTCGGTGGTCTTGGAGGACAACCGCAGCTAAAGAGTCAACCTGGGCCTGAAGGATTGATAAAGTCTGTGATATGTCTGCAATGCTAGCAGAGAAGTTATTAGAGAGGCTACGGAAGATTGTGAGAAGATTAGCAGCCTGGTGAATTTCTTGTCTAGCTTGCTAGAGGACTAGAAGATAGTTGCCCAGAGGGCTGGTGTCTGGAACAAGGTTGGGGCTGAGCAAGAAAGTGCGTCCATATAAAAGTTCAAATGGACTGTACCCTGTAGCATTTCAAGGGCAAGTTCTAATTCTGGGAAGGGCAAGAGGTAGGAGTACTGTCCAGTCCTTTTTAAGTTGGAGGCTGAGCTTGGTGAGGTGTATTTTTAAAAGACCATTAGTCCATTCTACCTTTCCTGAAGATTGAGGACGGTAAGGGGTATGAAGGTTCCACTGAATACTAAGAGCCTGAGACACGGCTTGGGTGATTTGACTGATAAAAGCCGGATCGTTGTCGGCCGGGCATGGTGGCCGACGCCTGTAATCTCAGCACTTCAGGAGGCCGAGGCAGGCAGATCACGAGGTCAGGAGATCGAGACCATCCTGGCTAACATGGTGAAACCCCATCTCTACCAAAAATACAAAAACCTAGCCAGGGGTGGTGGCAGGTGCCTGTACTCCCAGTTCTCTCAGGAGGCTGAGGCAGCAGAACGGCGTGAACCCGGGAGGTGGAGCTTGCAGTGAGCCGAGATCGCACCACTGTTCTCCAGCCTGGGCGACAGAATGAGACTCCATCTCAAAAAAAAAAAAAAAAGCTGTACCATTGTCAGATTGAACAGAAGTAAGAAGGCCAAATAGGGGAATTATATCTGTTAGAAGGGAAGGGATGACTGCAGTAGCCTTTTCGAGCTAGTGGGAAAGGCCTCGACCCATCTGGTGAAGGTGTCAATCCAAACTAGCAGATACTCAAATTTATGGACACGGGGCATATGAGTGAAGTCAATCTGCCAATCTTGTGTTGGAGTAAATCCATGAGCCTGATGCGCAGGAGAAGGAGGAGACCTGAGAAAGCCTTGGGGGCTGGTGGCATGGCAGACAGAGCATTGAGAGGTGATGGTCTTAAGGATGGATTTCCATGAAGGGAAGGAGATGAGGGGCTGCAGGAGGCAAGCCAGAGGCTTGTATCCCACATGGAGGTGATCATGAAGGGAAGAAAGAATGGATTGAGCTTGTGAGGCAGGAAGAATAAATTTTCCATGATCGAAGGACCACTTGCCCTGAATTGGAAAAGCCCGGTAGAGTAGGTTTTCAGAAGAAGAGTAGGTGGGAGTGATAAAGGAGAAAGAAAAATACTGGCCTTCTGGAGTGGGGGCTAGGATATTAGTGGGTGTGGAGGCATTGGTTATTTTATATTTTTTTATTTTTATTTTATTTATTTATTTTTTAATTTAATTTATTTATTTATTTATTTATTTATTTATTTATTTATTTATTTTTTATTTTTTTGGTTGTCCTGTCAGCATAGGCATTTTCCTTTGCAATAAGAGCAGTAGGTTTCTGGTGTCCTTTATAATGAATGACTCCAGCCTTGGCCGGCAGGAGAGCAGCCTTAACGAGGGCCTTTATTAGGGCGGCGTTGATCATGGAAGAGCCTTGTGTGGTAAGGCAGCCTCTTTAGGCCCAGATGACCGCATGGTTATGGAGGATGAGGAAAGCATATCTGAAGTCAGTATAAATGTTAATGTGCATTCCTTCAGCGAAAGAGAGTGCACAAGTTAAAGCAATCAGTTCGGCTTGTCGGGAAGTGGTGGCGGGGGAAAGTGCAGCAGCTTTGATAAGAGTGGTGTGGGACATGACAGCATATCCAGACTTAGCTATTGAAAATTGATTGGGTTTAGAACTGCCGTCGATAAGCCAAGTGTGGTCTCGGTTTGGAATTGGAAGAGTAGAACTCTGAGGAAAGGGGGAAGATGCTATGTGTATTGGGGAAACACAGGTATGTCGTTCAGGACTTGTGTTGGGTGTTAAGTGAGAAACTGGGCTGAAATCAGGCGCATGGGTAATAGTTACTGTTGGAGTTTCAACAAAGAGCGAATAGAGCTGGAGGAGTCGAGGGGCAGACGATAAATGTGAAAGGTGTGAGGAGGATATTCATGTTTGAAGGTTGTGAGAACTGTAAAGGGTAAGTGGAGCACAGCCCGTGATTTTGAAGGTCTCTAGAAGTATTAAAGCGGCGGCTGCCACCGCATGCAGACATGAGGGCCAGCCTAGAACTGTGAGGTCAAGTTGTTCTGATAGAAAGGCAACAGGTTGTGGGCCTGGCTCCTGTGTGAGGACTCCAGCAGCACAGCCTTGGATTTCAGTTGTGTGTAAGGAAACGGGATGGGATGAGTCGGGGAGTGCTAGTGTGGGAGCTGTCTCCAGGGCCTTCATGAGAGAGCAAAAGGAGGAATGGGGAAAAGACTTAGGGTCTATGGGATCAGTTAAGTTACCCTTTGTGAGCTTGTAAAGTGGTTTGGTTAGGATAGCAAAGCCTGGTATCCAGAGTCAGAAGTATCCAACAACACCTTAGAACGAAAGGAGTTGTTTTCTGGTGGTGGAGACTGGGGTCTGGGAGATTAACTGAACACAGTCTGCAAGAAGGGCGTGTGTGTGCTGATGGAGGATTATACCGAGATAGGTAACACTAGGGGAAGAAGTCTATGCCTTAGAGAGGGATACTCGGTACCCCTTTGAGTAGAGATGTTGAAGAAGTGGGATAGTGTCCTGCTGGGAAGATTGATAAGAAGGGCTGCAAAGAGGAAGATCATCAAAATATTGAATAAGGTGGAAGGCAGACGGGCAAAAAGAAAGCAGATCATGAGAAAGGGCCTGGCCAAAGTAGTGTGGGCTGTCCCTGAAACGTTGGGGCAGAACAGTCCAGATGAGTTAGGATTGGTGAGTGCCTGAACTCCAATTTTTGCCTCCCCTTTCTCTCTCTCTCTCTCTCTCTCTCTCTTTCTCTCTCTCCTTTCTCTCTTTCTCCCCCCTCCCACCTCCTCCAAAATGTTGAGCTTATTTCTCTGCAGCTCCCTTCTCTTAGCCCTCAAGTCCCGTCTGCCTTGGTTGTCTTCCAATTCTTTCTAGCAGCTGCTTATAGCAGCTGAGTTTCTCTGTTTTTTAATCCGGCCTTTATAGATGTTCTTGACATCTATAAAGTTAACAGTTGCCTACTGGAGCACCTTGTGCCGTAGATGGTTGGACACACAGAGGAGTGGCTGAGACCGCTAGAGCTTCACACTAACAACAGAGGAAAAGTCTGCTGTTAGGGTCAACCAATTAGGGGAGGGTCTCTACCTCTGTTGCTTCCAACTGCAAGATCTTGAGTAAACCACAGGAATTGTCTGGGCCTTAGTTTCCTCATCTGCAAAATGGGTCTAATAATACAAAGGCCATGTATTTCATAGACTTTGTGTGAGGATGAACAATAGGGTATGCAACCAATGGTACTTTGGAAATAGAGAGGTGATTTTTTTGTTTGCTTTCTTTTTTTCTTTTTCTTTGTTTTTTGTTTGTTTGTTTGTTTTGTTTTGTTTTTTTGAGATGGGGTTTTACTCTTTTTCCCAGGCTGGAGTGCAATGGTGCAATCTTGGTTCATTGCAACCTCTGCTTCCCAGGTTCAAGCGATTCTCCTGCCTCAGCCTCCCAAGTCGCTGGAATTACAGATGCGTACCACCACACCTGGCTATCTTTGTATTTCTAGTAGAGATGGGGTTTCACCATGTTGGCCAGGCTGGTCTCGAACTCCTGACCTCAGGTGATCCACCTGCCTCGGCCTCCCACAGTGCTGGGATTACAGGCGTGAGCCACCGCGCCCGGCCGAGGTGATTTTTTTAAATGACGAACGTGCAATGGACTCCAAATATAGGGACACATTTAGGACAAGAACCATTTGCTGTGTGAGTCTCCTACACCCCTCCACAGGCACAGATGAAGGAGAACAACTGAGAACTCGTGTGCACGGAGGCTGTATGTTCTGAACAGACCATGCTGGGGTCAGAGTGTTCAGGAGCTGCTTTTCCTCTGGAGCCTTGCCCAGGTTCCCCCCACCTGGACTACCATGGGCTCCGTGTCTGTCTCAGCAAGGCGGTTCTGGCATCACGGTCACCTGTGTGCATGTCTATCCTCCATGAGACTGGGCAGGTTCCCAAACCTGCCTGCCCTCTGGGCCCACTAGGGACTGTTGAAAATCCCTGAGTGGGAAGTCCTAGAATATGGATATTTGAAAGCTCTTTGGGTAAAGCAGGGATTATCTAGATGAGCACTCTGTAAATATTGGGCAAGACATTGGACTTCCCCAGGGCAGGAAACTGCCATAGATCAGAATGTGTCTGTTATGTTGTTTGTTGTTGTTGTTGTTGTTGTTGTTGTTACTTGAGACAGATTCTCACTCTGTCACCCGGGCTGGAGTACAGTGGCGCAATCTGGGCTTACTGCAGCCTCCGCCTCCCAGGTTCAAGTGATTCTCCTCCCTCATCCTCCTGAGTAGCTGGGACTACAGGCACATGCCACCACGCCCGGCTAATTTTTGTATTTTTTAGTAGAGATGGGGTTTCACCATATTGGCTAGGCTGGTCTCAAACTCCTGACCTCGTGATCCGTCCGCCTCAGCCTCCCAAAGGGCTGGGATTACAGGCGTGAGCCACCGCACCCGGCCAACAATGATTTTTACTGCATCAATTGGTGTTTGTTGAATAAAGGCAGGGAGGGGAGGAAAGAATGGGATGGGGGTAGAGAAGAGCAAGATCAGGGAGAATTCCAGCTCCTCAGGCCTAGACCTGTCATCTTATCAGAACAATCCCAATCACCTGACAGTGGTCTGGAGACCAGTGGCCCTTCGACAAGAGCATTTGAGCTGAGCAATTTTTGCCTTTCTTAAAGATAAGATTAAATTAATGTGAATCCAAGTCTTACCACGAGGACGTTGCCCTTTGCTGGGAAGCCGAGCAGTCCCCAAGTACCTCACCCATGATTTTCTTGGTGCCTCATTACATATGGTAGCAAAAATGGCAAGCCCCTAAGAGGACCACTGTGATCCTCTGAAGATGGGGGTTCCCAATCCCGCGAACCCAGTTCTTCAGAACGCTGTTTGTTCTGGAGAAATAAGAACTGGTCATATCTAGTCTTTGTTTCCCTCTCTTTTGATCATTTTTTGGATGAGTCAAAATCAGGTCACCACCAGCACCAGGATGTGACATGAAGGGACGCGCCTCAGCCCCACAGGGCACATTCCTGCCCCCTTCCCAGGCTCAGGTCTTCCCTGCCTCTGAATCTTGCTCTCTTTTTCCCTTGTTCTCACTTTTCTTTCTTTTTTTTCTGCCCTTCCCTTCTTTTCTTTAATTCCTCTTTCTTTTTTTACCTGGGGAAAAAGTCTTCAGACTTCTGGAGTGGATTCATGAGTGTGAATGGAGTGCAGCCTGCCAACATCATTTTTCCTCAAGGCACAGAGGCTGTTTCTGTGGCTGGGCACAGGGACCCTCTCGCGGCACTGGGGGATTGATGGCTGATGGAGGGAAGGAAGCTCATAGAACATCAGGCAGAGTTCGTCCTGCTCCCCTCAGACTCCCTATATCACACTGATGGGGTTGCAGCCCTGGGCTGCAGGGGTAGGTCCGGCCTGACGGAGGCTGGGACATCTGGAAGCCAGTGGCCTCTCAGCCAGCCGCTGGCTCCTGCGCACATTCTCCGGGAAGAGCCCCAGGTCTCTTCTTCACTCCCCCTCACCCTCCCAGAGGGGGTTCTCTGACCCCAGCAACACAGATGGGCAGGGAGGCGTCTCCAAAGGCCAGACGCTTAGCTGAGAAATCATTTCTCAGTCCCTGTGTGGCCCCTTGCTCTTAACCTTTTCCTCCTTTGTTCTTAGTCCTGTTTTTGCCCTGATTTTTCAGCTGGGCGCCCTGGACTGAGGCAAACTTTAAAATTGCCCCTGGGATCAGACACACAGTGGCCGCCTCTCTGGCTATGCTGGCCTCCCTGTTTAGGGCAGCAGGTAGGGAACAACTGGCTCAGTCCAGGCCAGATGAGCAGGAAATAAAGGTTTTCCTTGTCCCCCTTCCTCCAAGCCTCCTCCTTCTTCCCTTTCCCCTTGCCATGGGAAGTTCTTCTCTTCCTCCACTCCTTCCATCCCTCGCCGTCTGTGGGCCTGATGCTGATTATCCTGTTCACTATCAAAATTATTTGGGAGAAGAAAGTCATTTATACTTTAGTATGAGTTTGATCGATAGTTTGTTTTTCCTTGGTCTATTTGCTCTCTGAGTCTCACTGGCAGATGAAAAGTTGAGGGCTGCATTACAGACGTTTGGGGCCATTACAGGAGAATGGAGGTGAGGGATGGGTGGCGGGGGCGGGGCGCTGACCGTAGAAGGACCCCCCAGAGCCCAAGCAGTCACACACACAAGCTGCCACCCCCAGTCCTCGATCGGTTTCCACGCCGTTCATAGTCTGAGACAAAGGAGTTTAAAAGTATGTGGTTGAGAGTGGCTTGGAGCCCAGCCAGGTACAGGGAGCAGGGGAAACTGAGGCTGCTTGACTGGGCAAGGCGAGAATGCAGGGAGATTTTAAGACGGCTGACTGTAGCTCTGATTTTTTTTCTTGTGAAGGAGCAATCCTGTTTGGCTCCAAGCCTGGGGATGGGGCTGGCTCTGTGGAGCAGGTTGCATTTGAGCCGGGTGGGCCTGCCCGGGGAGTCGTCGGCTGCCTCCAGAGGGGGTGAGGTTTCCATCACAGGGGTTGAGGTCTCCTGGATTCAGCCATCATTAGAGGAGGCTTTGCATATTGCCGGGGTTGTGCCAGACCGGATACACGGGGGCCTTGACTAAAATGTGTTTCTTGGGTCCTGCCCCCAGCTCACTGAACCCAGGAGCAGCCCTGGGATCATTGTGACCTCACAGCTCAGACAGCATCAGTCCCCCGTGGGGGCCACCTTTCCAGCCCCTCTTCCCAGCGCAGGATCCCAGTGCCTTCCTGGCCTGACGGCCCTGCAGGCCTGGCCTTCCCAACTTCCTCTCTGCCCTTGTCCCCCGTCATTCCCCCAGTTGGAGGGTGCCCCAGCCTGGCTGACGTCAGTTCTTGTCCCCAGCACACACAACTCTTCCCAGCCTCAAGGCCTTCACCTGGCTGTGCCGCTGCCTGCGATGTTCCTCCCAATCTTGTCAGGGCTGGCTCCTGGGGATAAGATATCTGCTCAGACGCCGGGCGCGGTGGCTCAAGCCTGTAATCCCAGCACTTTGGGAGGCCGAGGCGGGTGGATCACGAGGTCAGGAGATCGAGACCATCCTGGCTAACATGGTGAAACCCCGTCTCTACTAAAAATACAAAAAACTAGCCGGGCGTGGTGGCGGGCGCCTGTAGTCCCAGCTACTCGGAGGCTGAGGCGGGAGAATGGCGTGGACCCGGGAGGCGGAGCTTGCAGTGAGCCGAGATCGCGCCACTGCACTCCAGCCTGGGCGACACAGCGAGACTCCATCTCAAAAAAAAAAAAAAAAAAAAAGATATCTGCTCAGATGTCACCTCCCCAGAAGGGCCTTCCACAGCCAGCCACGTCGTGTCCCCCCACACCTGCCCCCACACTCGCTAGCCCACCATCCCCTCTTCCTTCTTCCATCCTCCACAGCGGTCATCACCATCTAATATTCCTGTGCATGCATCTGTTTGCCTTTCTGGCTTCTGGTTTTGGTTGCCTTCCCCCGGAAGGTAGCTCTGTGGGAGTAGAGCAGGGACTTGTTTGCACTGTTTATTCCGTGACCCAGCCCCGGCTCTGTGTCTGGCACATAGAATTGTCACTGAATGAATGAATGAATGAATGAATATCCACTGTGTGAATGAATGAGTGACAGGTTTGGAGGTCACTGGAGCAGATGGCCAAATCTGTGACAGCTGTGACAATAAACAGCAATTACAAGCAGAGGGCCAGATGCCGAGCTGCCCTCGTGGACATTAATGGTCCCAGGCCCTGAGCTTGCATTCCCAAGGGACCCCTTGCTTGGTGTTTTGGGCCCACTCTCGACATCCTGACAGCCTGTCTTCTAAATGGGACTGAGGTGGAAATGGGGGGCGGGGTCCCAGAGCCCACGTGACTTGTCCAAGGACACCTTGCAGGGTTGCAGGGACAGAGGGGGAAGAGGCCTATGCCTGGCACCCATCATCAGTCTCTAGAAAGTTCCATTCTGAAACATGAGTCAGCCATGCCCAACAGTCTCCTGGGACAATCCCCCACACAAACTTTTGCCGAGCGCCTGCTGTGTGTTGAGGGCACATGGAGTCCTCCTCTCCTTGGTGACTTGGTGGCGGGGGTAGGGAGGTGGCAGCCCTGACTTTGGCTTCCCTGAATGACGGCACAACAGAGAGACATGTGGTCTCCAGTGGAGATTAGATCTCCGTCAGCGGCAGGGATGCAGCCGGCCCCAGCACTGGAACTCCACGGTGGAGTCAAGCACCCCGGAGGCTGTCCTGGCACAGCCTGACCGCAGTCATAGACCAGTCAGCCCCGGGAGGGACACTCTGCCCCGGCCCGGATGCTGCCAGCCAGCCCCATGGATGCCACAAGTCCAGCCAAGGAAGTGCCTGTCCCCACTCCCAGGGCCATGCAAAGGGGTCCAAAATAAACTTGAAAAAGCAACGCCCCAACGGGGAGGCCAGTTTGTCCGGGGTGTCCGGGGGCCATGATGGGCACTGCTGTTTTCCTAACTCACGTGACCAAAAGTCCTTTCATTTGCATAAAAATGGAACCTGGTTGTCTAAGTCTTCCCAAAGTTTCCTTATACCAAGCAGCCGTGAAGGGCCCCCCACAGAGCAAGGTCTCGACTGGCCACCATGAGAAGCCGCCGTCCCCACCCTCCAGTCACGTCCCCTCTACGCCGTGGGGCTTAACCACCTCTGAGCATCCCACGTGCGGGTCACTCACTTCTGTCTTGTCGATGGTCTGCCTGCTCCTCCCTCGCTGGACAGCAGCTCCAAGGGGACAAGGAATCGTGCATGTTTTTATTTATTTATTTTTTTTATTTTATTTTGTTTTATTTTTGAGAAGGAGTCTCCCTCTGTTGCCCAGGCTGGAGTGCAGTGGCACAATCTCGGCTCACTGCAACTTTCGCACCCTGGGTTTAAGCAATTCTCCTGCCTCACTCTCCCGAATAGCTTGGATTACAGGTGCCTGCCACCATGCCTGGCTAATTTTTGTATTTTTAGTAGAGAGAGGATTTCACCGTGTTGGCCAGGCTGGTCTTGAACTCCTGACCTCAAGTGATCCATCCGCCTCGGCCTCCCAAAATGTTGGGATTACAGGCATGAACCACAGAACCCGGCCTGTGCGTGTTTTGCTGGCTGCTTCTTCCCCAGTGCCTCGGAACCTTGAGAAGATGCTCTCAGGCACCCGGTGGATGCATAGGCAGCCCCAAGGCCCTTCCCAGCCTTCCTATCCCTCCAGGCCTCCCGACCCCTGACTCTGGCTTGGGGCAGTTGACCGCTCCTCTTCATCTTCCTAGTTCCCAGTGACCCTTTAGGATTGAGCTGAGAAGCCACTCCCTGTGCAAAGCCTTCCGGAATCGACCGTGACCTTTCCTCCCCCCGGTCCTTCGGCATTTTTCTGTGGCTGTCAGATTTCTGACTTCCTGGCTGACTATCAGCCCCACACCTGTGGGTCTGTGCCCAGGGCTCACAGCTTAACACATAGGGGGACCTTAATAAATACACTGATTTCCCCTGTGGAGGAGGCACACTCCTGCCAGGAAAACCAGCCCACCTCCTCCCCCGACAGGAGTCCTCACGTTGGAGAAGGCCCGACTCTCAATGGGGCTTTTGTGGCGGGTGGCAGTGGCCTCAGCAGCTTTCCCCGGCAGCTCCACCAGCCGGAAAATGTTAAGACAACAACTCCATCCTTGCCCCTAGGGAGAACCTGTTTGTGAAGATTCCACAGCCTCTCTTTAAGAAGCAAGTGTCCGTGCTGGGGTTGGTTGAGTCGGGTAAAAATCGCCATGTGGGTAAACTCTTCATTGTCCTCCACTAGGCGGATGCTAGAATCTGTGGACACCGACGAAGGACATTCTCTCATTTGCTCATCCTTTCAAAGGATACTTTGCATACCTACTGTGTGCCGGGCTCTGCTAGGTCCTGATAATATAGAGAGAAAAAAACAACGGTCCCTGCTTTCCTGGTACAGGGAGAATAATAAGCTGTCAGATAACAGATGCGGGGAAGCAGAGGAAGGGGCTGGGAGCAGGGCCAGGGCAGACCCTGGAAAGGTGGTTTCTTAGCAGAAATCTCGGAAATATGAGCGAGCCAGGAGGGAGGGAGGGTCACAGCTCCCAGAAAACTTGAAGTCCAGCCCCAGAGAATACAGTTAACTCCTGGGAGGAGGATGCAGTTAGCCTATGTCTGCTCCACGGTAAGGGGCTCTATCCCTGGCACACCCCCCACTCTTTCCCCAGCCCGCTCCTCCAACTGTTCTGAAGTGGTGGGAAGGCAGGTAGGGGCTGTCCCAGTGGTTATCTAAGGGAAAACTGCCCCCCTCTGTTTAGTCCCCAAGCTGAACAGATTTGAGATCTGTTTAACGTGGAAGATCTGGGCTGTGATGAGCTTAAAGGGGGAGGAGGATGCTTGATTTTTCAGAAAGCCTGATTTCAGACGTAATCATTCATGCTTAAGAAGCAGGGACGCTGAGTCTTGGGAATAGCTTTTGGAAAATGGTAATCTATGTTAGAGGGCAGGGCAGGCAGCCCTGTGGCCCCTGGGCTCTGTATGACTATGTGTCTTGGAGGATCCGGGCTGTGATGAGCTTAAACATCTTAAATATCTGCATTCAGGAAGAGCTTCTGGATGGACACTGGAACCACTAATTATGCATGCCATTGGGAAGGAGGTCCCATGTTGGGTCATTTTTAACGCTTCATGGATGAGTTGTCGTATGTGTATGTGTGCAAGTGTGTCCATGCATGTACTTACCAACTCTATAGGACACAGATCTTTGGATTTTGTCCACATAAGCAAAGGGATTGAAACGACTTGATTAATTTGCTGTTGGCCACTAATGCATTTTGCAAAGACAGGCGGCCACTGTCTGTCACAAAGGCTACTCTGTCTCACGCTCTCCCCTCCTTACGTTTTAAGAGTCAATGCCTTGGGGCCCAACTTTGTTGGACAGCTGGCTCGATTCTGTGCATTTTTCTAGGTCTCCATGGCTCATGTCATTTTCAGGCATGAATATGAGCCATCAAATTATGACAAAATCGCCTGGCGCCGCCATTCTAGCCAAGGAGGGTGAGGGGAGGTGGAAGGAAAGCAAGATGATGAAGCGAATTCCTCTGCAGATAAAGGGTGGCAGATTCTATGGAGAAGTACAAAGTCGGGAAGGGGTTTGAGGAGGTAGAGGTATAAAAGAATGAGTGAACGAGGCAGGGCACCGTGGCTCACGCCAGTGATCCCAGCACTGTGGGAGACCGAGGTGGGCGGATCACCTGAGGTCAGGAGTTCAAGACCAGCCTGACCAACATGGTAAATCTCCGTCTCTACTAATAATACAAAAGTTAGCCGTGACGGGTGCCTGTAATCCCAGCTACTTGGAAGGCTGAGACGGGAGAACGGCTTGAACCCAGGAGGCAGATGTTGCAGTGAGCCAAGATCATGCCAGTGCACTCCAGCCTGGGCAACAGAGTGAAACTCCAAGTGAATAAATGAATCGTGAGTGCATGGTGAGTGGGTAAGTAAGTGGGGAACGGGGTGAGCCAATGAGCGAGTGAGCAGGTGGATGAGTGGACAAACAGTTGAGCGAATGAATGAGTATGTGGCTGAATGAACCCCTCGCTCTAGCGGAAAAGCCAGAGGAAGGGGCCCGAGCATCTCCTTCAGGGGTACCTGCCAAGGCGGAGTCCTGGAACCCCTGCCCAGGACCTTTCCTGGAGGGCATCTGGGTCAGTCCCTTGCTCCCCAGCGCTGTCAGCCCCTGCCTCAGATCTCTTACCCAACCTCATCGCTTCCACCTGGCAAGGTAGATGGCCCATGTACTGGGAGCACTACATGGTAGGATCCCTGGGAGGGTGCCCCCGGTGTCCTCCTGGGTCTCTTTCTGGTGTGAAATAGGGAGCTCTCTCGGCTTCTTCAATTGAACACCTGTGTGACCAGCTCTGTCATCAGATACGTTTTGTAATTAAAGGCTACTCTGTCATATTATTTCAGGAATGTGCTGTGATTGGCCTTGGGGCAAAGGTCGGTTTCTCTGCATGTGTGCTGTACAGAGAAAAAGCTGTTCAACTATTTTTCCCTGAATAGTAAAAGGGTCCAATATGAGTCCACAGGTTACAAAGTGTATCAGTCCCTTAAATGATTGTCACCCTTTTCCTACCTATCAACCTATTCCATGTCACTGCAGAAATCTTAAAAAACAGGAAATGACAAGGCGGAAAATAAAAGCCATCCAATATAGTGTTCCTTAAACAATAAGAAAAGGCTCTGTAGCTAAGCAGTCCAGGCTCATTGTTCCTTTCCACATGTGGCTTTCAGCCCTGGAACGGTGGCTTTTCTGAACTGAGATGTGCCGTAAAATAACATTCACATACCAGATTTCAAATATGTAGTTGGAAAAGAGAGAATGTCCAAGGTCTGATTAATAACTTTTTTTGTTGTTTTTGAGACAGGGTCTCACTCTGTCACCCAGGCTGGAGTGCATTGGTGCAATCATAGCTCGCTGCAGCCTCAAACTTCTGGGCTTAGGCAATCTTCCCACCTCAATTTCCCAAGTAGCTGGGATTACAGGCAGGCACCGCCATGCCTGGCTCATTTTTGTTTTTTCTTTTTTAGAAATGGGATCTGACTGTGTTGCCCAGGCTGGTCTCTGACTCTTTGGCCTCAAGTGATCCTCCACTTTAGCCTCTCAAAGTGCTGGGATTACAAGTGTGAGCCACCATGGGGCTGGCCAGGAACTTTTATATTGAGGACATGTTGAAATGATATTCTATGTATAATAGGTTACATACCATAGATTATTGATTTCCCCTGATTATTTTTACTCTTGTTAGCGTGGGGAGTAGAATATCCCAATGACACACGCTCCACAGGGCCCAGTAACGCACTCCTTTATTGTACAGAAACATTGCATCGGGAGGACGAGGTCTCCCGCGTCAAACCCAGAGGGCCTTCAAGGTTCTGATTCCCCAGCGCAGGGTTGGGAAGATTCCTCCACTAACTGGTGATGCTCCTGGCTCATTTTCCCATTCATTTCTCCCACAAACCTGGGTCCCAGGGTGTACAGCCAGCGGTTGTCACACACAGTATCCCCCCAAGAGAAACCTGCAGCCCGGAAGTTCAGTTGCAGGACAGAGACCCCCAGCCTGGCAGAGGCCTTGACACAAAACAGAAGTTTGGCACCAAATGATATATACGTGAAGGCACAATGAAATGAACAGCAAGGGTTCAAACAAAAGGCCATGCATGGCATAACAAAATTCTGGAACATCTTTTGTTCCAACCATAGGGTTTCCTAGGAAGGCGTCAGGATCTCCTATAAAGATAACTGAGGCTCACAGTCGGCCCTGGAGCTGTGGCTTCCTTGACTTCGGGGAGGGGAGGGTGTGATGAGACCCCAGAGGATTCGCTCCAGAGTGAGACCCTTGCTGCAGCCAGTGCCTGCAACATTAGGATCCATCTCAGGCCTTAGACATGGGTCTTTAGGGAAATCAGGGCCTTGGGCGGGTCACTGACACCAGGGGAGTGATGCAGGTTTGGTGCGCTCACGCCCGGCACACAGCCCATGGAAGGTGCAGGGATAAGTCTGTGGCTGAGAGCAGCTCTCATGGGGTTCGTGTACTCTCAACAGTGCAGGGGTGCCAATCCATGTCCCAGCTCCACGGCCTTGGAACCTCAAGTCACCTTCAGCCCCTCAGGCCAGAGGACAGGAGAACCAGGACTTGTCCTTCTCTATCAGAAGCTGCATCGTATCTAGGGAGAAAATACACAATCGGGGCAGGGGCTCAGAGGAAGCCATAAGGGTCAGCCTCGTCTCTCTGGAGTGGCACGAGCTCAGACAGAGGCCGCCCACCTCTGTGAGGGGGAGGTTCCTTACTCTTGGAAAGTACGCTGGTGAAAGGAAATTGCCAGGCAATCTGGAACTTTTCTTCTTTCAAGCCCTGGGAAGAAGAATTGAACCAGTGGCGGGCAGCTAGGTGCTCTGTTTGGCAGGGTGGGCAGGTGCTGTCCTGCTGCAGGGAGTCCCACCCTGTCCCCCACGGCAGGGTTTCTGATGGCAATGCACCCATCATCCTGGGGAGGAAGGCTGTGCCTCCTGCAGAGTCCCTGGGGAGGAAGCAGCTGTTTAAGATTTCGTCTACACTTCTTCCCACACCTCCTGAGAAAGGACACAGGAGGAGGTTGTCTGTGTGAATGCACTTGCAGATGACTGTAATCACCCTAACAGGGCGACTTAACATTTGTAAAGAGCTTAGCACAGGGCTGGCTGTAGTAAGCACTGAGCAGCTGCTTGTTAAATAAATAAACATAAATGGGGAAAATCCATAGTGTGCCAAGGATGAGAAGGAGAGTAAAAAGCACAGAAATGAAGCCCGAAAAACTGAGGATGGTGGGCAGAAGGGAACATGAGTGGCTGAAGCCAAGGATGGAAGGAGCAGAGGTGAGGGATGCCATCTGAGCTGGACCAGAAAGGCTTCCAGGTGAAGGTGGCCTGGCCAGGCTCTCAGCTACCCCAGGTGAGTTTTAAAGCTCTTGGGATTCTCAGAAGGCAGGCCTTGGGTTCACAAAACACATTATGAATCTGAAAACCCTCCTATGGAAACTGGATGTTCATGAATTCTGTTGAAGAAAAAAAAAAAAAAAATCCGCACCCTCCCCTCCGCCCCAGGCAGAACTTCATGCTTTGGCTGCGTTTCCGAGCTTCGGCCGGCAGTTTCCGAGCCCGTGGAGTCCCGCCGTCATGCTGCGGTTGGCCGGCCTCTGCTTGGGCACTGACATCATGCAAGGGAAGGAAATGACAGTGACCCGTCTCCCGCCCACCGTATCTCAGTTGTAAATTCCCCAGGCACGTCTTCCCCGGGGTAATTACAGCCCAAGTTGCTTTTAGGAGGTGATATCATTTACCTGTTTGGCCTCTGTTTCTGTCCTACGCGGGTTGTCCAGCAGCACAGGGCTGGTGGGGAGTGGGACGGGTGGCCGTTGGTGCTCACAATGGCCCTGAGTCATGACTGCTCACTCCTTCCATGCTCCTTTTCCTCCCCTGGGCTGCTCGTGAGTCAACAGCACTTATTAAACCCCTCTGAATGCAGAGATTTGTACTGGGCCAATCGAGGGCCAGGGCAGGCTCAGTGCACCCGGGCTGTGCGGGTGCCACCACCACTACCAATGGAGAGCAACCCTGGGCACCTGCGTATTTCTATTTTGTAAAAAGAAACCCAATCTCCTTCCTGCCACCTCTCTAATTCTAGGTGTGCGTTGAATTCATGGAGTGAGCTCTGATATGAGGGGTGGGGATCAGGAGAGCTAGATTAAAAGCCAAGTTTGCTCTCTTGCCTGACCTTAAGCCAAGTACATCACCGCTCCAGGTGTGCACACCTGTGAAATGGGGACTGATAACGCTGGCCTCCCAGGTCCAGGTGACAGTGCAGGGGAGGGCTGCTGAGAAACCTGAGAGCAGTGGTGCTCAACTGGGGCTGGTTTTGTCCCCTGGAGGATATTTGACAACACCAAGAAACATTTTTAGTTGTCACACTGGGGCTGGAGGCAGAGGGTGCTGCTGGCATCTTGTGGGTGGGTAGAGGCCACCAGGGAGCCTGCAAAATGTCCCACACTGCACAAGACAGTTCCCACCGCAGAGGATGATCTGGCCCCACACATCCACATGCTGGGACACCCACTGTGTCCCACCCTAGAGCTCCTTTATTAGAAGAGGCATTTGCATCCCTGGCTTGGACTCACCATGGCCAGGCGCCAGGCCTCTTGGTCCTCGCCCACCATCCAGAGGGAGACACTTCATGCCTCACTTTACAAAAGAGGAAATCGACGCAAACCAAGGCCATGGGGTTGGTTAATGGGGAGTGAGGTTCCTGTTCCGGCCTGTGGTCTCAGTAACCAGTCCCTGCATCTCCATCATTTGGGGCACCTCGCTCTGCCTCCCTTTGTAAAGTTTGGTATGTTGGACTTCCCACTGAGTTGCAGACAGCTTGGCCAGTGCTCTGAGGTATTCTTCCCTGTGGGCAATGCCAACGGGATGGAAATAAAATACCATTGAAAAGGGCTCCCTGTGCTGCCTCCTACCAGGAAGCCACCCTCCTAACAGCTTTGTCGGTCTGCGCTCCTCGTCACCTGATGCTTGTATCCTCGGTGACTATTAAAACGTCAGCAAAGTGCTCGCTTTGGCGGCACATACACTAAAATTGGAACGATACACAGAAGATTAGCAAAGCCCCCACGCAAGGATGACCCGCAAATTCGTGAAGCGTTCCATATTTAAAAAAAAAAATGGTCAGCAAAGACACCTGTATCAGTTGGCGCATGCCATCAAATGACACTGAAGGGCAACACTGTGGCCAAACAGGCCAACTGGGAAGCCTGGAGCTTCCCATAACGAAATGCACCATCTAGACAAATTACAGCGTGTTTTACTAATTCATGAGCAGGGAATTAATCCTCTGCCCGCTAAATCTGTACCTGTAGGGTTTTAGTGATGAAAATCACTGAGACAAAAAGAAAACTGAGTGCAGCAGTTTATGGAGAGGCCCCACGTATAAGCAACTAGTGACTGGAGTGGAGAGAGAATCCCAACAAAATGACCCATGGGACACAGGCGGGGACAGGGAACTAGACAAGGGAACCATCTGTGGAACAAAAAGGACCCTGTAAACTTGTCCTGGCTTGGGAGATATCTCCACTTACAGGAATTATTTTCCCACTCCTATTTTGGGGGACTATTGTTTTTACTTTGTGTCGGTCTCTGAAGTCCCTAGACCCACAAACCCCCGGCAAAGGCCACGAGAGGCCTGGAGGCAGAACTGGTCCTCTCCGGCCCTTGCTGCTCAGAGGCCACACTGCATTTTCTCTGCCCTTGTCTGTGGCGTGTCCACACTGTCCACCTCGGAAGACTTGGGGGAGGGGCGAGAGGAAACAGAATGCGGGGATACTGGAGAGAAAAAAAGAAACATAC
Source organism: Papio anubis (assembly GCF_008728515.1). Lineage (NCBI taxonomy): Eukaryota > Metazoa > Chordata > Mammalia > Primates > Cercopithecidae > Papio > Papio anubis. Next base: position 119,241,859 of record NC_044987.1, read on the forward strand.
TGGCAATAGCAAAGAAAGTGGAGTCTTAGAGGCAAGCCGATGCCTTGAGCCTGGCTACAGTCTAAATCACAGAAACCAGAGAGGTTAAGCACTGTTTCTTGAGTAAAGCCACAAGTGGTGCTGTGGGGGAGAGGGTGGGGCCACCCTGCCTAGGAGATGGCCCCTCAGCAGGCAGCCCCCGAGCCCCAGAGCCCTCTGGGGCCAGAAGTGTCACTTCCCAAACCTTTGGGAACACCAGTGTGTCCAGATTTGGCCAAGCATATTTTAACTTTTTTTTTTTTTTGCGGCAAACTGTGCCTCGTAGAGCTCTGGAAGGTCCTTTGCCACTCGAACATAAATGTGAAAAGACAGTACATTAGTATTACACAATGTTGGTTGTTTACCAACAAGGATAAGCGGATGGAATTACATAATCCTCTGTACGTGCGTGTGGGATTCTCCCAGCCCTGGACACTTGAACTTTTAGGGGCAGAGGCTGTGGAGCACTGTTCCTGGTATGGATTTGGCCAGCCTGGGGCACTTCTCCAAACCCTCTCTCACTGTCCAAGGTGCAGACAAAGGGTCCTTTAGGGCCACTCAGCGCCCGTTGGCACCACCAGCCTGAGAACCAAATAGCCTTCCTGCACTGCCCCAAGTTCAAGGAAGTCACGGACTTGTACCTAAAGCAGGGAGTCCCACTGAGGCACCAGGAAAGGGGAGGTCATGACAAGATGATAGTAGTGGTGACAGCAGTCACCACTGCCCAGCCTGGCAGCTTCAGGCACACTGGAGACTCCCATGAGAAGGCGGAGGCTCTGAGGCCCAGGAGGTTCTGAGGCCAAGGAGGCTGGCACAAGGTCACAAGGTCACAAGGCTGGAAGGTGCCAGAGCTGGAGCTAGACCCCAACCCCATCCTAGCTGACTCCAGATTCCATGCTTGGAACCATGGCATGCTGACGACATTGTGGCCTTGAAAGACAATTTTCTAATCACTTCTGCAGGCCTTGAATGTTCCCAAGTGACCATTTAACAAGCAATTATTGAGCACTGGCTGTGTGAACCTGGTAGACAACCCACTGTAAAATGAGACGGAATAAATGAAGTGCTCGTTGAGGTTCAGGCAGGTTCTTTGGGTAGAGAGGAAGGCCTGCATATTTGGGTGGGAAGGGGACAGTGGGGGAGAATCCAGCAGGACTTCCTGCAGGAGGTGCTTTCTGATGCACACCATGAAGAACTCATAGGATGTCAGAGGCAGAGGGACACTTTATTTCCACTGGATGTGGTTGCCAGCATGGCCCCTGAGGCTTCACCTGAGTGTGGCTGTCCCCTGGGGACCTGCCTTATTCTCCTTAGGGGAAGAAGACTTGAAGATCTGCAGTGTGCCAGACTCCTGCTAGGTCCGGGGGTGAGAGAGATCAAAGCCACCATCCCACCCCACTCCCCTGCCCCTCCAGAAAGCAGGACAGCCTCGCCCAGCAGTGGGGAAAGCTCTGCAGGAGCCCCGCCCGCCCCACCTCAGAGGATGGGGACTGGTCCTTGGCCTTCCTGAGCCTGGGTGTCCTCTGCAAAATGAGGACCCGCATTCCAACCCTGCAGGTGCAGGGTTAAATGAGATGATACACACTCACGCCCTGCATCGGGGACGCCGCACGCGCCTGGGCACAGAACAGTAAGCGCTCCGTAAACTGGGGGGACACCAGAACATCAGTGGGCTCCAGAGAGATGACTGCCCCGGGGGAGACTCCCCCAGGAGCGCGGGCAGCTGGAGGGGGCGGGTCGGCAGGAATCAGGCAAGCTCCCCGGAGGAGGTGAGCGCTGACTGACAGCAGGAGTTTGCCAGGGTGGAGGGAAAGGGGCAGAGATCCAGACTCCAGGCTCAGAAGCTTCGCTCCCCCGGAGGCGGAGGTGACCCGCCACAGAAGCGCCTGCCACGCAGGGACTTTATTTCAGGTGGAGCCATACTGAACGTTCCCCCCTTTCATACCCGGTATGAAAACCCTCAAAATATCCAAAGGGGCACTTTCCCCGGATAAAAATAAAACTTGGAGGGGCCCGCAGGAATGGAATCCTTTTTCTTCCTGTGTTTAAATTTCTACGGAAAATCTGACCCGCGCGGCCACCGCCCCTGCCATAGGCGGGCGGAGAGCGCTTATATCTTTAAGGCACAGGCGGGCCGGCTGGCGTCCAAGTTCCTGACCAGGCGCGGGCCGGCCCGCGGGACCAGCAGCCGGGTGGCGGCGCGATCGGCCCCGAGAGGCTCAGGCGCACCCCGCACCGAGCGCGCGGGCCGGGCGGGCCAGGGCGGCGGGCGGAGCGGGAGGCGGCCACGTCCCCGGCGGGCCTGGGCGCGGGGAGGTCCGGCCCCCTGAGAGCGCGCCGCGAACGCTGCGGTCTCCGCCCGCAGAGGCCGCCAGGGCCGTGGATGGGGAGGGCGCGCCGCCCGGCGGTCCCAGCGCACAGGCGGCCACGATGAGGGTCAACGAGAAGTACTCGACGCTCCCGGCCGAGGACCGCAGCGTCCACATCATCAACATCTGCGCCATCGAGGACATCGGTTACCTGCCGTCCGAGGGCACGGTGAGTGCGGGCGGCCGGAACCCGGGCGGGAGGGCCGCGCACCTGCATCGCGGCGAGGGCGGGAACCGGACGGCGGCGGGGCCTCCCGGGACCCCGGGGGGGTGCCGCACCCTCTGCGCAGGGTTTGCGGCGCCCACCCGCACACGTGCGTGCGGGGAAGGGCGCGCCGGCCCCGGCCAAGTGCGTGCGCCCAGCCTGCGCTCTGAGTGTTCGGAGCGCAGCGCCCACTCAGCTCAGCGCAGCACCAGGCCCCCAGGCATGGCCTGGCCCGGGAGCTCTGCGGCTCCGAAGCTGCCTGGCCCGGGGCTGGAGCTCAGAGCCCAACCAAGAGCTCACAGCTGGCGCCCTGGATGGGACCTTCCCTTCCTGGCTCGCGGCCAGGGGTGCCCGTTGGGGCAGCCAGAGAGAGGGTGATGGTGGGGGTCTTGGGCAAAGGCCAAGTTGGTCGCCACTCCACGACGATGGTAGCTACCAGGCCCCACTGCTTCACTACCCTCTGGAGTCAGAGCCCGGGGTCCTCACTTGCCAGAAACGCACATTGCGCCCAGGGCACTGGGCGTGGTACCCTGGCATTGGCAGCGAAACTCTCAAAGCCCAGGGTGTCAATCATTGGAGATTGCTTTCTACCCTCGTCCCTGTCTCCCCTGGGCGCCCAGGCCTGGTTCAGGTGGGGGCACTGGTAGGAAGCCAGTCATGTAAGTTGGGGACCCCATCCTGAGGTCCCCAGTATCCCCACCGCCCTCCCCAAGGTCAGACCCAGAGGTCTAGGGAACCCTACGTTTTAGGGAGCGGGGCGGAATTCTCCCAGGAAGGGTTTGGCTTGAAGGATAAAGTTCGCTGGAAGAGGATAGGACAGGGCTGGGACTGGCTATCTCCTCTCGGGGTGAGGGAAGCTCTCAGCAGCACTTTGCGGGACCTAAGGACAGAACCTCCTTTCTCCCTCCTTCCCCTGCAGACCCCATCAAGGCCCCTCTCTGGGTGTCAGGCCCAGCAGGGCTGCTTCAAGCAGGATGGAGATGGCCCTGGCTTATCCCTCTAGTCTCTGGGGCACACAGAGAGGCGGGGAATGAAGCAGGGGCAAAGCTCCTGCTTTGGGTCTCTGTTCCAGCAACAGCAGGGACTCTGGCCTTGGTCAGGCCTTGCACCCTTTGGGTCACAGTGAAGGGGGTTGGCCTGGGGGCATCTCTTCGGGAACTGAGATTGCACAGAGCTGCCAAGAGCACTGGGAACAGGTGTAGATGGAGAGGGAGCCTACCTGTGAGTCACAGGACTGGCCGGAGGAGCTCAGGGATTGCCATTTGATCAAAGCCATGTGCCAGGCCATGCTGGCCCCTGGGCACCCTTAAAGAATGAGACAGAGAAGGCTCCGCCCATCTGGAGCTTACTTAAATGGTGATGGAACGTTACCCGTTATCCACGGCAGTGACAGGGACAATTCCATAGTGCTAGGCCAGTGCTGTGCCTCAGCTCATGGAACTCTCACAACGTGTGAGGTAGGTGCTATTACTACAGGCAAGGAAACTGAGGCCCAGAAGGCAGGTGACCAGCTCCAAGTCACCCACCAGCTGGGAGGACAGTTAGGAAGGGCCCAGGACACAGACCAGGTAGCTGCAGAAAGTCTACCTGAAGAACAAACCTTCTGGAGAAGAAGCTAATTCTACCCAATAACAGGTGGGGACTGCATCCTTCAAAAACATTGCGTATTCAATGTCCCAAGGTGGGGCCATGGGGATACCAGCCAGAAGCCAGGGGATGGTAGTGCTGGCCAAGGTGATGGAGAAATGGATGTTCTGGGGGTAGATTGGACAAGACCTGATGGTGAATTGAATGTTCAATAAGAAATAGAGCCTTCAATGAATAGCCCCCGGTCTCCACAGGGTCTTCCAGGACCCGTTGCTTATCCAGACTCAGAAACTATCAGCCTCCTGTAACCCCAGGTGAAGGCCACAAAGTCTGCAAACAGGCAGCTGGGCCCAGATGAGACCATCAGCTCTTAGAGTCCACACAATACTTCCATTGCACATACTTTGTTTTGTGAGCTTGGAAGGCTGAATCAGAGGCTCTCGCTGCGGGAGGCAGAGCCTGAGAGCAGCATCTGCCGGTAGATGGCCAGACAGGCTGGAGGCTGCAGCCGTGGAGCAGGGGCCTGTTGGTGCGGGGCAGGCCGCATGGCAGGGAGAGCCTCCCAGGGCATCCCTGGCACTCCTCAAGCCAACAGTGGTTGCTCAGTCATTACCCTGAGTCACCCAGCGAAGGCGGCTCTGTACACACCAGGGCCAGAGGGCGTGGGCTGTATTTCAAAAGTCCCTATCCCGTTCTCAGGCGTGCAACTCATACATGCACAAGTCAACCACAAGATAAGTTCATCTGATTCAGGCTGCGGTTCCCAGCCTGTGGCTTTTGCCTCGCCTCATTCCCAAGTTCAAGGGTGGAAATCGCTTCATTGTTTCTGTGCATTGAGATATAAGAAGAAATGACTTGAAAGCCAGAGGCCAGCTTGGACGCAATTTGTTTCCATTTCCTTCTGTTAATCTTTGAGTGTTTCTACTTTCTTCCTTGAAACTGGTGGCTGTCTGTGGCCTGGGATCTGAGTGCCCCTAACAAGCCCAGACACTCCAGAGATACCTGATTTGCTGGTATCTGCCCAGTATTTCCTGATTTATCTGCTGTGGGAGATGATCTGCTCATAAATTATGCATCATGTCCCATAATCATACATTGATATGTAGTGATCTGATTTTTAAAAAATTTTTTAGAAGACAAGGGAAGCTTAAAACTGATGTTCCCTTCTTAACTATAATTTGAAAAGTCTCAAAACCAAAAGAAATTTTACAGGTCACTGATTTCATTTAGCCCATTTTCAGAGAAAGTGAACATTGTAGATTCCCTTGAGTGATCAAGATATTTCATACGGATATGAATTCAGTTCCTGGAGCACCAACTCCAGAGACAAGCGGAAGAAGCCAATGCCCAGAGTCCCAGGACAGTGTTAAAGGTTAAAGGACATAGGATTCCTTCCCCGTTTCTGCCGTTTTCTTGGAGTTGGAAGAAGGGGTTCATAGAGGCAGGTGTGGACCAGATATAGGCTGTCATTCATGGTGCCTGGGACAGGGCTTCCAGGACACTCCTACCACGAAAGGAACCTTTGTCCTTCACATTTTCCCATGTGGCCTCAGGGAAGTATTTCTCTTCTACCATTTTCCTATCTTCCTTAGGGAGGCACCTTCCAGGAGTACCTCCCTCAGTTATGCAGAAGGAAGTCTTCAAAATACCTTCAGATCGTCCAGCACATTTTATCCCCACAAGAATCCTGTGACCTAAGTCCGGATGTCTTTGTCGGCATCTCACAGATGAGAAAATGGAGGCTCCCAGTTGGGGGTTGTGGTGTTGAAGTTGCTGGCCTGCCTGGGTCTCAGCTTCTGTATCCTTGGATCTGATGGCCACAGCCAGCCACAGTATACGAGACCCAGCCTCTGTTATTCGTTCATACATGCCCGCATTCATTCATTCAGCAACCGCATATTCAGTGCCGACCATCGAAAAGACGAATAAGAGGGCTGGATGCCATGGCTCCCACCTCTAATCCCAGCACCTTGGGAGGCCAAGGCTGGCGGATCACCTGAGGTCTAGAGTTCAAGACCAGCCTGGCCAACATGGTGAAACCCCCGTCTCTATTGAAATTATGAAATTAACCGGGCATGGTGGTACGCACGTGTAATCCCAGCTACTTGGGAGGCTGAGGCACAAGAATCGCTTGAACCCAGAAGGTGGAGGTTGTAGTGAGCCGAGATCACACCACTGCGCTCCAGCTTGGGCGACAGAGCAAGAATTCGTCTCAAAAGAAAAGATGAATGAGAAACCCCTTGCCCTCAGCAAAAGCGCACCGAGGGGTTGCTAGCCCCCTTCTTAAGAATACAGAAACAGAAATGTTCTGAGGCTTTCCCAGGCCTTCGAATTTGGAAGTTATGCACAAAGTCTCACCCACATCCCTCCCACTGCAATTACATCTTTGCCTTCTTTCTCCCGTTCTACACAAGAAAGGCACCCCCTCCACTGCTCCGTGGAAGGACACCATAGAGTCACACGCCACCATGGCGACCGCACTGGTCCTTGTTGTACATTCACCTCCTGACTCTCTCCAAGCCCAGCTCAGGATTGCTCTCCAGACCCTGGGAGCCTCCCAGCCCTTTAGAGTGTAGACGGGAGAGAGCCCACACCTTACAAACTAATACCTAAACAGACAAAGCAGCTTATCCAGGGCCACACAGCAAATCAGTGACAGAGTCAGGCCCTGGGACTCCCACACCTGTGTTTGGTGCTGCCTCCTGCTGGTCCCAGCATCACATCCGGCTCCTTTTGTAACTTTTTAAAGTCTGGATTTGGCACTGCTACCATCTTTCACCTGTGGTCCACTCTGGCCACAAGATTTTTTTCCCCCTGTCCTCCCCCAGTTCTTTATTTGTGCGTGTGTCTCAGTTCCCAATTAGAGCAAACTTCTGTTGAAGGTCCACTCTATGCTAGGCCCTGCTGTAGACTCTTTATAAGATATAAAGGATTCATCCTTCCAGCAACCCCATGAGGGAGATCATATAACATGAGGGAGGTCTTAGGGATATGGAGAGACAAAAACACGAAACTGTGTGCCTAGGGTCACACAGGTGGTTAGTGGCAGAGCTGGTGTTTGAACACAGGTAGGAGGATGCCCACTCTTGATCAGGCCCTGGTGCTGTCTCTCCCTCCACTGTGCATGGGAAGTTAGATGATGTTTCTGCTCCCCAAAGACTGTCAGGCCCCTGAGGGTAGGCGTGCCCCTTGATAGGGCCCCAGTGGACAGATGATGGGGGTTCGTATTGAACCTGGTAACCTTCCCTGTTTCACCCTGATAAAGGATTTTTGGCCACTCCTTAGCATAAATCCATGCTTTCTGGCTTGAAGGGATCCCTGTGAATTTCCTCCCTTTCTCTAAGGATTTGTTTGCTATTACCATTATCCCTGCCAACCAGGGGGGTTTATGGGGCCCCGACTAGGTTCTGAGTCCCTGTGTACTGAGGTCAGGTTGGAACTGTGTTCTAACACATATCTAGACAGTCCCTGGCCAGGCCTCTGGGGTCCTGCCATCCAGGTTTGGGGCTAATTTGCAAGTTGAGAACTTACGGGTAGATGGCTCAGAGACAGTCCCAGCACGGAGAGACCTGCAGAGGCCAGAGGGGCTGGCCACTTTCAGATCCCAGAGGATGCTGGATTTGCCCCGTGCCCTGAAAACCAGGTTGAATTACAAAGGGTTGAGAAGGACAGAAAGGTCATGCAGGGAGGGACACAGTGTCTGCAAAGGCAAGGAGGAGGGACTGGAGAAGGCCTGGGGCAGGGGGAGAGGAGGTTGGGTAAGGCAGTATGGGGAGGAGATGAGGAGGAATAGCCGAAGCTCTCAGGTGCACCTGGGACTCAGGCAGGTGTGCCCTTCGACCCCTCGAGACCGCGTATTCACCTGTTGGGCGCTGGCGCGTTCCCTGTGCATGGGCTTGCGTCTTCCAAGAGCAGCTTCTGGTTGGGCTCTTTTGCCCACTCGGCTGTGGGGAGAGAAAAGCACCTTTAGTCGCCACCTCCTTGTGACCCTGCCCTTGTCTGACCTCCCTGAGATGTTAAGGCGAGGCATATCTGCCATTGGGTGGCCGTCGGGGTGATAGGGATGGCCCCAGGCGCCTGGCCCCAGAATTAGATGGAGCGTCCATCCCGGCACGTTCTGGCCAGTGTGTGCTGAGCTTAGCAGAAACCATCATCCCCTCGGTGAAGCCTCCCGCCGTTCCTCATTTAGCAGAAACCGACCCTGGGGCTCAGAGTATCCAGAGCCTCCCCCAGGCCTTGCAGCTGGAGAGAGGCCAAGCCTAGATGTAGACCCAGGTCTGGCTGACTACAGGGTCTACCATGAAGCCACTGCCCTGTCCCGGGCTGGCCTCACCTGCTGCCCCACACTGTCCCAGACATACCTGTGGCCTGGTGTTGCCCAAACCTCCCCACTAGCCTGTGCTTATCTGCGGTCTGTACTGACCCTGCTTAACCGCTGCCTCAGGCCCCAGGACAGAACTGAGGCCCGCTAAATGGCTGCACTCTCCCCGTGCCCCTCAGCACCAGAGACAGAGCCCTGCACTGGGGTCAGCCAGCAGGAGTCTGGTATTCAGGGCCACTGAGCTGGGCAGCTCACCCGTGGGAGCCTCAGTTCCCTCCAGGTCAAATAAACCTAACTATAGTAACCCCTTCATAGGGTCAGTTTGTGGGGACTCAGTGAGATGACACACCTGGGCTGAGAAACAGCGTCACCCTGAGTCGCGGCTCCCACACCTTGGGCGTGCAGATGGGACTTGAGGCTGAGCTCAGCCTCCCGCCTGCTCTGTAACCTGGGCTGTCCTGCCCTGCTGGGCCTTTTTCCTCCTTGGCACATTGAGAAGAATAGCTCTTTCATGCTTCTCCTGCAGAAGGAATGCAGGCCCCTCCGTGCTGGCTGCAGACTTGCGATACTGGGGTCTTCTATGAACCCCGTCCTTCACGGGGCTGGGCATGGGAACCCACTGCCCTTAAAAGCCAGCCCTCCCCCACCCTGCCCCCTGAGCCCTCCCAAGCCACCCACCCACATGGGCGTGGTCCCAGCCCCTAAGCACCCTCAGACTTCGTCACAGAGGGCAAGCTGGGCGGGGCATGCACACTGAGTCCAGGTCCTCCTGAAGGCCACCAGCACAGCAGGGCCCTGTGTTACTGTAGAGAGAAGTCAGTTGCTTAGTTTCAGCCTCCTGCCGGCACCAGATGCTGACCGGGCCCTCCCAGGCGGTGAGCAATGCTGTTTCCAGGAGAGGCATCCTAGGGCCAGAGAGGCCAAGGTGCCAGGGACATGGCCCCACCTGTCCCCTAACCAGGGGTGGAGGAGTCTAGACCCTTGACATCAACACCTATGAAAGGTGGGGCAGGCCCCAGCCAGCAGCCCTGGCCCAGAGCCTCCTCTCTCCTTCCCCTACAACTAAAAAGGACAGCCTCCATTCGAGGCCTTCCTTCCCCCGTCCCCTGCTGTAGTGCTGACCATTTGGTGAGGGGCTCCACCCTCCGGCTTCCCTGATGCAGTTTGGGTTGTATACAGCCCACCCGCCTCAAATAAGGGATTCTGCCTGCCCCTTTTCCCGACCAGTGCACCGCCATTTAGAGCCATGGTACAGCCAGAAGCTGCCCAGGGGCTCCGGGTGACCATGTGGGGAGACCCACCAGGCCAGCGAGGCCCAAGCGCAGCTCTGTCCAAAGACTACGGGTGCTCAGGCCCTGCCTGGTGCAGCACGCTGTCCCTGCAGTCCATTGGGGAGGCCCTCTTCTCGGATGATGCCCCCCGGGGACTGATAGTACCGTAGGGAGCGTCCTCACATAGCCACAGGAACCTGAGGTGGAAACCAGCTCGAGGATGAGGCACAGCTCTGTGGACCATTAGCAGCTTGGAGTTGCCGGTTAGGCTCTATCCAGCATGGCTTTATTTATTTTTTTCTGATTTCGGAAACCCAGATTGCTGATGGACCTGTCTGTCTTGATAACCAGCCAAACCCCTCGGGAATTCCAGCAATGCAGGCTTGGCTTTTGCCATGGTCCGTCACATTGCCACTGTGGGAATATCTGGTTTTTAAACCAACCGCTCCACACTGCGATCCCCTGTGGCCCCCTAGAGTCCTTCAATCAAATAAGGAAACTGAGGTGGGGCAGGCCCTGTAGGAGCCCTAACCCCGCCCCCTTGGTCACCCCAGGGCACCCACCAGCGGTGCCCATCCATTCCATACCAGTGGCTCGCTGTCCTCTGCACCCAAAGGTGACCGACCGTGCAGGTGCTACCGAAGGCCACGTGAGGGGAAGGCGCAAGTGCAGGGGCGTTAACATCCCAGGAGTGACCCCCAGCCAAGAAAGGGCCAGAGTGGGTGCATGATCACCCAACTTCCTCACCCTCTGGGTACCGGCTGTGGGGTGTGCCCTTCAAGGTCACTCCGAGGGTCCCCAGCAGGACGGAGCCCAGCTGCACATAGCAGTGGCCGCTCTTTAACCCACCCCTGTCAGCCTCTCTCCCCTTCACCCTACTCTGGCACCTGAGATCACCTCCCAAGTGAAACACTTGCACCCCTGGCCTCCGCTCAGGCTCCGTTTGGGGAACAGCCCTGACTAAGACGGCGAAAGCCTCACCTCTGGACACACAGCTCGTCAGTGGCCCTGTGACCACCTTGAATGGCACTGCCTCTGGCGCTGGCCATCAGAGATGGAGATTTGCGCGCACAGAACCTGGGCTCAGCTCTGCCTCAGCCCCATCCATGTACGTAGGGAGCCCTCATTCACTTGGTAGCTTTTGCCATAGCTTTTGTTGTTGTTGGGGGATATTTTGTTTGTTCATTTAATTTTTAATTTGGGTGGGTACATAGTGGGTGTATAGATTTATGGGGTACAGGAGGTATTTGGGTACAGGTAATGCAATACGTAATAGTCGCCTCATGGAAAATTGGGTATCTCTCCCCGCAAGCATTTATCCTGTGCATTACAAGCAATCCAGTTATGCTCCTTTAGTTACTTGTCCATGTACAATTAAATTATTATTGATGATAGTCCCCTGTTGTACTCTCAAATACTAGGTCTTATTCTTTCTCATTTTTTTGTGCCCATTAACCATCCCCTACCATAGTTTTTTGCAAGCAGCCAGGGAGGTTCCTGACACCCAGCCTGGTCTAGTTCCATCGACCAGGAGGGCTTCTGGGGGACCATATGTGGTTTGACACCCTCATGACCTCATGAATGATTAGCAGAGAATACCTCCTTCTCGAAGGTCAGCTCCCTGAACACAGGGTCTTCTGCTGTGTTCCCAGGTGTATCTCAGCCCCTAGGACAGCGCCTGGCCCGTGGAGGGCGCTCAGGGAGTGTTTGTTGAATGAGTGAGTGTTTGTTGAATGAGTGGACGAAGGGAGCAGCGCACGCTCCAAAGGCCCATCAACAGCAGCTCGATGGTGAATGGGTGCCTTTGCTTCCACCCTTAGCTGCTGAACTCCTTATCCGTGGACCCTGATGCCGAGTGCAAGTATGGCCTGTACTTCAGAGACGGCCGGCGCAAGGTGGACTACATCCTGGTGTACCATCACAAGAGGTCCTCAGGCAGCCGGACCCTGGTCAGGAGGGTGCAGCACAGTGACACCACCTCTGGGGCTCGCAGCGTCAAGCAGGACCACCCCCTGCCGGGCAAGGGGGCACCGCTGGACACGGGCTCGGCCGAGCCCCCGATGGACTACCACGAGGATGACAAGCGCTTCCGCAGGGAGGAGTATGAGGGCAACCTCCTGGAGGCGGGCCTGGAGCTGGAGCGGGACGAGGACGTAACTATCTCACTGCGCGCTGGCTTGTGGGGGTGGGCTGCGTGGGGGCAGCGGGCGGCGGCCGCTTTCATCGTCAGAGGGTGCGATGCCGGTGTCTTGTTTTAGCTTTAGTCTGTTCTTAAAGAAGGGGCAGACGGGCTGGGCGTGGTGGCTCACACCTTAATCCCAGTACTTTGGGAGGCCGAGGCGGGTGGATCACGAAGTCAAGAGATCGAGGCCATCCTGGCCAACATGGTGAAACCCCATCTCTACCAAAAATACAAAAATTAGCCGGGCGTGGTAGCATGAGTCTGTGGCCCCCCTACTTGGGAGGCTGAGGCAGGAGAATCGCTTGAACCTGGGAGGCGGAGGTTGCAGTGAGCAGAGATCACACCACTGCACTCCAGCCTGGCGACAGAGCAAGACTCTGTCTCAAAAAAAAAGAAGATAGATGGGGCAGACAAAAACGTCACTCTTGTTAAGGCGGGGTAGAAATTGCTTTTGAATAGCCTTGGGGGTCCCGACCTGCTCCTCCGGCCACATCTGCTCTGGGAGAGGGTCTGCCCTTCACAGCCATGACCTTCAAAAAAAAAGAAGATAGATGGGGACCTTCAAAAAAAAAGAAGATAGATGGGGCAGACAAAAACGTCGCTCTTGTTAAGGCGGGGTAGAAATTGCTTTTGAATAGCCTTGGGGGTCCCGACCTGCTCCTCCGGCCACATCTGCTCTGGGAGAGGGTCTGCCTGCTTCTGGTCAGCTGCTTTCCTGGGAAGATTTGCCCGATCAGGGGGAGGGAGGACAAAGCTCTCCTGGGAGTCTTCCTGGATGGCATCGGCCCTTCTCTGGGCCTCAGTTTCTTATCCGTAGAGTGAGGAGTGGGTCCGGCTGAGCCCTGGGAGTCCCTGGTGCTCTGAAGTCCGTGGCTCGGTAACGCTGTGCTCTGAAGCCCCGCTCCCTAGCAAACCTACGAATCTTCCTAGGAGAAAGATTTCTAGAGAGAACAAGAGGTCGAGCCACCTCGCGCGCCTGGCTGCCTGGCCGCCGCGGTGCCAAGGGTGCAGCTATGTGCAGAGAGAATGACTTTAGCAGCCCTGGCACAGCGGTGCTTCCTTCAGCGGCTCTGCTGGCTGCTGTGTGCTCCCCGGCTGACATCTTAACCTCTCTGTGCACAGGAGCCCTTCCTTCCATGAATATTGGGGGAAGGACCCCAGCCTGCAGAGCCATCACTGTGCGAATGACCCAAGAATCAGCGAAGTCTCTAAAGCACATCGAAAACAGAAAAAGTAGTCAGCCGGTTAACTTAGAAACCATGGAGTCCCCTGTGAATGCTGAAAATGAATGTTGGCATTGGTTTGCTGTTCCATCCACAGGCACCACCGTGCCTTTAAATCACAAATGCTTTTGGTCCAGTGATAAGAATGTCCTCGGAGTATTTAGACCAAAAAGCAAGTTAAGTAGGGAACCTGGAGTGGAACCGTCTCTGTTTTGTGACAAGTAGATATCGCTTTCCTTAAAAACAATTGAACATGCTCCGTGGGGCCTGCCCGGACCTTGGCCTAGTGAGTCAAAGGGTCTTGTTTAACCTGGGGCATCTGTCTAGGTCTCCTTTCGCCTTCCCGAGGTCTGGCAAGCCGTCAGGAGACTGTGAGTTCGGCCACCCAGGCGGGTCCCTTTGGGGTTTCGAGGGCAGGGGAGGAAGGAGGCTTACAAGTTTTGGTGATCAGGAAGCCGAGATTTGATCCTGACAAGGATTCAGAGACTTTCTCCCTCCCTGCCTTTGTCTTAGACACTTGGAAGAGGTGAGCAGTGGATTCCTGCTGGGTTTTCTCATGGTCCTGCCCTCCAGCCCTGTGGCTTTCAGAACAATGCGGCCACTATACAGGGTTGGTTTCAGCATGTCAACTTATAACTGGAGGAAGGAATCGGCTCCATCAGGGGCATGAGAGACCAGGGAAGTGGCGGCCGGGGCCACTCTCTGGGAGCTGAGGCTGAGAGAGCTGGATTTTCTTTTTTTATTATTATTATACTTTATGCTCTAGGGTACATGTGCACGACGTGCGGGTTTGTTACACGTGTATGCATGGATTTTGAGTTTCGTGGTTCTTGTGTCATCTGTTCCCCAGGGGATTTCTTTTTCTTTCTTTCTCTTTTTTTTGAGGCAGAGTCTCGCTGTGTCACCCAAACTAGAGTGCCGTGGCGTGATCTCGGCTCACTGCAAGCTCCGCCTCCCGGGTTCGCGCCATTCTCCTGCCTCAGCCTCCCGAGTAGCTGGGACTACAGGCGCCCGCCACCACGCCCGGCTAATTTTTTGTATTTTTAGCAGAGACAGGGTTTCACCCTGTTAGCCAGGATGGTCTCGATCTCCTGACCTTGTGATCTGCCCGCCTCGGCCTCCCAAAGTGCTGGGATTACAGGCGTGAGCCACCAAGCCCGGCCCCTCCCCGGGGGATTTTACCCCTGTCATTCTTTCCTGACTACAACTTTGAGATCTGACACTCAACGGGAACTTCTGGGGCCTGGTAATTCTGCCTGACTTCTGCCAGATCCCTGACCTTCCACTTACCCTGATGGAAAAGCTAGGCGTCAGTCTCCCCATTTGTAAAATGGAGATAGCAAGAGTATTTGCATCACTGAGTTATCCTAAGTAACCTTTGTGAAGTGCTTAAGTCAGAGTCTGGCGTGTGGCAGATGCTTGGCTGATATTGTATCACATATTATTGTTCATACTGAAGCAGCAAGAGGGGCGAGAAAAGACCCTTTCCAAGTCTCGTTAAATACTATCCCATAAGTATCTTTTTAAACGTTTTATATTCTCTATCATGACTTTGGACAGTAACATTGGTTACTGTCACCAAAATGATCTAGTTTTTAACCAGTGAAACGACCCCAGCTTTTCATTGGTAATTTGGCTCGAGAGCTACAAGAGACTTTTCAGCAGTTGATCTGGCCGTGTTTAAGATGAAACTGTGATTGTGGGGTAGACGCGTCCATTCAGGTTTGCAAAGGGCTGAAGTTGAGATGTTCCCGCATCCCTGCTGGGGCCTCTCAAATCATAAACTGTTTCATGAGGGCCTCCTGGTTACCCTGCAGCTCTCATCTGAGCTGCACCAGCCCCTAGAGCTGTTGGAAGGAGCCATGGTTTGGGTGGCCTGTTGCTTTCCCTGCTCTCCTGGAGAGGGGCAGAGCCAGAGTCTATTAAAAGGTTGCTTGGGCACACGCAGCGTCTGAGGTGTGTGTGGGCCCCTGCCAGCGTGGTTAGCAGACAGAGCTGCTGCCATATTCATTTCAGGGGGATGAGCGACTCTTGGGAATGAACCTTTCCCGGAGGGGTGCTCAGATGACAAGGAGCAAAGGGTTTGCAATTTGGGAAATAAGATCACCTCCAAGAGAGTCCAGTTGCACAATCTTACCCAACTGAAAGCAAAATTCAGGGCTTATGTGAGCTTTCCTGGGGAGAAAAATCCACAGAGTCTATCAGATACTCACACGCCCTATGACCTCCACCCCCAAAATTAAGACTGGTTGCTTTGAAGCAGGTGATATTTAACAGCAGCCCCGGCCTCTACCTGGCCAGTAGCACCTCCCTCCCCGAGTTGTGAAACAAACCAGAAATGTCCCTCGACATTGCCAGTGTACGTGGGGGACACAACCGCCCCCAGTTGCGAATCCCTGCACTGAAGGCTGGATGAGCAGGCAGAGGGAGAAGAGGACCTGGAGGGAGAGAAAGGAGGACAGATGAGCAAGAGGGTCCCCTGGGGAGAGTGCCAGCCACCTCTGGGACCATCTGCTGCGGCCAGGACAGGCAGCCTTACGGAGGTCACCAGCTGTGCAGGTGTGACCTGGCCTCTGTTCCTAAGGTGCCAATGGGTGTGACACACTGCGTCGCTCCTGGGCAAAGTGTGCTGCACAGGTGTGAGCAACCCCAACCCCCCACGCGTGCCTCCTCACTGAGTCGGGAGGTTCATTGTGTCGAGACATCTCATGATGACCTGAAGGACGGGCTTGGCTGAGTGCACAACGGGGCCAGTTCTTGGAGATCGGATAACAGCTGTGTCATGCCCTGCACCTGCCATAACTAAAGGCCACAGGTTGGGGGCTTACAACAACACAGATGGATGCTGTCGTAGCTTTGGAGGAGAGAAGCCCACACTCAAGGTACCGGCAGGGCCATCCTCCCTCTAAGGCTCCAGGGGAGGACCCTCCCTGCCTCTCCCAGCTCCTGGGTCTCCAGGTGTTCCTTGGCTGGTGGCCGCATCACTCTAATCTCAGCCTCTTTGGTCACTCGGCCCTCTCTGTTGTGTGTCTCTGTTGTGTGTCCTCTTCTTGTCAGGACACCAGTCATTCTATTTGGGGCCCACCCCTACGACTTTATCTTAACTCAGTTACATCTGCAAAGACCCTGTTTCCAAGTGAGATCACACTGATAGGTGCCAGGAGTTAGGACTTGAACATATCTTTGTAGGGGACACCATTCAGCCCACTCCAGTAGCTGAGATGCTGCACTGGGCAGGTAATCCTGGAGTGGGCTGCCTTGGACGGGGCAGGCTGGAGCACCCAGGTAGCAGCATGGGGCAGGGTCATGACTGAGGGCCAGGGCAGGCCGATGGTCTGGGAGAGTGACAGGCTCCAGCCTTGACCTGGTCTGCCTCACTGCAGGGCCCAGGATGTGCACAGGAACCCCTGGGGGTCTTGTCAAAATGCAGGCTCTGGCTCAGCCGGTCTGGGGGACCCAGCACCTGGGGTGGCCGAGGCTCTGGTCCTGCCCAGACCATGCTCTGAGGTGTGAGGAGTGTGGGAAGCATCTTTTGCAGAAGCCAGGAGAGGCCTCCCCAGAGCAAGACCCCCAGCGTCCACATGAGCCCCTGGAGCACCGTGTGGTACCCCGGGGTGACCCCAGACCCAGACCCCAGCGCCGGCTCCAGAGAGCCAAGAGCCTGCGGAGGATGGAACCAAGTCCCAAAGAGAGACCCGGGGGTGGGTCAAGAAGGCACGGGCACTTAGATCCACAGGGTGGCCTTCAAAGTGGGTTTCCAGGAGGGGCTCAAAGACCCCAGGACAGCACTGCAGGGCAGGAAAAGGCAGGAACAGAGAAGGGCCCTGAGGCAGGGGACCAGGGCTTCAGGAGTCTCTCTCCTCTCCCTCCCTCTTGCTCCATCTCTCCCTCCTTCTCTCTCTCCCTCTCGGTCTCCCTCTCTCTCTTTCTGTCTCTCTCCTCCTCACCTCTTTTTCATCTCTACCTCCCTCTCTCTCTGTCTCTCACTTATCTCTGTCTCTCTCTCTCCCTCTGTCTCTCTGTAGTTCTGTTTTCCTCTCTATGTCTCTCTCTCCCGTCTGTCTCCTCTCCCTCTCTCTCATTCCCTTTCTCTCACTTCTCTCTCTCCTCTTTCTTCCCCTCTCTGTCTCTCTCTCTCTCTCCCCACTTCCCTCTTTTTCACTTTTTCTCTACCCCTCTCTCACTTTTTCTCTCCTCTCTCCCTCTCTCTGTCTCTCTCCTTCTCCCTCCCTCTCTCTCCATCTCTTTCCCTCTCCCTCCCCTTCTCTCTCTCCCTCTTTGACAGCCATGGGGTCAGCTTCCAGGGTTCCTAGCTTCCCATTAAAAGGACAAAAGAAGATTGTGGCCAACATGTTTTCTTGCAACTAAGACCCATTAGCCTTTTTGTTTTCTTGCAACTAAGACCCATTAGCCTTTTTGAAGTCCAGCCTCAAAGCCTGCTGGACGTTATTTATGTCCATGGGGTCATTGCAGAGAACGCCACACACTAAACTCTTGGCTGTGTGTGCTGGGGGGCGGCTGAGGCCTGCACTGCCCTGATGTTGAACCTGACCCAGGCTTTGGTAGATCCTGAGAAGGCCGTGGACACTGGACCCCTATAAAAGGCTGTTTGCTTTCATGCCGCTGCCCAGGGCTCAAGTCCGCACCCCGCTGGCTCGCCGCTGGTTCTCTGCATGCGTCCCCGTAGCGGGTGGGGCCGTCCCCGCAGCAGCATCTGTTCCCCATCTTCATGGATGCTGCTTTTGAAAAGCAAGTGAGGGCAGACTCCATGGGAGAAGGGCTGCTGCTTTCAGACAAAGCCCAGGGCTGGATGCGTGGGTGGTGGAGACGCGGCCTCTGAGCTCCAAGTGCGAGTTCAGACCCCACCCAACCCCTCTGAGAGCCCAGTATGCGGATGTGGACCCAACTCAACCACTTCCTGGCTGAGCAACCCTGGGCAGGTGGCTTCACCTCTCTGGGTCTCAACGTCCCCATCTGTAAAATGGAGGTGGTCGTGTGCCCTTTCTTGTGGAGTGGTGGGTGAGGGTTAAGAGAGTTAATCCTCGAGCCCACACAGGGACAGAGCTGGCTGGCGTTGGCTGTGAACTCCCCTTACCCGCAGGCCTGGGGCACAGCCCCACTCCTCACCACTCCCAGGGCCTGGCCCTGCTCCTGCCAGAGGGGAAGCACAAGTCCCCCTTGGAAGAGAAGGGTCTCCATATGCAGGGAGGGTGGTGGCAGGGTTGCCATGGCCTCAGGACAGGGAGGGGCAGCCTTTTCTTGCCATTTCCCATGGAGGCCTTGTGGATGTGGGCAGGTGTGGGAGGCAGTCCTGGGGCTGCATTCATTGTCCGCAGGGCCCTGGGCACTGGCAGGGACTGGGGAGAGGCCCTCACAGATTTGAGAATCGGGGGTGGGGGCCTGGAATTTGAGGAGTCTCAGGTCTAATCCCAGCTCCTCAGCACAAATAAAAGCAACAAACATGAGACTTGTCAGCTCCCCACCCCTACCAGAACCATGAGTAGGTGGGGCAGAAATTCCATGCTGAACTGAGAGTGGCCTTTGAACCTGGCCCCTAACCTCACCCAGAGGCTCTTTGCACTAAAACTTGCAGTCCCCGTTCTCCCCCAGGGGAGGAAGAATGGGCCTCTTGCACAAAGGGATGTTAGGAACCTCTAGTCTACTCCTGAAGCTATTGCTCTGCTCTTGATTCCACTGCTACAGACTTCTTTGGTCCCTAAAGATTTTATGCCTCCCCAGTCTTCAGCTGAGGCCCAAAACAGACTGGATGACTTTTATCACTGCCTGATTTTCTTTAGGCTTGTCTTAGTTTCATGGAAACATATTTCTTTTAAAGTGAATTCTGGGCTGGGCGCCATGGCTCACACCTGTAATCCCAGCACTTTGGGAGGCCGAGGTGGGTGGATTACCTCAGGTCAGGAGTTCGAGACCAGCCTGGCCACACGGCGAAACCCCATCTGTATTAAAAATACAAAAATTAGCCGAGTGTGGTGGCCGGTGCCTGTAGTCCCAGCTACTCAGGAGGCTGAGGCAAGAGAATTGCTTGAACCCAGGAGGTGGAGGTTGCAGTGAGTCGAGATCATGCCACTGCACTTCAGCCTGGGTGACAGAGTGAGACTCTGTCGAAAGAGAGAGAGAGAGAGAGAGAAGGAAGGAAGGAAGGAAGGAAGGAAGGAAGGAAGGAAGGAAGGAAAAGAAAAGAAGGAAGGAAAGAAGGAAGAAAGGAAGAAAGGAAGGAAGGAAGGAAGGAAGGAAGGAAGGAAGGAAGGAAGGAAGGAAGGAAGGAAGGACAGAAGGAAGGACGGAAGGAAGGAAGGAAGGAAAGAAAAGAAAAGAAGGAAGGAAAGAAGGAAGAAAGGAAGGAAGGAAGGAAGGAAGGACAGAAGGAAGGACGGAAGGAAGGAAGGAAGGAAGGAAGGAAAGAAAAGAAAAGAAGGAAGGAAGGAAGGAAGGAAAAGGAAGGAAAGAAGGAAGAAAGGAAGGAAGGAAGGAAGGAAGGAAGGACAGAAGGAAGGACGGAAGGAAGGAAGGAAAGAAAAGAAAAGAAGGAAGGAAAGAAGGAAGGAAGGAAGGAAGGAAGGAAGGAGAGAGAATTCTGGACATTTTTTAAAATTCATGTTTTTAAAGTGACCCCAAGACCATCATTGCACAGCTCTGCCGGGAGGCATCCCAGGCTGCTGGGGTGAAATCTTTGCCATTCTGGCTGCAGTTCTGAGCTCCTCATCTGTGTCCAGGCCCATGGTGTGCTGGAGTCGTGTCCTTCTGGAATTCCGCAAGCTGGCTGTTCCCCGTAGCTGCCTTGAAATAGGCCACGGTGGGGTATTTACACCATGGAAATTGGCAGATGCTGCAAATCAGGGCTCCCCTTGCCCCCGCCGGAGCCCCTCACCAGCATCTTCCTGTACCAGCCCCACGTGCCTTCTTGTCTTTGGAGGGGTTGAGCATTTCCCAACATGTCTGTTGAGTTTGTAATTCTTTTTATGATCTTTTTTTATTTCTAGGAGTTCTATTTGGTTCCTTTCCAAGTCAGCTATGTCATGTTTTAATAGTTTCCTGTCCTTTGCAGATCTTTTCTATCTTGAGATTTATGTCTTTAAACGAGGTACGCATAGCTGATTTATTACCCAGCTCATCCTTTGCTAATCCCAAGCTGAGTGGGCCGATTTCTATCTCGGTCACTTCAGCTGGTTCTTCTCCCGGGGCTGTCTCTTGTCCTGGTGGGGGCGGATTTGGTTCGTTTGTCTGCTAGTCATTGACCTTTTATAATCTGTGGGGTTTCCCAAAGCCTGGGATAAAGGTGACCTTGTCCAGAAAGGTTTGCAGCGTTACAGATGAGAGCCACCTCGAACCAAAGCCGCAGTCTGAGGTGCCCAGGTCTTCACAGATGCCATGGCTGTAGGGACCAGAGCTTCTCAGGGTGGGTTCCAGTCCTCCTTTTCCTTCCCTTTCTCTCCTCCTGCTCTGCTGGGCACCCATATAGGTCCGTGGCCTTTTAGGAGCCCGACCCCACAGCAGGAGGTGAGTGGTGGGCAAGCGAGCATTCCTTCCTGAGCTCCGCCTCCTGTCGGATCAGCAGTGACGACGTTACATTCTCATGGGAGCTCAAACCCTGTTATGAACAGCACATGCGAGAGATCTAGATTGTGTGCTCCTTGTGAGAATCTAATGCCTGATGATCAGAGGTGGAACAGTTTAGGCCGGGAGGGGTGGCTCACGCCTGTAATCCCACCACTTTGGGAGGCAGAGGTGGGAGGATCACCTGAGGTCAGGAGTACGAGACCAGCCTAACCAACATGGTGAAACCCCATCTCTACTAAAAATACAAAAATTAGCTGGGTGTGGTGGCACTCGCCTGTAGTCCCAGCTACTCGGGAGGTTGAGGCAGGAGAATTGCTGGAACCTGGGAATCGAAGGTTGCAGTGAATGAACATTATGCCACTGCACTCCAACCTGGGTGACAGAGCGAGACTCTGTCTTTAAAAAAAAAAAAAAAAAAAATTGAGGAGTAGAACAGTTTTATCTTGAAACCATCCCCCACCCCCAGCACTGTCCTGTGGAAAAATTGCCTTCCATGATACCAGTCCTCCCCGGTGCCAAAAAGGTTGGGGACTGCTGTTTTAGGTCATTGAATTTCTTGTTTCTTTTCTTGTGGTGTATTCTTTACTATGTAAAGGGTGGATCTGGGTAATCTATCACCTTCAACAGAAGCAAGAATGTGAAACGCTATTTCTGCTGACTTAGCTATCATTTATTTCTTGACCAAGACATCACTGAGCAGGCCTAGGACCAGACCCCGTGGTGAGGACTGGGGTTAAAGATGTCCCCAGCCCAGTCCCTGCCCCATGCTCGGGAAAGAGCAATGGCGCCTGATCCATCCACAGAGCTGTGTTCCTTGGGTCCTCGGCTCACTTCAAGTCTGGAGACCATGTCAGGATAATGGGGGATGTGTGCTTGCTCCAGAGACAATCCCTCAACTATGCTTCATCGCGGTGTCCCTGCCGTGGGGAGCCAGGTCTTCCTATGCAGCGTGGATGTGCTCAGCAGTAACTGTGGGGTGGGAAATGCCAGGCACGGACAATGACTGCTCCAGGCAGACCCCTGCCCAGGGACTGAGAGCATCTCCCGTCCTGCCCACGTGCCCTCCGGAGCCGTGTGGGTGGAGGGTAGGAGTGAGCATTGCAGGGTCAAGGTCGGGCTGAGATCCCTCCACGTCTACTGTTCGTGGGCCTGGGACAAGGGGCTCTGGGCCTTCCCCGCCCCCTCATCCATATTTACTGAAGTGAACAAACCGATAGCTACCAAAAGGTCGGAGAGGAGGCGGGTGGGAGTCTGAAAGCCGGGGCTGCCCTCGGCTGGCGCAGAGTAGGCGCTTTATAAAGACGGGAACCTTCCCTCTGCCTTCTCCCTCACTCGGTGGATGTCGTTGAGCCCCTGCTCTGTGGCCACTGCTGTTCCCCGTCCTAGGGACACATCCATCAGCTAAACAGATAAGCCTGGCTTCAGACCCAGTGTTCCAGCTCCTATCCGTACTGGAAGCTAGTGCCAATGGGGAGAGGCAGGCAGATGCCAGGGCTGCTGAAAACTCGCCTGGTCATGAAGGGCTGACCAGGGATGTGGCGCTGGGCATCACATGCCCCAAAAGCCTATTTATGGCAGAGAATGTGAACCCCTTGGGACAGCCACCAAGCGTCCTGGTGTCTGCCCCCAAGTCTGACGGCAGAAGGATTAGACCACAGCAGCCCCGCGTCCTCGTGGACAGACAGGGTCAGAAGAGGCCTGTGCCTTCCTGATGGGGCCGCATGGCTCCCCGCAGGGCTGGGTGTTCTCCTCTTTGGGAGTTGAGGAAGCTGTGAACAGGGAAATGGGGATTTGCCCAGGTGTTCTGTGGGTGCTCAAGGGCCTCGGGGCCCAAACCCCAACGATGATGAGGCTCCTGGGCTTTCCTCTGCACCCAGCGGCCTGGACTGCTATGCACAGCACACACCCGTGGTTCCTGCCCGATACAGGAGGTGCCTGGACACGCTCGCTGGCACACGCGTGGTTCTGCCGATGCAGGGTGCTGGACGCTGTGCAGCACACCCCCGGTTTCTGCCCGACTGGGAGGTGCCTGGACCCGGCTTTTTACCCCCGGTTCCTGCCCGATACAGGAGGTGCCTGGTGCTGTGCGAGCACACACACGGTTCCTGCTGTGGGAGGTGCTGTCTGGGGAGGCCCGTCTCAGTAGCCCTCTGACCTTCAGGCTTCAGCCCTCCAGCACCCCGACCCCATGACTGAGGGCTGGACGTCCATACTGAGTGGTGCCCTCCAGGGTGTGGAGCAGCCTGTGAGGACCACGGTAGGTGAGGAAGGAAGCTCAACCCCTAGGAAGCCAAGGGCAACCCGAAAACCACCCAGGTCTGATCTTTAGGGGTGCAAGCCTTCAAATCTTCTAGCAATTTCGAGTCCACGCTCCCCCTGCAGGGAGTCCCGTCTGTGGCCGTGATCGGATGATAGAAGCACGCAGGGCCACCGCGCGGACTGAGGGTCTAGGCCCTCGGGCCATGGGGACTATAGTGGGGAACCCTGGGCATCCCTGCCCACTGTGTATCCGCCACGGGGACTCGCTTGTCCTTTCTGTTTGTGATTTTCTTCTTCCTTCTGAAACGAAAATGTCAGAAGCGATTCCAGGAAGGTCAGAGTTCTTTGGGGCTGGGTTCAGCGGGAGGTTTCCGCCTGCATAGTCAGTCTCTGGGCTAAGGTCAGCATCTTCTGTCCCCTCTGGTTGGGGGCTATCTGGGGGGTTGACTCTGTCCCCTTGCAGAGCCCCATGGTCTGGCCAGATGGGGCCTCACCACCCCCACAGCTGTGGCTCTTGGCCAAGTAGGTTCATGAACCTTAAAGACTCCAGCTAGAGGGCCCAGAGTCGGGGCAGAATGCACTCCTCAGGGCGCTGGCTGGGGGCGAAGGGGACACGGCTGTCACTCCCAGTGTCTTCCTGCCGGGGACAGGCTGTGGTCAGTCCGGGCACCATGCTTTAAAACATCCCACATGTGTGTTTGCCGAACTGGTCCCATGACCCCTTTCCTGAATCTCACCAGATGTTTCCCTGGGAGAGACCCCGTTGCTCACGTAAACAGGGGTGCATGTTTTCCCAGGGAGGCCAGCAGCAGGCACCGGCTCCTTGACCACCATGCGGAAATCTTCACGGACTCAGAGGAATATATTTTGGGTCTTTGCGTGTGAGCGAGCAGAGCCCAGCAATAAATCTGTGTCTGTAACAGGAAAAGACAGGCTCTCCCGCACGTGGGCTGCCTTTTCTCCTGACTCAGAAGTGCCCCGTGGAGTCAGTGCTGTTCCTGTGGGTCACCAGGCTGGAAGACCACCACCTCTCCAGCCTCAGTGCCCTCCGTGGCTCCCCAGCACTGAGGAGGTGGCTTTGAGCTTCTTGGCCGAAGGAGTCCGTGCTTACGCAGGCTGGGGCTCAGCTGGACCAGGGCTGCTGAGAGCACCGGAGGCTCCCCTGCTGGGAAACAGGTCTTGTAATACCCAGTTTGCGATGAGGAAATGCAGGCTCAGAGAGGTTAAGTCACTTTGTGGAAACCACACGGGGGCAGGGCAGGATTCCAGCCCAGGCCATGCCGTCCCAGGCCTCTAAGCACGGTGCCCACTCAATCTGCCCCTCGAGGGCCACAGAAGGATCTGGGCTCATCTTGCCAGAGCCCCTGGTGCTGCCTCCTCCAATTCATGCTGAGATCATCAGTTCTCAACCCACACCTTATGTCCTTCAGCCCTGGGCTCCCCACAAGAGTCCCCAGGCCGCTGTCTCCCTGAAGCAGCCTCAGGCCCCCACTCCTGGGTCCACGCTTCTGCACAGCTCCCCTAACCACTGGGACAGGCCCCTGCACAAAGCCCTGCAGGACCCCAACCTACAGCTTCAGGGTGGGAGCAGGGGCTGAGCGGTGGCCCCCGAGCCACATGCTCCTGGAGCATGCGAACGTGGCCTTGTTTGGAAGAAGGGTCTTCGCAGAGGGAATTAAGTTAAACATTTCTGGATGAGATCATCCTGGATTTAAGGTGGGCCATAAATCCAATAGCAGAGAATGGCAGAGGGAGATTCGAGACCTAGTGAGGAGAGGAGACCGTGCCACCGAGGGGCCAGCAGCTGGAGCGATGTGGCCACAGCCAGGGAACACCTGGAGCCCCCAGAAGCTGGGAGAGGCAGGAAGGATCCTCTCCTAGGGCCTTCGGAGAGAGCGCGGCCCTGGAGACACTTTGACTGTGGACTTCCGGCCTCCAGAGCTGAAGGAGAATGAAACTCTGTAGTTTTAAGCTGCCCACTTTGGGGTCACGTGTTACAGCAGCTGCAGGAGGATCCCACAATGGCCAGCATGGCACACACCTCAGGGCCTCAGTTTTCCCAGCTGTGAAATGAGGATGATGATGGGACCTGCCTCACAGGCTTGCGGTGAGGACGAAATGAGTTAATATGCATGGAATGCATGCAGCAGGGACCGGCACATAACTGACATTGAGAGGATATCAGCCTCTGTCAACATTACTATTACTATTACTGTATTATTGCCCTTCGTTCATTCATTCCATAAATATGTGCAAAGCGGCTGCTCTGAGCCTGCCGTGGGCAGCAGGGCAGCACAGAAGAGACCTGAGTGGCGGTGCTGGGGAGAGGATGGCGTAGGGCAGGCCTCGTGGATGCAGCCGGAGGCCTCACCATCAGCATAAACCACCGTGGGTGGGCTTCAGGAGGAGCGACAAGACAGGATTCACCCCATGGCCATTTGCTTTTCTGTCGGATCAGGAAGAAGCATGGGATGAAGCTGGGGCGTCCAGGAGGGTCTCCCTTCCTCGGTGGGTCACCTGAGGTGCCGGGGCCCTGCGTTTAACTCTCTCTGCTGGACCTGGAAGCTTCGCCCAGGTCCCCGGGACCGTTGCATTCACAGGCTTCCACCAAGGCTCTCACTGAGTACATTGACTTGACCCACTTCAGATTTTGTTTTCTTTTTTTTTTTTTGAGATGGAGTCTGGCTCTGTCGCCCAGTCTGGAGTGCAGTGTCCAGATCTCAGCTCACTGCAAGCTCCGCCTCCCGGGTTTACACCATTCTCCTGCCTCAGCCTCCCGAGTAGCTGGGACTACAGGCACCCGCCACCATGCCCGGCTAGTTTTTTGTATTTTTTAGTAGAGACGGGGTTTCACCATATTAGCCAGGATGGTCTCAATCTCCTGACTTCGTGATCTACCCGTCTCGGCCTCCCAAAGTGCTGGGATTACAGACTTGAGCCACCGCGCCCGGCCAGATTTTGTTTTCTTAAAACTCATCCCCAAGTACACTTTGGGAGGCCGAGGCAGGCAGATCGCCTGAGGTCAGGAGTTCCAGACCAGCCTGGCCAACATGGTGAAATCCCATCTCTACTAAAAATACAGAAATTAGCCAGGCATGGTGGTGCACACCTGTAATCCCAGCTACTCGGGAGACTGAGGTAGGAGAATCGCTTGAACCCAGGAGGCGGAGGTTGCAGTGAGCTGAGATCGCGCCACTGCACTCCAGCCTGGGCAACAAGAGTGAGACTCCATCTCAAAAAAACAAAAAATGATTAAAAACAAAACAAACAAACAAAAACTCATCCCCAAGTGACTCTGGCTTCATTGCTTTTTGTCAACAAGCTACAACGAACCTATGTACTTGTGTCAAACGCTCAAGGGGTCCAGAACCCAGGTCAGGCCCTGAGCCTGCACCTGGTCGCTCTGCACCCAGAGGGGATGGATGAGGTCCCAGCCGGCACTCGCTCTTCCTTCCGTCTGCCTTTTTGCCAAGACTTCCCATCCCTTCCTTTAAGTCTCAGAATTGTGGAAAGGAGAGGTGGATGGGACTTCAGTCTGGAAGCCCCGGTCTGACCCCCAAGCCCCGGGGGACCAAGGACCCCACTGCCCTTAGGCAGCTCTGGCTCAGGAGGACTCGGCACCATTTTGCTTCTTGTTGTGTCAGCACCCCGGGCAGCTGGGTGGTCTCAGGGTGACGGGAAGGCCGATGGATGTGACATGTGTCTTTGATGGGGAAATACGTTGCGGCCGCATACATGCTGCTCCTTTGGTAAAGGGACTCTCTTAAATGCGAAATCCAGAGGGGAGAGGGAAAGCTTGAGACCTTGGGGGCATCTTTGCACCTGATCCCCGATTAAGAGTGGGGAGTCCGGGCAGGGCTGCCTGTGTTTGAGTGCAGCCTGTGTTTGTGGTGACTTCATCTCCGCCAGCCTCAGTGTTCCCATCTGTAAAGGCGGCCTTTCTCATCAAGCTGGCCATGGAGGTTGATGGAGTCATTTCTCATGAAGCCCCTAGCTTATGCCGCATCCTCGCCAGCCAGCGCTCGGTGACTCTCTGCTGTTCACTGTTGTCATTGAGGACCAAAGAGAGGTGACTTGGCCAAGCTTGCAGCTGTTTAGGGAGGGCGCTGGACTTGAACTCAGGCCTGCCTTCGAGCCCGTGCACCAGGCTGCCCATTCTCTTTAGGATCAAGTCAGTGCAGATATAAGGGAACCCGGGACGTGGACCCGAGGCAGGCAGAGGTGTGGCCCTGACCCACAGGGGAAGATGCCCAGAGTAGGGACCATCTTCAGCCATCCCCTCCTCGGCACTGCTCAGGCACCCACAGGTCCCTGAGTGATCCCAGGTGGAGGCCGAGGGGCCTGGGCTCTGCGTCCTGAAAGGTCCTCTTTTGTGGCCTGGGCCACTCTGGGGGCCCTCGGCTAAACCCTCCTGAAAACTTCCCTGGTGTTTTGGAGTCTGTACCCCCCGGGGATCCTCCTCTAAACCCTCCTGGCTCTTAAAGGTTCCTGCGTGACCTGGGGGAGCTCCCATAACCCCCTGTACTTCCTCCCACCTTCTGCTAAAAGGGGATTGTAGATGCACCTCAAAGTGTTGTCAACGTGGAATGAGGTCGCGGTGAAAGCAGCCATACACAGTAGCTGCTCAATAAATTGTGGCGGTATCTGAAGATCAAGGTAGTTTTCCACACAGATCCACCCACCCTGACCCAGAACCTTCCTTCTCTCTCCAGACTAAAATTCATGGAGTCGGGTTTGTGAAAATCCACGCGCCCTGGAACGTGCTGTGCAGAGAGGCCGAGTTTCTGAAACTGAAGATGCCGACGAAGAAGGTTGGTATTGATGGTTCTGCTCCGAAATGAATCGCCAAGTCTAGAGGTCACTTGGACGCCCGGCGGTGAAACATGCATACCTCGAGGCCCTGAGTTTTATAAAAAGCCTAGTGGGCTTCACGGCTACCCCTGGGAGGACCATGTGGCTCGACGTGACAAGGCCCCCAGGCTCCGGAGTCCTGATGACCCAGCCCTGGGTGGTCTCTAGAGACCCCAGACCAAACCCTACCAAGGGATGGTACAGGCAGAAGAGCCCACCTCTCAGCCCCCAAGGAATCGTCTGTACATGCAGACGCAGTTACAGTTCGGGCCCTGGGGCTTTCGTGTTTGTGGCATCTCAGCTAATTTATCAGATGCATTTTAATTACGTTTTCTGGCTTACTGGATTTTTCTTTTTAATCTGTGAAAACCTTATATCTAAAAAGCAGTTTGACAGTGTGTTCCCAGAAGCTTAGCTTGGAGTCGATATTTACTCTGGCAGGCGGACGGGTGAAGCTGGGCTAGCTATAGCAAATCAACCTCCTGCTTCTCGCGTCCTCAGAGACCACTTGGATTCCCTCTTTCGAAGCAAAAGTAAAGTTTAGGGGGGAAATTCTCTGGAATGCATTGTAATTGTGCTTTTGGCTGGGCGCTCCTGAAACTCCGGGCTTTCACGGCGTGGGCAGGGAGGGGCGGTGCATTCCGGCCCACCCAGGCACTCTGCTCTCAGGACGCGCCATTGCATGGGGTGGGATGGTTCTCTGGCCGTCTGAGAACAGATTCCATGGATCGTGGTCCAGCCGGGTGACGCGGCTCCCCGGTTGCTTGTCTTATCTGCAGATGTACCACATTAATGAGACCCGTGGCCTCCTGAAAAAAATCAACTCTGTGCTCCAGAAACTCACAGACCCCATCCAGCCCAAAGTGGCCGAGCACAGGCCCCAGACCATGAAGAGACTCTCCTATCCCTTCTCCCGGGAGAAGCAGCATCTGTAAGTGAGGACCCCCAACCTGCTCCCCAAAGGGTCCTGTGTATGGGGATTTCACCTTCTAGCATGAGAAATGCAGATTGATTATCTGCCCCCCCCCCCAAAAAGAAGAGCGTGTTCTTGTAAGAGCTTTGTGGTTGCTGAGCCCAGAAGACGTCGTGGAAATGATTTCTAAGATCACTGTTAACTGAGGAGTTAGGAGGACACAGAATCTTGTTCTGCTTGGCGACACAGGAAAAACTTCTTTGGCCTGTGTGAGGACCCTAAAGCAGTGGTCTGGACATGCCTTCCCACCCGCTCCCTGCCGCCGCCACCCCACCCCCCTCCAGGGTCTGGCTAACGAGGCCTCCTGCAGTCCAGGTAGTCTTGAGCCCAAGTGAGTCTCACTCCTTGTGGCAGAAATTGAAAAGCATCCCCAGGCAGGAGGCCTGAGGCCCCAGGGACTCACCGCCAGCTGGCTTGCCTGGCAGGGCCATGCCTATTCTGGAACCTTCCCTCCTCCTCCGCTCCCGAGGGCAGTGGGGCGTAGCCACCTGGGTCAGCAGTGACTGCAAGGCCTCTGCGGGCCTCACCGGGCAGAGCTGGAGCGTGGGCAGAGGTGGGAATAGAAAGCTTGAGCCGTGGGAACCCAGACGGACTTTGGATGGAAGTTCTAAGGGGCAGGAGGGCTCCTGGACAGTGCCGGCCTCACAGGGTCGGGGGCATGGAAGAGCAGACAGGGAGGACGAACAGGTGCCTCAGCTCACAGGGGCCCTTGCTCATAAATGTAGTAGGGGTGGAGCCATGAGCATCACAGGATGCTTTTACCAGGTCCTCATTCCTAGAGGGGACAGGACATGCCACCAGAGAGAAAGAAGCGACCCCCAAGCCCAGCCCTCTCCTCCAGCTCCAGAAGAGGCTTGGGACATTAGAGAAACCGCCCTCCTTCCAGGACCCCCGCCAACCTCCCTCGCCTCTGCCCTGGGTTGACTGTCAGCCCTACTGCCTGGCCAGGGCTGGGATCACCTCCAGGCTCCGTGGAGGTGGAAACCCAGGCACCCTCCCCAGCTCTCCCCCAAGTGCCTTGGAGCGCAGGGAGAGCAGGGAGTGTCTTCCCAAGATGCCCCTCCACCCTCAGGAAGCCTTGGGCCATCCCTGTGCAGCCCATCAGGACCCAAAGCATTGGAAGGGAGATTGTTTTCAAGGTTGGAACTGTCTGCCCGTGGCGGTGATACTGCCCCTATCCCCCGCCTTGTTGAAGCAGAGGCTTTCAAAACTGCCCGCTGAGAATGTCACCAAAAGGAAGCAGGGATCTTCCGGGGGGGCTGTGGGGGGGTGGGGGGCTGGGGGGTGGTCTGCCATACTTGCCTCTTAGGTCACTTCCCACCTGTGTGGGTCTCAGGCCGCACCCGGGTGCAGGGGCAGTGAAACAGACTGTTCCAAATGCCCAGGGGCGGACGGGTCATACCTGGCGTGCGGACAGAGTTCCGTCCATTTCACAGTCGCCGCTAATGGGGACAATGTGGTTTCCCGGGGCCTTGAAACCCGGAGAACCACGGGCTCTGGTGAACTGTGTCTTGTTTCCTTCCTGGTGTTTCCACAGGTTTGACCTGTCTGATAAGGATTCGTTTTTTGACAGTAAAACCCGGAGTACGATTGTAAGTATCTCGCGCGCCTGGAAACGGCTCCCTGGCAAGGTGGCCCTGAGGAGCCAGATGATAATTTCATTTTGGTGAAACTCCTCCCGGTGGAAACCGGCTCTAATTGTCTGTGACAGAAATAATTAGAATAATGAAAGGGAGAGGGCAGCGAGGGGCCCAGGGGATGGTCGTGCCCCAGGCTGGGGCAGCTCAGAGGAAGGGAATAAGCACAGAGCTCGGGAAAGCAGGAGGGAAGCCAGACCCCTGGAATGATTTCAGAGGTCGGTGTTTCTGGATCTGTGCAGCTCCCAGCACATCTCTCAGAGCCTCTTCGTGGTGGGGTTGTACGTGCCTGACCATCAGTCCACGATGCGGGGCTTTCGGGGCAGGCAGGTGTGGGCAGGAGGGAGGGGGTGATGGAGGCGAAGGCATGTGGGTTGAGATCTCTTTCCAGGCCTTTGCCAGAGGAGCCAACTGAGGTTTGAAATCTGACCAGGCCACCCTGCCCTACTCAACACACTGGCTCCGTGTTTATCCAACCTGTCCACCAGCCAAGCTAGGGCTGTGCATGGCTCAGGACACAACTTCAATCTAAACAAGAAATTAACCTGGCAGCCAAACTGTTGCTGTTGTTCTCTCTTCCCCGCCCAGAAAGCCCAGCCTGGTTGGGCAGAGACAGAGAGCTGGGAGGAGGCAGCCAGGGTG
Organism: Papio anubis; assembly: GCF_008728515.1. Lineage (NCBI taxonomy): Eukaryota > Metazoa > Chordata > Mammalia > Primates > Cercopithecidae > Papio > Papio anubis. Next base: position 119,272,975 of record NC_044987.1, read on the forward strand.
ACCTTGTCCAGACGACTGCTCCTCATGACCACCACCTGAGACTGGCAGGCAGCCAGCGGGAGGGTGGTGCAGGTCGCACCAGCACGGGGGGTTCTGAGCCACTGCTGGGACAGGCAGATCTGGGGCGGGGAGGAGGGGCTCTCTCTCCCAGAGACCCTGGAGGCCAGTTTCTACATGGCCAACATGCTCCAAAGAAACTGAGAATTCATGGCTTTGGCCTTGGTTAGTCGGGCCTAATAGTCATCAAAATCCAACAGCATGTACGGTTGGCTGAGGTTCTAGGCAAAGGCGTGGAGGAGTAACAGCCCTTCCCCACTCCTCTCCTCCACACCATTCACTCTCTCCTGGCGTTGGGGTGGCCCAGTGTGCAAGTGGATAGGAGTCAGAGAACAGCAGTGCTCGATAGGGAGAGGCCCACTGTGCTGGTCTTGGGTTTTAGACCTTTGGCCTGTAGGTACTGGGGAGCCATAGAAGGTTGTGGAGCAAGGTTGAGGATGTGGTGAGATCTGTTCCAGAAGGATCACTGCCAGTGACCAGCTGTGGGAGGGCAGGTGACTGGTAGATGAGGGCTCATGGCGGTGGTCATCAATGGGGGCCACAACTACATGTGGAAGGCAGGAGGTGGTTACAAGAGAATCGGCAAGGTCAGGACCGATTAGATCTGAGGGATGATGGGGAGGGAGCCATGGAGAACAGCTGAGTGGGTGATTCCTTCCTTCATTCAGCAGGGATGTATTGGGTACCTGCTGTGTGCCCGAACCTGGTGGGAGAAAAGAGGCACTGAGGACATTTATAATCTGGCAGGTGGGGACAGGCAAGCTGAGCTGGAAGACAGAGCCGCCGGGAAGGTAGTGGCTTTAGGGCCTGGTTGTTAACGAGACCCTGGACCTATTCCGATCTGAAGGGGACAAGTGCTTCTAGGAGAAGGAACAGCCAGGGCGGAGGCCCTGTGGCTGCAGGAGTGGTTTTGGAAAGTGAGAGAGGCAGCCAGGGGGCAGGATTGTTGGGACAGGTGGGTCCGGTGGAGGCAGAGGGGAAGAGGTCAGATGGTCTGGGCCTGGGGACACGGGAAGGACGTTGGCCTTGCCTGAGAGAGTAGAGGCGAATTGGTGTGCTCTGAAATGCACGTCTGCATAGCAGAACCAGTTCTTCTCACCCCAGTTTACAGATAGAAAACCTGAGGCCGCGGTGGTGATGTCGTTGGTCCAAAATCACACAGCTGCAAATGGCAGAGCTGGCACCAGGGTCCAGGCAGAGAGACTCCCGAGCCGGAGCTGCCGAGGCCACCAAACAAAATATTTCACTAGTCAAGGGGCAGGCGGCTGGGGTGGGATCCCTTCAGCAGGGCTCTGCCCAGGCACCGGGAACCCAGAGCCCGATGGTGGCCACCTCCTGCCGCCGTGGGGAATGGATCCCAAGGCCCGCCTCACCGCCACCACCCCCGATCCCCCAGAGTCCTAGAACATTCAGGGTTGTGTCCCGGGGTGGTGCTGTTCCAACTCAGCTCTCAGCACGAGGGTGTTGTAAACCCACCAGGCAGGGTATGTGGCACAGCTGTGACACAGGACACCAGCATTAGGCCCAGGAGAGCACAGCAGTGCTTTGCTGGGACCAGCTGCGATCACTCCCAGATGAAAGTGGGAAGTGAACGATGGGAACTGCAGGTGGTACCTGTTTCTCCCTGAGAATCTCAAGCGTTTGACAGTGTTGAGAGCCCTCAGCTGGGTCAGCCCTCCCTGAATAAAGGCCGTTGTCTTTCCTTGGAAAATAGCACAAAGAGGTCTTCATGGGTAATGTGTGACCAGGTCCTCTTCAGCCACAGCAGACTGTTTCTGCTGGTGGGAGGTGCCTTCAGTAACTACTCACCCCTCCTTCTTGTCTCTGCAATAGGTCTATGAGATCTTGAAGAGAACGACGTGTACCAAGGCCAAGTACAGCATGGGTAAGCATGTTTTTGGGGCTTGAGATCAGCGTTGGTCTCCAAGTGGGAATCTCGCCTCCGAGTCGTCTCTGTGGGAGGCGGGCAGCCGGCTTGGGGTGTTTAAGAGGGTTTTGATTTAAGCCTGTGTAACAGTTTCAGACAGGAGGGCTGGGTTGGGAGCGTGCAGGGCGGTTTTATGGCCCAGCACTTTTAAACACAAACGCATCCTTCACTTTGGCCTGAGCGGTTTGTGAGCTGTGTGGACAGACTCTCCCTGCAGGGGCGGTAAATCCAGGCTGGAAATAGACCAGCGTTAGGGGTGACTGGGGGTTCCTGGCCCTCTCTTAACCCTCACGGTCCCGTGGGAAGGAATCGGGGTTCCAGCCAGGGGACATCTCCGTGCGGTGTTCCAGACCCTTAAAAGCTCACCAGGGCTTGCTGAAAGCAGGGCCCCTGACGAGGCACCACCAGGTACAGACAGCCTGATTCCAGAAGCTGCCACAAAACCATCCTGACCAGGCTCCCTGGGTACCAGTTTCCAGAACCCCTTAAGCCATAGATACAAAATCTTCCTGATTAAATTGTGTAGCTGGGAACCTCCCCCATCAGTAGGTCCGTTGCCCACAGCTGCAGGCAGTTTGTGAAAGCCAAAACATTGCAGAGCAAAGGAATGCCTTTTCCGGCCTCTCCTCCCCTCCTTCTTGAGCTGTCTTTTGCCCTGCTGAGAGCCATGCCATAGGGTAGCATCCATCACTGTGTAGAAGCCTCTGAAATGACGAGGCCATGGCTCCCCGGGGACACAGCAGGTCTGGTGAGAGCTGGAGTCTGTGCATACGGGAGGGACCATCTTGCTGCCTTGGCTTCCTGTGGTGGCAGGAATGCCGTGGGAAGTAAAATGGAGAGCAGTGGGCGTCAACGGCTCGGAACTTGAATTCCTGGGGTCAGGCCCGGGAGACAGAAAGAAGGCGAACCCTTGACTGCTCGGGTGGCTGCTTGACCCCCAACCGTATGGCCTGTGGTCACTCACAGGGATACCCTTGCAGGCCCGAAGTCTCTAAGTCCATGTCCTAAGTCAAGGGGAGTGTGGAGGAGTCCCATCCAGGGTCAAAAGGACTGAGATCCTCTAGAGTGGCCAAGCCCTAGTCCACACGACTGCAGTGAGGTCAGGCAGAAAAGAAGGTGACGTCGGGAGTTAGGGTTTTTGAAATTGCTCCTCTAGGTCGCTGCTGCCAGGGCACAGCCTTGGAAAGGTCACTAGAGGTAAGGAGGAGGTGTGGTTCTGGTCCCAGGGCTAGGTCTTGGACCTCAGTTTCCCCCCCGGGTCTCTGCAGCGTTCCTTCCAGTAGAAATATGTATGGTTGCAGTAGAAGTCCAGCGGCTTCGGGCTGCATGGCCCAGGCTGGCTCTCTGCCTGGGTTGGTCCCTGGGGACACGGGGTGTCTGTGCTCCCACCGGTTTTGTGGCAGGGCTGGTTCCCTGCACCTGGTGACAGGGCGGATAGACGCAGGTCCTCCTCTTCAGCCCTGCTTCACCATGGCACCTTGTCTGAGAGTTGACCCACCTCTGAGTTCATCCTCAAGTATGTCACCCACCAAGCTGTGTACCATAGTCTTGCAGGATGAGCAGGGTGGGGCTAGCTGGGGGATTTAGGAACTGTGATGAGAGAAGGCCTTCCAGATAGAGGGAGTGGCACGTGCAAAGGCCCTGCGGCAGGCAGCACCAGGCTAGCAGCATTCCAGCAACAGGAAGGAGGCCAGCGAGCCTGGATCAGGTCCCATGTCCACTTTCTATTGCAGACAAACTTTTCACTCACACATGTGACTTAAGCCCCTTCCTCTGGTTTTGATTTCTAAGCATCCCTCAGGTCCCCTGATCATTCCAGGTCACTGACCACAGAGATGGCCCATTTTCGAGGGGACTCCAGGAGATCATTTTCCCACCGCTATCAGGTGGAGTCTCAGAGGGTGGGCCGCCCAGGCTGCTGTGAAAAACGCTCTTACTGCCTAGGAAGCCTCTTCAGCCAAGCAGGGGGTTCCATGAGCAGCAAAGGGTCCCATGGAAACGCCCCCGCCCGGCTGGACCCCCACGATGTGTTTGGAGCAAGATCAGATTTCCAGGAAACCCTTCCCCACGCATGGCCCTGGCTCTCCCGTCCTCTCTCGCAGTCTCCTGGGGCTGGGCGCCTGCATGCACACGTTAGGACACACAGGCGTGGTGTTTTATAATGTGCCCATGGTGTTTTTATAATGTGCCCCCCAGGGCCACATAAAAAGGGGCCCCGCCAGCGTTCCACTGCCTCCAGGAGCACTGGCCAGCCGTGAGTCCACCAGAATCGCTGACCACCTACACTTGCTGCCCCAAATGTAGCTTTGGTCCTGTCAGGCCTTTCCACATCACTAATAGCCAATGTATAAACAGGGCAAGGCGAGGGAAGAAAGAAGGACTCCGCCCTTCTAAGTAAAAGGCGGAAATGTGGGAAGTATGGTAAGTGTGGGCCTCCTCCGGTTTTCCCAATCAATCTAAAATCTAATTCCGAATTGTATGTGTGTTTTCTGACACCATCAATTTCTCCATCCGTATATTTCCTCATGATTCAGCTTCTCTAACCGCTTACATCCCACCTTCCCCATCTGCAGGCTTGCCTCGGACAGGTGGGGGGGCTGGTGAATCGGAGGCTTGGGGTGACAGTGAAGCCACGGTCCGCTCACACCGCCTGCCTCTGAGATGGAGTCGCCTCTTGGGGTTTTCTCTGTGTCTTCCTAATTCTGCCAATCGAGCATGTGTTCCGTCATCTCCTAGTTGATAGATCAATAACCCGGCTGTGCCCTGTCATTCCTGGGGAAGAAATCCCAGAGGTGGCGGGCTCTGTGTAGTCAGGTTCGTTTCATTTTGAGAAGCTCTTGGTGGCTGACACGGCCCTGTGACCGCTGTGACTTTACAATGTGAAGCGGGAGACCCGCCTGTCCCATAACCTTCTCTCTGCCTCTGTTTTTAAGGCATCACGAGCCTGCTGGCCAATGGCGTGTACGCGGCTGCATACCCACTGCACGATGTAAGTAACCTGAACACACGATTTATCTCTGCGTCATTTGACTCCCCAAATCCCTCCGGGCCACACCCCCCGGGGAGCTGTAATTATCCTGTGGTCACAGCTTCCTGCTTGGCTCTCGCTGTAAATGTCAACTGTACACAGGCCTTCCCTGTTCCCCGGGTGGGGACCAAGAATTTACACACAGCGCCATCTTTTCTTGCAGAACAATCCCAACAAAACGGGGGCACGGGTGGCAGGTGCTCTGCCTTGACGTCCTCTGAACCTCACAGCCAGCGGGTCCACAGAATGTCTTCCCTGGCCCGGGCTCCCCTACCCCTGGCTGGTCTGGGTCTCTGGCAGAATGACCAGGGCTCTGTACATGTCTATTTCTGCAGAGCAAGTGGCCAACTTCCTGAGCTGAAGCTCCAGATCCCACTAGTATCCCCTTGACAAATATAGCTGACTTGGGGTGGAGAGAGAGAGAAGGTTGTCTTCTTGTTGTCTCTATGGAAACAGGGACTTAAGTTCACAAGGGCACTGGGAATGGGCCTCGGGGCCTGAGCAGTGTGGGAATCCCGGACAGAGGAGCTCTGAAACTTTGCAAATGTGCAAAGGCCAGGAGCCAAGAAGCAGGAGAGAAGGGACAGGCCTGGGTCTAAGGAGACCCAGATTCCAGTCCCAGCCACTTACCCACTCCTCCGCCTTGAGTGGTGGAGTCAGCCCCTTGTCTCACTGAGCCTCAGTGTCCCCATCTGTGGGTCAGGAATCAGAACTTGTCCTAAGTCCTCTTTTATTTATTTATTTATTTATTTATTTATTTTATTTTATTTTATTTTATTTTATTTTTTTGAGACGGAGTCTTGCTCTGTCACCCAGGCTGGAGTTCAATGGCATGATCTCAGCTCACTGCAACCTCTACCTCCTGGGTTCAAGCAATTCTCCAGCCTCAGCCTCCCAACTAGCTGGGACTACAGGTGCGCACCACTACACCCAGCTAATATTTTGTATTTTTAGTAGAGACACGGTTTCACCATGTTGGCCAGGCTGGTCTCAAACTCCTGACCTTAAGCGATCCGCCCACCTCAGCCTCCCAAAGTGCTGGGATTACAGGTGTGAGCCCCTGCGCCCAGCCTAATTCCTCTCTTCTTGAGGAAGAAACACTGGATTAGACAAATGTAAGGTGCAGGGATCCCACAGGGCAATCCAGAGGTGTCTTCTCCAGAGGGTTGACCCCAAGGGAAGGAGTCTGGGCAGATCTGCCGCCCGTCACCTCGTGGCCTCCCTGTCAGGGCCTCCTCCTCCCTGTAGGTCCGGGGATTGGGGTGTTTGAGCAGCCCCGTTTCCTCCCTTTGTGTGTTCACACATGCTGTTCCTTCTACAGTACTCTTCCCCGCCCCGCCCCACCCCAGGCAGACAGAAGCTCCCACACCAAGCCTTCCTGCTGCCTTCCTCCCCAGGACTAGTGGCTTCTTCCTCCCTTCTCTGGGCCTCGGATGGTCCCTGACCTGCACAGACACCGCCGTCTGACCACCTTTAGTTATGTGTGTCATCTCAAGGAAGCCCCAGCGCTCAGCACTTAATAGGTGCTCAGTAAACGTGGTGTGGATTCGGATTGGACTGAGTCAGTTTGCCTCGGCCAGTGACCTGCTCTCTGGGGAGGTTCCAAGGGCAGGGCTCAAGCCCCTAGACCGTGGCAGTGGCTCCGGGTTCCTGCCCGGAAGCCCTGAGTCTGGAGGAGCCCACTCCTCCCCTCTGTCAGGCTTTCCTCCAGAGGACCCAGCCGGTCTGGCTGTTCTGCTCCACCCTGTGCAGGCTCTGGCTGGGTGCCAGGAAGACAGCCCTGCCTGGCACAGCCCATGATCCCAAGAAGGCAGCCTAGAGCTACATCCATGTTCCCGATTGACCTTTAAGCAGGTAATCCCTGCTGAGAGGTTGAGGTACCGAAGCCAAAATGTTTCTGGCCCTTCCTGCCTGTTTTGAGTCAGCCCTTTAAGTCTTAAAAGGGAAAGGGGAGAAATGAACATATTTAATCTCCTACTGTGTGCAGAGCCCTCTGTTTAGAAGGAACTGTACCTCATATAACCTGTGCAGACGCAGAGACTCAGAGAGGTTTAGTAACTTGCCTGAGGTCGAACAGCCCCTGGGGAGGAGCCGGGACCAAAAGCCGTCCCTAGTGACACTCTGAACTCCAGCGCCTCACTGCGTACCCACCTCATTCTGTCACAGAGGCCAAATGCATCCCTCTTCTTGGCAGCCACTCCTGCATTTGTCTTAGGGATTGACTGTCAACAGTTTAAACTGACTGGTGCAAACCTCCCTCATCAGCTGGATCTATTTCTTGTCAGAGAGCCAGCCTCACAAGAAGCATCTCCAAGATCCTTGCAGAGAATCTCCTCTTTCAAAATCTTCATCGTGCCTTATGCAGTCATGTGGGGTCTGTTCCCACTTTAAAGATGGAGAAACAGGCTGGAGGGGCTCCGGCCACTTGCCCAGGGGTGCACAGTCCAGAAGGAATGGGACCCAGAAGCCCTGGGCTGTGGGTGTCAGGTATCCTTAGGGAATATAGAATTTTACAGCCACAGATTTTCCATACAACTGAAGGGCACCTATGCTGCTAAGTACCACAGCTGATGTTTAAGCATTTGGGGAGGTGACTGGTTCTGGCCTGAGCCGTGTGAACCCATGTCCTTACCCAGAACACTGACCGAAGGGAAGTTCAGGCTGGCCTCGGCGGCCATGGTGAGGCTCTCACTGCATGCTATGTAGTTCCGGCTTTACATTTTTACTTCCATCTTCCTCACCATGAAGCTGTCCTGCATCCTACCCCATTCCATTCCTGTGCTTATTGCATCCATCCATCCATCCATCCATCCATCCATCCATCCATCCATTCATTCATTCATTCATTCATCAAAAATATCTGGTCGGCTGGGCACAGTGACTCACGCCTGTAATCACAGCACTTCGGGAGGCTGAGACGGGTGGATCACCTGAGGTCAGGAGGTCAAAACCAGCTTAGCCAGCATAGCAAAACCTCATCTCTACTAAAAATACAAAAATTAGCTGGGCATGGTGGCACATGCCTGTAATCCCAGCTACTTAGGAGGCTGAGGCAGGAGAATTGCTTGAACCCGGGAGGCAGAGGTTGCAGTGAGCCAAGATTGTGCCGCTGCACTCCACTCTGGGAGACAGAGCAAAACTCCATCTCAGAAAAAAAAAAAAAAGAGTATCTGGTAAATGCCATTGCCAACCGGATAACAACCTGGTAGAACTGTGTGTGGGTAAGAGCCACGCGCTCCAGGCGAGACCCTGAGGAAGTCTCCTGGAATCAGAGTGTATCATCTGAACTGAAAGGACTTTGTTATTTATGTCGGCTACTTGGTGACTTTTTGGCTTTCCTCTTGACTAACATCTCCCTGCCTGAGGTCCCCAGCGTAGGGACCTCCATATAAATGAGACGCTGCTGGGATTGTGTGGTTGTCTCATCCACGTAAAGAGACTGGGAAACACTAAAAGGAATCAGGCTTGGGTGGGTGAGGACCCCCTGAAGACTTAGGAGGAAATTGGTTAAACTGCTCTCAGAGCATCTTGGTTCCAAGACCACCCGTACTGGGTCGCTTGCTTGAGTGTGTGGTCAAGTTGTCCCCACCTGGCAGGGGTTAGAGGAGTCATGGAAGTTGCTGGTGAGTGCAGAGGGCACTGGACAGACCCCCAAGAGTCCCATAGCTTTGTCTGCCTGGATATTCTTAAAACTCGTTGGCCAGGCCAGGTGCAGTGGCTCACGCCTGTAATCCCAGCACTTTGGGAGGCCGAGGCGGGCGGATCACTTGAGGTCAGGAGTTTGAGACCAGCCTGGCCAACACGGTGAAACCCTGTCTCTACTAAACATACAAAAATTAGCTGGGTCTGGTGGTAATCCCAGCTACTTGGGAGACTGAGGCAGGAGAATCACTTGAACCCAGAAGCAAAGGTTGCAGTGAGCCGAGATCACGCCACTGTACTCCAGCCTGAGCGATAAGACTGAAGGGAAGTTCAGGCTGGCCTCGGCGGCCATGGTGAGGCTCTCACTGCATGCTATGTAGTTTCGGCTTTACATTTTTACTTCCATCTTCCTCACCGTGAAGCTGTCCTGCATCCTACCCCATTCCAATCCTGTGCTTATTGCATCCATTCATTCATGCATTCATTCGTCAAAAACATCTGGTTGATTGGGCACGGTGGCTCATGCCTATAATCTCGAAAAAAAAAAAAAAACCATTAGCCAGGCCAGGCCAGCCATGCCCTGAACCTCGACAGAGCCGCTCCCTTGCTGCTCCTCCCCAGTTACTTATGTCAACTGTAGTTATCTGGGGCTCACTGAATGACAGTTCAGTATCATTTTGAGTGTCTGCGAGGGTAATGTGCACACAGCCATAGGCAGTCTAGACCCATGATGTCCCAAGACGGGCTTTCAACCCTTACACCTTTCTCTTCCTTTAGGTTTGAAGGTCTGGATCCAAGTCAGGGTCTGACCAATCTTAGCTGTGTGTCCTCAGAAATGTCAGTTTGCTTCTTGGAGCCTCAGTGTTTCCATCTGTAAAATGGGAGTGTTGGACTCACTGATCTAGACGACAGTGACCATGTCATTTACTGTCCCTCTTGGGATGCTCCACAGCGAAAGGGAGCAAGACACGGACTGTCCCAGCAGAGTGGGACGTATGCGCACCCTATGATAGGACTCTTCCTGCCTCCGAAAGACCCCTTTCTTTTTTTTTTTTTTTGAGACGGAGTCTCGCTCTGTCGCCCAGGCCGGAGTGCAGTGGCGCAATCTCGGCTCACGAAAGCCCCCTTTCATTTGTGTTTCTGGTTCCAAGGACCCGACCGTGGATCCTCTCCTAGAGTCCCCTCGTGTCGAGGGAAGAGGCCACTCAGGCCGTCCTGGAGGCCAACAGGGACTGGCACGGCCTTTCTATCGGAACAGGGGGCACACCCGGGCAACCCTCCCGCTCTCTGTGAAATGTTGTCCCAGGATGATCTAATTTGTGGCAACGAGGGCTGCTGGGGTTTGTGTTTTGAAACATTATGGATGTGAGTGCCTCCAAAGCGCCACTGGATGATAAGAAAGTCCCTTTCCTCTTTTCTAACAGGGAGACTACGAGGGTGAAAACGTGGAGTTCAACGACAGAAAAGTAAGTTGATGGAGCGGAGCAGGAGGCGGCTCTGTCGAGGCTGCAGGTATTCTGGGGCGAGGGTGGGTCTGCAGCTGGACCGAGGACTCGCTGGCCTCCAGGGCCTCCCCAGGGCGCTCGCTGCAGGGGGCTGAGCAGCGGGTGTCCCCTCTCGCCATTTCAGGAGAAAAGTCCCTGAGCTTTGTGTGGCTGGTTTGTTTTCCTCTTTCTGATTCTCAAAAGTGCCCTCGGCAGGTGGCTGTGAGCATGGGAAAGGGAAAGCCGTCCTCCCGGAGCCCACTCCTCACACGCTGTCCTTCCCTTATCTTCTCAGGACAATCTGAACTGTGCCTGGGCCTCCAGCAGTCCTTGCTGGCACATGGCCTAATCCCACAGGGCTCCCAGGCAAATAAACTTGGGAACCACTGAGACCAGGTGCACAGAGAACAATGGCCCCCAGCAGCGCGTTGGGGAAACCTGTTTGATGGTGGTCAGTGAAGCATTTCTCAAATGTACCTTACCTGGAACCCTTTTAAATGGATAAGTTGTCGGGTTAGTGTTCCAGGGAACACAGTTTGGGAAACACTGGGTGACCCCTTTATTCTTTTTTTTGGTGGGGGGATGGAGTCTCACTCTGTCACCCAGGCTGGAGTACAATGGCGCAATCTCGGCTCTCTGCAGCCTCTGCCTCCTGGTTCAAGTGATTCTCCTGCCTCAGCCTCCAGAGTAGCTGGGATTACAGGTGCCTGCCAGCACACCCGGCTAATTTTTGTATTTTTAGTAGAGACGGGCTTTCGCCATGTTGGCCAGGCTGGTCTTGAACTCCTGGTCTCAAGTGATCCACCCGCCTCGGCCTCCCAAAGTGCTGGAATTACAAGCGTGAGTCACCGCACCCAGCCAGCCCCTTTATTCTTTAGTGGCTGTTGCTAATCCCTTACTCCCCAAAGCGTCGGTCCCCACCCTCTGCCCCTCGCTCTGAGCATGGGAACTCCACCCTTCCCACCCAGGCTCCCCAGGAAGCTCTGCTCCTCTACCATGCCCCCCAAAAGAACATGTCCCCACCACAGCCATTTGCTCTTCCCTTCTCCCCCATGGGCCCACACCGGATACCAGCCTTCCCCCCAGGTCTCCACGTCAGCCTCTGCTCCCCAAACGTGCCCAGCCTTCCCTCCCGGGAAGCAGTCCTTCCTAGACCTTGCCTCAACTGCTGGTCCTTCCGCAGGTGGTGGGTAGAGATGCTTCCCTGACAACCTCACAATAGTGGCCTTGTCCCAATTCCCAGGGGCCAGGACCTCTGTGTATGGAACGTTCCTCCTTTCAGCCTCCCCCCACAGGCCCCCATACATGTTTTTAAATCTTTGGTACTTGATACAGCTTGCCTGCCCGGGAGTCCAGATGAAGATGCTATCTAACTTAGCACAAAAATTACATATTTGGTTATTTTTAGTGTAACATCTGGCATCGTCTGAGACCCCATGACTTGCAGAACTCCCCACCCCGATCCTGTTGGAAAAGGAACATCCCCTCCACAGGCCTGTCCTGACCAATTCCAGCCTCAGAGTCCAGCCCCCTTCATTCCTCCGCACCCCTCTGGCGCTTAGCAGATGCCTATCCTCCCCCTAAAGATGCTTCTTCCATGGACACCAGCAGTTCCTTTCTGGCTGAATTCAGTTCTCTGGGTCACAGGCCCCTGAACCCTACCCCCTCCTCCCCCTCCTCCATTCTCAAGCCACACTGGCTGCTTTTCTAATCTCAGGATTGCTTGGCTGATGGTCACATCAGTGCCAGGACTAGCTCATTCAGTTACTTATTCATTCAAGAAATACTTACTGTGCACTACTGTGTGCCAGGCCCAGCAAACACAATGTGGGTTTGTCCAGGCCCAGCTGTTTACCTGGAATGCTTCCCACTCCCCATTTAATTTTAGGTCCTAGCAGTGGATACAATGCCTGGCCCATGGGGGTAGTCAGGGAGTAATGAGTGACAGTTTGGTGAATGGAGTGGATTAAGGGATGATAAATGGATGGATAGAGATGGAGATGGATAAGTGTATAATGGATAAATGGAGGATGGAGAATGCGATCGTCGTCGATAGATACGATAAATCCCCTCTCGGTCGCCAAACCAGTAGATAGATAAAACAAATAATTAATGGCCATTAAATGCGATAAATCGATAAATGAAAATAAAATAACAATTGTCGATAAATGTCGATGCGATCAGTAAACCATTACGTCGGCTCGTCGATAAATTAATGCGATAAATGCGTCATATAAGTAAATAGATAGATAGATCTAAAATAAATAATAAATAATAAATCAGTAAGAGTGAATGCGACAGCGCTGATGGAAAAGGATGAATGATGGATGATAGGTAAATTCGAGAGCAATGGTGGATGGATGGATGCTGGAGGGATGAATAATCAATGATGGATGGATGGATGATAGGTGGGTGAATGGGTAGATGGGTGGATGGATGCTGGAAGAATGGATGATGGATGATGGGATTGGGTGAGTGGATGGATGGATGCTGGAGGAATGAATGATGGATGATGGGTGGGTGGATGGATGATGGAAAGGATGGATGGATGGCAATTGGATGGATGATGGATGGATGGATTTGGATGGATGATAGGTGGGTGGGTAGGTGAATGGATGATGGATGCCTGAGGGATGAATAATTAATATGGATGGATGGATGGCCATTGGAAGGATGAATGATGGATCTGGAGGAACGAATGATGGATGATGGGTGGGTGGATGGGTGGATGGATGGATGTGGATGGATGGATGGATGGATGGATGAATGGATGGATGGACGGGTGCTGGAGGAATGAATGATGGATGATGGGTGGATGGGTGGATGATGGAAGGATGAATGATAGATGATGTGTGGTGGGTGGTGGAGTGAATGGATGGATGCGGAGGATGAATAGTGTAATTTTTGGATGGGTGGCTGATGGAAGGATGAATAGTGGATGCTGGGAGAATAAATGATGTCGCTAAATGCATTACCGATAGATAGATAGATAGATACGTCGATCGTCGATAGATAGATAAGTCTACAAGAGTCGATAATCGATAATGTCGGTAAATCATGCTAATCGAAGATAAAATAATGCGAAGAATCATAATCGCTATCGATACGTCGTCGATACGATAGATACGTCGATCGGTCGATGCGATCGGTCGATAGATACGTCGATAGATGATGCTCGATATCGAAGAATCTCGATCGATCGATCGATCGACTCGATCGATCGACAAATTACTAGAAAAAGGAAATAAACAATGAATAATCTCATTAGGCTCATTGGTGTGAATAATGGAAATAATGGAATAATCATTAGAGTAGATACGATAGAAGTAAATAAATAGATACAAAGAGATAGAATAAATGTAATCTCTAGATAGATACATTATAGATGAATGAAATGCATTAGACAAATGCATTGGAAATAGATGGATGCCAGAGGGATGAATAATTAATGATGGATGGATGATGGAGGGATGAATGATGGATGCTGGAGGAATGAATGATGGATGATGGATAGGTAGATGGATGATGGAAAGAAGAAAAGGAAGGAGGATTACATGAGTGTTTGGGTCCTGACTGAGAGCTGCGGGGAACTCTGCATTCTGCCGCGATGGCTCCACATCACAGCCTGGCACTGAGTTTTTGCCTTTCCAGTGACAGACCCCATGCCTTCTCCATTATTGTTCCCATCAGTGGCAGGAGCCCCGCGTGCCTGACCCTGGGTACCTCACAGGGCAGAAAGGAAATTGCAGCCAAGGACATTTTCCTGTGCTGAGCTGGAGGGTGGGCAGAAGAGAGTGTAGGGAAGTTTAAGCAGGAGGCAGGTCTGGGCCACGGCAGGGCAGCCATCACTCTCGGTCTGATCATGGGACCACAAACACGTAGGAGTACTTGAGAGTGAGCGCCTTCCTCCAGGATCTTGGGCGAGTTCACACCCAACAGAACTAAACCCCGGGTGAGCAAGACACACCCCCAGAGTTGTCTTTGGATATGCAGAAGGTATTCTGCTGGGCAGCTGCTGCCTCCTCCTGCCAAGGCACTGGAAGAGTAGGACCACCTGGGCCCTGTGGGGGAGCGGGGTGGCTTGGGTTGTGGGGGATTGACTCCAGGTGTGGACTAAGGTCTGCTGCATCCCTGGTCCGGACTGGGAGCCACAGAGCCCAACATGTCATTCATCCATCCATTTATCCATTCATTCAACAGTCACTTACTGAAAACTCACAGGCCCTGTTGGAGGCATGGAGGGTGAGAAGGACCAGACAAACCTGGTCCCTCTGGTGCCTCTGTTCTAGAGGCAAAGGCAAGGGGCAATGATGTACACCAATTAAAGACTGCATCCATGTCACCAAGGGCCGGCGGCAGCCATGTGAGTCCTGGCAGGGGGTTTCGACAAGAGAGACGCCTGAGGGTTTTTGGGATCCCTCCAGGGTCCGGATGCTGGAAGGCTCCCAGGTCACAGTGACTGAAGCCACCTGGCTGGCCTGGTTCTCCAGTCCACAGCCCCCATGCCTGGACACCCCCCTGCCCGCTCACCGGGGCTAAGGTGCCACCTTGGAGTCCTTCCAGCACTAACAGTGGAGTCTTTAGTTGGATTTCTTTGCCTTGACGGTGCAGAGTGATTGATGTCGCCTCTTGGCAGGAAGAAAAGTCCACCGAGGTCAAGTGGTTTATGTAGAAAGCTGGGGGTGGGCCCCCTCCACGTGTCTGTCAGAAGATGGTGGGAACCACTGAGGGCGGGTCCTTCCTCCCCCGGTGCAGAACTGTGTCCTTTCTCCCTGTCCCTGTCTCGTTCCCTCCCTTCTTCTGTCCCCATCTCCCTCCCTCACCTCTCTCTCCATCTCTCTATCTCTGTCTCTCCATCTGCCTCTGTCTCTCTCTCCCTCTCCTCCACCTCTCTCTCTCTCTCTCCCTGCATCCCTTCTTCTCTCTGTCACTGTCTCTCCATCTGTCTCTGTCTCTCTCCCTCGCCCCCACCTTTCTCTTGTCTCTGTCTCAGTCTCTCTCCCTCTTTTCCTCCCTCCCCCTTCTCTCTCTCTCTGTCTCTGTCTCTGCATCTGTCTCTGTCTCTCTCTCCTTCTCCCCTGCCTCTCTCTGCCTCTCCCTCTGCCTCCTTCCTTCTCTCTCTGTCTCTCTCTCCCTCTCCCCACCTCTCTCTGTCTCTCTCCCTGCCTCTCTTCTTCTCTCTGTCTCTCCATCTGTCTCTGTCTCTGTCTCTCTCTCCCTCTCCCCCACCTCTCTCTGTCTCTGTCTCTCCATCTGTCTCTGTATCTCTCTCCCTCCCCCCTACTTCTCTCTGTCTCTCTCCCTGCCTCCCTCCTTCTCTCTCTGTCTCTCCGTCTGTCTCTGTCTCTCCCTCTTCCTCCTTCTGTCTCTCTGTCCCCTCCCTCCCTCCTCCTCCCTCTCTGCCGCATCTTCCACCTATCTATGGCATAAATCAGCGGCTTGACTCTAGGTGAGGGGAGGAAGCTGCCCAGGTCAGCGATGGCTGCTTTGCTTTTGCAGAGGTGCAGCTCTGCTTCATCAAGGCTTGCTGGCCGAGGCCTCTCTATGTACACAGTGAAACTGTGGCCTTTTCATCGTTATCTGCCTAAGAAGACACACTGATGCAGAACCACCCTGTACCTTCTGCACATCAGGAACTCACAGGAGCCCATCTGCCTTCTCTCCATGCCCTGGGAGGAGAGATCGCATCCTTCAGTGTAAAGGAGGAGACAGGGATGGGGGAAGGGGTCTGCCCAGGACTCTGGATTCGGGGGTGGGGGAACCTGCCCAGGGCCACAGACAAGTCACAAGCCCCTCCATAGCCATGCTCAGCTGCAGGTGAGGCTGGTGGCTTCGAGGCGCTGTGCAGCAGCAGACGGCCCCTCTGTGGATTTCAGAAACACGCCCTCCACCTGTGACTTTGGGTGGGGGCTGCCGTGGGTACACCTGCGCTGTTTCCCCTCCCTGTTTGTCAGTGGGAGGGTCTCTATAGTGCACAACCCCAGTGTTACCCCAGACGAGACACTCAGGCACGTGAGGCTATGTCAGCTGTGGAGACGGCTCACACTCACTTCCCGCCCTCCAGACACTGGGAGGAGTTACGGAGGCTCCAAGGGGTTCCCTCGTCCCCCAGCTGTGATCTTGACTCTGAGTTTGGGAGGCAGCTTGACCCCAGAATGGGCTCTGAACTGAGGAGGAGGGCAGCTGCCCCACCTCTGGCTGCTGGTGGGTAGCTGCTCTGTCCCGGGACAGCCTCTGGGCCCCTCGCAGTACCTGCATCCTGCCTTCCCTGAGTGTGGCCCTGTCGCTGGGCTTTGAGTTGAGGTCTGTAAAGCGTTAACCACCCACACGCGTGGGTTTATTTTATTTTATTTTTTTACCAGCAGTCCTAACCCGGCGTCTTCCTCAGGACATCCTCTGCATGTTCACACAAGGCTTCCAATCCACCAAACTCATTACCGTCCCTGCCCAAAGCCTGGGGGGGTAACAGGGTGTGTGTGTGTCAATTTCATTTATTTCACGAAGCACTGTTAATCAGACAGCCCATCTCAGGAGATAAACCTCGAGTATCTTTGCATCCCGTGAGAGTTTTTAAAATTTCGCCACTGGTATTTCTCTGCTCAAAACCCTGGTGGTTTTGTGCCCTTTATAAAGAATGGTTTGGTGTCTGACGGGGACGACCAAAAACCCTAAAGGTGAGAAGCCGTACAGCGTCCGGCCCATTTAGGTCAATTCCAGGTCAAATCACGAAGAGCTCACATTCCATAACCTGCCAGAAGCTTCTTTTCCATCCCCACGTTCACCTACAAAGGGAGGCTCTTGCTCGCACACAGCCCAGTCTCAGGAAGTGTTTGTGGGATGAATGAATCATGTCACGGAGGCTCAGTCCCCACTGCTGCGTTCCAAGGAGCAACCTCAGGGTGCCACATGGTCACCAACCCCACTGCTTCCTCCCCCTCAGCTCCTGTACGAAGAGTGGGCGTGTTACGGCGTCTTCTATAAGTACCAGCCCATCGACCTGGTCAGGTAAGAACGCGCCACAGCCTGCGGGAATCAAGTCCCTAGTCCGACGGCAGTTGGATAACGTCCGCCAACGTCCCTGCGGGTTTCTACCACTCTGAATATTCAGTACCTGGGAACGTGTTTGAACTCGAAGAGCTTGTGTAGGAAGACCCAAAATGTCCCTGCAGGGCTGAGAGCCTGGGCCAGCATTAGTTGAAGCAATTTATTCAAATTCCCTGGAGGGTGGGCCCTTTTTTGTCACATTTACCATCTCCTAAATTCACTGCCTGGCCTGGCCTCACTGGGCGGCTGGAGGGGTTTCCCGCTTTGAGATGTGGAGGGGAAGGAAAGAGCTGCCTCTGATGTGTAAGGATTGCTCCTCTCCCAAGAGGATCTCTGTCCCCACAGGGCAGGAAGGAGGGGCGGACCAGGTTAGGTAACCTGCCCACCAGAGCTCGGCTGGTAGAAATCCATTCAAGCCATCAAGGTGCCAACCACACTTAATATGAGGAGCAACTGGGTTTCTTGGAACCTCCCGGCTGAGGTGCTTTCCAGTCCTTACACTGAACAGGGCTTGGAATGGAGCCCACAGCCTCAGGGGAAGTACACCCACACCCACCGGCGTGGGCCATCACACACAGAAACGCACCCACATTCCCGGGGCACCACAGAGAAGGGGGAGCCAGGCATGGTTGCTCACACCTGTAATCCCGGCACTTTGGGAGGCTGAGGCAGGTGGATTACTTGAGGTCAGGAGTTCAAGACCAGCCTGGCCAATGTGGTGAAACCCTGTCTCTATTCAAAATACAAAAGTTAGCTGGCAGTGGTGGTGCATGCTTATCGTCCCAGCTACTCGGGAGGCTGAGGCAGGAGAATAGCTTGAACCTGGGAGGCGGAGGTTGCAGTGAGCCGAGATCGCGCCACTGCACTCCAGCCTGGGTGACAGAGCAAGACTCCATCTCAAAAACAAATAAATAAAGAAATGCAATGGGTGTGATGGCGGGCACCTGTAATCCCAGCTACTCGGGAGGCTGAGGCAAGAGAATCTCTTGGACCCAAGAGGCAGAGGTTGCAGTGAGTCCAGATCGTGCCACTGCACTCCAGCCTGGGCAACGGGAGCAAAACTCCATCTCAAAAAAAAAAAAAAAAAAAAAAAGAGAAGAGGGGAGGGCTTCATAAAAGCAGAGAGCACCCCCAACCTGATGGGGTGGCCCAGGACCCCACTTTCTGCTTCTCAGATGAGAGAACCAGTGTCCCCGGTTTGAGTTGCTCCTTGCTGGGGAGGGCCCGGGGCATGTTTCCCTGCTACTATTGAATGACAGTGGGCTTGACTCTGCTCTGCTCCCCTGGTGTAGGAAGTACTTTGGGGAGAAGATTGGCCTGTACTTCGCCTGGCTGGGCGTGTACACCCAGATGCTCATCCCTGCCTCCATCGTGGGAATCATTGTCTTCCTGTACGGATGTGCCACCGTGGACGAAAACATCCCCAGGTAGGCGGCAGCCCCCCCACCGCCCCGCGGCACACACCAGGGAGCCCTCTCCTGCCATCCCAGCTGCACGATTCATTGGGACACTGGCCTGTCACTCCAATTCCTGTACACATGAAACCTCACGCCAAGCCACGAGCCGTCAGGAGGAAAGGACATGGTTCGAAGCCGTCTAGGAGTCTGGGTGCCCTTCTCAGGCCCATCTGTGCTAGGCTATGTTTTATTGTTAAGAGAAAGGCATAAAACAAACATCTGACCATTTTCATTCTTTGAAGGTTGTTATGGTTTACTCGTTCCTTTTCACTGTTGGTCATTATGTGACAAGAAAGTTCTCTGTTTCCTTGTGTGCCCGGGAGGTGAGACATGGATGCCAGAGGCCTCAGTGCAGGCTGGCGCTCGTGGGAGGTGAAACTTGGATGCTAGTGGCCTCGGTGCAGGCTGGCATTTGTAGGAGGTGAGACAAGAATGCTAGAGGCCTTGGTGCAGGCTGGCACTTGCGGGAGGTGAGATGTGAACACTAGTGGCCTCAGTGCAGGCTGGCACTTGCAGGAGGTGAGATATGAATGGTAGAGGCCTTGGTGCAGGCTGGCACTCGCGGGAGATGAGACGTAAATGCTAGAGGCCTTGGTGCAGGGTGGCACACTTGCAGGAGGTGAGACGTGAACGCTAGAGGCCTTGGTGCAGGCTGGCACTCGTGGGAGGTAAGACATGAATGCCAGAGGCCTCAGTGCAGACTGGTGCTCCCAGGAGGTGAGACATGAACACTAGTGGCCTCGGTGCAGGCTGGCGCTTGCAGGAGGTGAGACATGAATGCCAGAGGCCTCAGTGCAGGCTGGCACTTGTGGGCTGTACAGTAGGTTCCACCTGCCCAGCTTCCTAAGGCTACCTGCAGCCCCGGGAAATCCTGCAGGAACTGTTCCATCAGGGAGGATTGCATCCCACAGCACAGGCAGGCGTCTGAATGTAGATCCGACGTGCCTTCTGCTGTTCACCAAGGGTATGTCAGACGTCAGGGAGCTCAGAAAAGAAGGCCCAGACCTGAGACAGCTGAGCCTCGCTCAGAGGCCCAGCCCGCCCCCCCAGCCCGCGTGACTCAGGGCAAAGAGTCAGTTTTGCATGCGGTGGCACATGCCTGTAATCCCAACACGTTGGGAGGCTAAGGTTGGAGGATCCCTTGAGCCCGGGAGGTCGAGGCCACAGTGAGCCATGGTCTTACCACTGCACTACAGCCTGGGAAACAGAGTGAGGCCCTATAGCCAAAAAAAAAAGAGTCAAGTTTTGAGAAGCTCAGCCTCACTGCGCAGAGCCCCTCTGGTGCTTTTGTAGCTGTTTCTTAGATCTCCTGACACGAACCTAAGGACAATTCCAGGCTCCCAACCTCTGGCAGGGTCTCTACGTCGACAGGCGGCGCCTTCAGTGTGCAAATTGCTCCACCAAGAAATTGACTGTCAAGGGAAATTTGGGCTGGCCCTGCCCTGCAGGGGCTCAAAGTCTCAGAAAAGTCCAAAATGTTAGTCTGGTTATTTTTCAAACCACTCCTGCCAAGTATCTCTAAAGCAGAGCTATAGTTTGGAAAATGTATCAACTGAGCCTGTCTGTAAAGACGCAATCAGTCTTAGCTAGGAAAGAAACTGGCTCTTAGCAGCACAAAAAGACCATATCTGGTCAATTTGTGTTTAAATGATGTTTTGATACATGAATAACACCTAAAATATTCCACCCACCCGGAATCAAAGCTCTGAGGAATCTGGCTTCTCTCCCCTTCGGTGCTATTTGGTCCTAGGCAGGAGAAAGGGTGTCCCTTTGTGAATATGATACGAGGTCCTGGGCACTTGGGTTTGGTTGTGGTAAAGATCAAGGTAGCCCAGATTTGGTGGGGAGTATAAGGCTGGCTTTAGGCTAAGAGCTCAAAGCCAGAGGGAAATGGTGAGTGCAAGGTGGGGATTCTCCCCATGACGTCCTGGAGGAAGCCTGGGGGACCTCCATCTTCCTTCCTTCCTGCCTTTGGAGGGTGGCCTCAGCAGGGAGGCTCTGCCAGCCCAGGGGTTGGTCATGCCAGCTCGGCCCTTCCACCACATGGTCAGAAATGCAAACAGCAGTTACTCAGGATTCAACCACTGTGGGCGGAGACGAGGCCAAAGCCAAGACCTCTGCCCAGTAGGTGACCTGGAGCGAAGTGGGAGGTGCGTGCTTCCTGCAGCTTCCGCCCCATCCCCACCAAGCTTGCAGGGAAGCCGGTGCTCAGCGTGGAGCCGCCTGCCGCCCTTGCACCTCCAGTCCTCCCTGAAGAAGAGAGCTTCCTGCTCTTTGTATTTTGGCTAAAGGCGGTGAAGTGAGAGGCGGAGGGGGATTTAAAACCATCAGAAAAAGGCTTCTTGTTGGGCTGATGGTGTTTGTGCTAGAAGCTGAGGGGGGCAGGGAGGAGAGCCCAGGAGAGCCGTAGGGCTCATGGGCAGGCCATTGGTATACACCTCGGCCTCCCTGTCCCCAATCCCACCGCCGGCGACTCCAGGCCACCCTCAGGCCAGGTGGTCACTGTGGCCTGGGCCACATGCTGGCGATGACGGGGGTGGCCTTCCACGTGCCTGTTCTCTGGGAGAGGAGCTCATGTTGTGCCCAACTGGGGACGTCCTGCCCCCACCCCCCAACACTCTGCTTTCCTCTGCCCTCGAGAGGCCCTCAGGAGAGAGGAGGCTGAGTGAGGGGCACAAGATGAACCCCGAAAGGCCGGCTCCTGGCTTAGGTTTAGAACTCACTGCTGCTGCAAGGCACTTGGCTATTGCATGATGATGACAACAGCATTGATGACCACATGATGGCTGAGGTGTGCCAGGCACTGTTCCAAGGGCCACACTCGTACTAGTTGTTGGTTGTTTAATCCTCCTGACAACCTATTAACACGGCTTCTCTTCACTATCAGCTACCCCATTCTGCAGCCGGGAAAACTAAGGCCACATGGACCACAAAATGCAAGAGCTGAAATACAAACCCAGAGCTAGCTAACCACAGAGTGCAGGTTCTCCCACCACCTGTGTGTGCCTGCCCTGCCCACCCCACCAACCCCTGCTCCCATGCGCACACGCGCGCACACACACACACACACACTTCCTCCCTGCTTCAGGCCATGGCCATGGCTTCAATGAATCGTTCTTAACCTACCCATCTTTTGAGCCTGGAACATGCAGTACCTACACCACTCTGTCACCCAGGCTGGAGTGCAGTGGTGCGATCTCGGCTCACTGCAACCTCTGCCTCCCGGGTTCAAGCGATTCTCCTGCCTCAGCCTCCCGAGTAGCTGGGATTACAGGCGCCCACCACCACGCCCGGATACTTCTTGTATTCTTAGTAGAGACGGGATTTCACCGTGTTGGCCAGGCTGATCTCAAACTCCTGACCTGGAGTGATCTGCCCACCTGGGCCTCCCAGTGCTGGGATTACAGGTGTAAGCCACCGTGCCTGACCCTACACCACTTTTTAATAAATGTTTAGGGACAGTACCCGAAGGAAGAGAATTGAACCAGAATGCCCATGATGCTGGGCACGGAGGAGGCCCCCCAGAGCCTTGCAGGGGACATTTATGAAGTACCAGCGGCCGTGGACTAGCCATGATTCTGTGTATAAGTTCGGTGTATCCAGAAAGTCAAAAAACAAACACCTCTTCAGCGTCCTCCCGGATAACCCTCTGACCCAACCAGCCAGGGTGTGTGTTTAGAGCCTGGAACCTTGTCCAAGGCAGCAGAAAGGAGAAAGTTCAAAGCGGGCCAGAGCGGGAAGGACCTTATTCTGACCCCTCCTCGTTTTCCAGAAAGAAAAACTGAATCTGAGGCTGAAGGACTTGGCCAGGGTCACAGAGGGTTTGAGTAGCCAACTGAGGGCCCAGTTCAGGCCACCCATCTTCCGCAGGGAGCCCCCCACGGCCCTTGAGCAGTAGAGGAGAGCCGTGCAGTGCTCGGGCTTTGAAGACAGAGACCAGGATTCCATTCTCACTCTGCCGTGTGGCCCTGAACAAGTTACTTCCCCTCTCTGGGCTCTGGGATTGCAGCGGTCCCCAGTGCTGGTCCAGGCGAGGTGGAACATCTGTGCCGGCCAATAATGAGGCTCCTGCTCGCGCCGCCAATAGGCTGGAAGTATTGGTATTTTCTTTTTTTTTTTTTTTTTTTTTTGAGAAGGAGTCTCGCTCTGTCGCCCAGGCTGGAGTGCAGTGGCCGGATCTCAGCTCACTGCAAGCTCCGCCTCCCGGGTTCCCGCCATTCTCCTGCCTCAGCCTCCCGAGTAGCTGGGACTACAGGCGCCTGCCACCTCGCCCGGCTAATTTTTTGTATTTTTTAGTAGAGACGGGGTTTCACCGTGTTAGCCAGGATGGTCTCGATCTCCTGACCTCGTGATCCGCCCGTCTCGGCCTCCCAAAGTGCTGGGATTACAGGCTTGAGCCACCGCGCCCGGGCCAGTATTGGTATTTTCTAATATTAGTGGGAGTGAGTCAGTGCTGGGGACGAGGCACAGAGATGGGTCTCGGGCATCACGAAGATCCTTTCTCCTGGCCGCAGTGGTTGAGATCTGGTCCCTGGCTTGCCTGTGCTCAGCGAAGCAGCTGCCTGCACTGAGCAGGACCATCGTCCCCGCCAGGGCCCCCTTGCTTCCCGAGTGAGCCTACAGGGTGGGCCTCTGCTGCGCCAGGCAGCTGGGGACCTATTCCTCCCGGCCCAGCCCCTAGTCTGCCAGAGAGGAGTCCTGGGGTCCCCGTTTCTCTACCTCATGTGTCCAGAGCACCCAGGCCACGTCCAAGGCAGCCGCCCCACCAGGCGGATGGAGATGCTGTGTGAACCGCACGTAGACGGTGCCTGGCACAGAGCAAGGACCCTCGTCATCTCACTGTTTTCCAGGACCTTATAACATAAAGACCTGGCTAGCATTTGCTATTGGCACAAGGCTTGCTGATTAGATGGGGGCAGGCTGGGGACTCTGCCTCTCCTAGAAGTGGCTGGAGGACAGGCTGCAGAGGCTTCTGCCTCAGGGTCACCCCAGGGGTGAATGTTCCGGGGCCCATCTACCACAAAACAGGCCTGGGTGGGTCCACCTCCAGGGCGGGCAACAGAGGTTGCAGGGCTCCATACAAGAGGAAAATACAGGTCCCTAGTTCAAAAATCATTGTGTGTGTATGTGTGTGTCTGTGTGTGTGTATGTGTGTATGTGTATGTGTGTGTGTATGGTGTATGTGTGTTTGTGTGTGTGTGTGTGTGTGTGTGTGGTGTGTGTGTGTGTGTGTGTGTGTGTGTGTGTGTGTGTTGAGACGGAGTCTCGCTCTGTTACCCAGGCTGGAGTGCAGTGACATGATCTCGGCTCACTGCAACCTCTGCCTCCAGGGTTCAAGTGATTATTCTGCCTCAGCCTCCCAAGTAGCTGGGATTACAGGCACGTGCCACCACACCCGGCTAATTTTTGTATTTTTAGTAGAGACGGGGGTTTCACTATATTGGCCAGGCTGGTCTCGAATCCCTGACCTCAGGTGATCCGCCCGTCTTGGCCTTCCAAAGTACTGGGATTACAGGCGTGAGCCACAGCATCCGGCCCATTGTGTGTTTTAAGACAGCAACAGGGGAGCGTTAAACCAAGCATGAGGCCCTGCTGAGCTCAGGGCCAGTGCAACAGCATGGGTCACACGCCTGTGAAGCTGCCCTGGATGACAAGGAGGGACAGGGCATGGCTAAGTACCCGGTCTATGTCCACCACGGCAGGGACCTGGGGGACCCTCGCCAACCCCCAGCTCGGGCCGAGCGCTTTCTCCCAGGCCAGCTCGCCACCCAGGAGGCTCTCCATCCACGCAGCCTGGCAAGGCGATTCCAGGGCTGCCTCTTTCTTGCAGCATGGAGATGTGTGACCAGAGACAAAATATCACCATGTGCCCACTTTGCGACAAGACCTGCAGCTACTGGAAGATGAGCTCAGCCTGCGCCACGGCCCGCGCCAGCCACCTCTTCGACAACCCCGCCACCGTCTTCTTCTCTGTCTTCATGGCCCTCTGGGGTAAGCAGAGCTCCAGCGCACTAGGTTTTTGGGCGGTGGTGAGTCTGAGTGGCACCTACGCTGCTTCTGTCTGTCTTGGTGAAATCATCCTCAGGCAGGGGTTGTCAGGAAAAAACATAGGAGATGACCCCCGTTTTATGTTCAGGTTACTGGGGTCCGCACTGCATCGGGAGAGACACACAGGTTCTCCTGACCCTGCCCAGAGTCTCTTAGGAAAAGCCTAGCAGGGACGTTTTGCTCTGAGAAATCCTGACACCAAGGTGTGTTGGCCTGGGAAGGGCAGCTGATTTAGTGCAGGGAGGCCCGAGGGTCCTGCCTCCATCCCTGCTGCTGCTGGTGACCACCACACCCTGAAGGAAAGCTGACCTGGGCCAGGTCCCGGAGGCACCATCTCTCACTAGAGCCTGCAGCATCCCTGCAGGCTTCAGGCACCCATTTACGGATAAGGAGACAAAGGCCTAAGAGAGTTGGGAATCGCCAGGGGTCACTCAGCTCCTGATTGCCACTGGGCTGCACTGCCACCCAAATCTAAGGCACTGGGCTCCTCCAGGAAGATTCCCTAATCCCAGTCCTACCCGACACCTATCTTCAGCTTTTGGGGCTCGGGAGGTTGGGAAGTGGTGGCTGAATGCATTTCTACAGAGGTTTTGGGGGAGCAAGCAGGGCCGTTCTGTCCTCCGCAGCCCCATGTCACAGCCTGTGCCAGCTGGGCTTCAAGATGCCCACAGTGGGCAGCCTGTGCTGAGCCTGGCCCCATGCCGGGCAGTTAAGCCCCCATCCTTACCTGTGAGCTCCCACCTTGTAGGAGATGGGGCAGAGACGGCACAGGAGGGAATTCTGGAAGAGGTATGAGGCCCTTCAGCTGAGTTGACATGGGTGTGGGGGAGGGAGCATTTGTGGCAGAGAGACCAGGTGTAGAACAGAGGGGTCTCTTGGTCCCACCTCGCATCCCTGCTTGAGGCAGGCTCCCGGGGCCGGAATAGCGCCACCTCACCTGCAGCTCCACATGCTTGGCACTGCCCTGTGTGCTCCGTGGGTAGGCAAGGGGCAAACGCAGACTGAAAAGGCAATTGTGAGGATGGAGGCCAGCCAGGTGCGGGGCTTTGTGCGGCTCTCACCCGCCAGCATGCTGATCCTGGAGATCAGACCTAGGATTCAGTATTGTGCCCCATCACTAAGCAGGGCATTGGCTGGCATTGTCAAAGCCGTGCCAGCATCCTCCGTGGAGAGCACCGCGAAGTTAGGCCTGTGATTCCAGCTCAGCAGCCTCCTGACCAAGGGACAGCTGCTCGGGGGAGGCCGGAAACCTAGGGGAGGTTCGGAGGATGAAGGTGGAGCTGGTCTCTGGTCTGCACAGAAGCACCGGCAGAGAGGGACTGAAGTGCCGGCACCCGGCTCCAAGTCCAGTGTGCTGCTCCCCTCTTCCTCTTTATGGTTCCTCGGTTCTCTCCAGCCCTGAGCCCTGTCCCTACACAGCTTGGCAGCCTCCTCCCCTGCTCCGGAGGCTGCATTCAGGGCTGCTGTTCCCTCCAACAGTGCCTAAGAGAATTCCCCACGAGGCTGAGGAGGCTAAGGAAGCCGACGGGCTGTGGTTATCCTCACACTTGGTGCAGACGTCCTGCAGCTGGGACTCAGGGTTTGGCTCAGCCTGTGTGATTTGGGGGTGGGTGTGCACAGCGGAGCCGAGGGATGTATCAGGAGAGGTGAGGGAGGGGAGGTCTGGCCCACCCTCTGCAGCTCCTGCTCCAGCCTGGGCAGCTGGGCTGGGTCCTCTTGCCTCCGCTCACCCATCACATTCTGGAGACCCGGGACAGAGGCAGCCAGCTCTGAGCATGGGTGCTGGCGAGGGTGGGAGTTGGAGCTTCTCCACTTAGATGCTGTGTGGACGGCCACCTCCCTCAAGCCCCTCCTCACCCTGGAATCTTATTGGGCAGCTCCATGTCCTTAGCAGAGTTCCCTCCACAGAGTCCTTGGCCTTGGCCCGAGGCACCTCCCTGCAGCCCCCACCCTCTGTGTGCCCAGCTGGAAGGGCCCGGCTCCCGTGAGGGCTTCCTCCACGTGGTGGCCAGCAGCTCTGTTTCCTCATTTCGGTCCCCTGGGCCTGTGTGGCCACTGAGACCGTACTTCGGGTGGCCCATAGCAAGACCCACAAATAAGTGTGAGCCTGTAGCACTGAGCCCCCAAGCCGCTAGGAGACTGTTCAGTGCCACCTTCTGTGGTCAGCCCTGCTGCCCCGTGTGCATTTCTACAGCCCCCCGGGGCTCAGACTCCCCCTCTGCCAGTCCCCACCTCACTGCTCTGAACCTCAGCTTCCTCGTCTGCAGAATGGGGCTGCATGAGGATTAGAGGCGGCGGACATGAACTCTCAGCCGAGGCTTCGCACGTAGCTCACTCTAGATAGGTGGTCACTGCCGTCTTACAACGTTGGAGCATGTGAGAACCAAAGAAAACCTACACGAGAGTGTGCACGCGCCTGGTGTGTGGGAGGTACTCTTCGGTCCATGTGTACTGAGGGCGTGTGTCCCACCTACATGAGGGTGTGCACGCCTGGTGTGTGGGAGGTACTCATGGGCCCGTGTGTACTGAGGGCGCGTGTCCCACCTACATGAGGGTGTGCATGCCTGGTGTGTAGGAGGTACTCTTCGGCCCATGTGTACTGAGGGCGTGTGTTCCGCCTACATGAGAGTGTGCACGTGCCTGGTGTGTGGGAGGTACCCATCGGCCTGTGTGTACTGAGGGCGTGTGTCCCACCTACATGAGAGTTTTGCACGCGCCTGGTGTATTACTCACCGGCCCATGTGTACTGAGGGCGTGTGTCCCGCCTACATGAGGGTGTGCACGTGCTTGCTGTATGGGAGGTACTCATGGGCCGGTGTGTACTGAGTGAAGTGTGTGTCCCACACTGTGCCGGGCCCCCGGGGAACCACAGGAAGCAAACCTCATGTATCTGCTGCTCTAAAAGCTGCAGCATCTGTTTCAAGAGAAGGCCCCATAGGAAGGGTGCAGGGCTGTGGCAGGAGTTCCAGGTGCAGGGAGCAGGTGGGAGGGGCGTCAGAGCTTCCGGAGAGGTCAGCAAGGACTCGCTGAGAAGAGCTTAGTGTGCTTGCTCGGAGGAATCCGAGCCCAGTGCCGTTGGCTGCTGTGTCAAAGACGCTTTCCTGTCTTATGCTTGAGTCGGAGACCGCAAGTCTAACAGGGAACTCACGCAGTGATTAAGAGAGGGGGTGCCATAGTGGGGGCCTAACTCCAGGAAGGGTACCCATGGGAAGGTGCGAGAGAAGCGATTGGGAGCCTCATGGTACCCTCCCTGCCTGGCCCTGGGGGCCCCTGATTTCATCCATCTGTTTCCTCTTTCCCTGCTGAAATCCCTGGGAGAAATCCAGCCCCTAGACTCCCTATAGCCACTTCTCCAAAGAAAGGGCCTCCGATGGAAAAGAGAGACTTTCGATTATTCCAAAGGACTCCACACTTTGTTTCAGCTCTCCTGCTATTCTCATGAGTTAAGGAGACGCTGGCGGGCTTGACCAAGACAGCTCCCACACTTGACCATGAATAATAGGATTTTAAGGGCCCTGGAGAGAGCGGCCACCATGTCCTTCCACCCCACGCTCTGCCCATCCCTAGCATCCCCTTAGGATCTGGGAGGGTGCAGCCATCTGAGAGCCCCTGGCTGGTGTTCTTCTCTATAGCGGACTCCAAAGGCACCCACTTTTGTGGGACTCTCCACACATCCAGTAATTCCTGGGTGCACAGAACTGGGCCTCCCTCCTCCGCAGACAAAGAAGGATGTGGTGTTTCATTTTCTCCTTCTCCAGTTATGGACACGCCCAGTAAGAGCGGGTTCCCAGGGGAAGGCAGCAGAAAGACTGAAGGAGCCCAGATGAAGAAAGAAGCCTATTTCTCCATTTATTAAATAGGGAATCCTTTCCCCATTTCTTGTTTTTCTCAGGTTTGTCAAAGATCAGATGGCTGTAGATGTGTGGTATTATTTCTGAGGGCTCTGTTCTGTTCCATTGGTCTATATCTCTGTTTTGGTACCAGTACCATGCTGTTTTGGTTACTGTAGCCTTGTAGTATAGTTTGAAGTCAGATAGTGTGATGCCTCCAGGTTTGTTCTTTTGACTTAGGATTGTCTTGGCAATGCGGGGTCTTTTTTGGTTCCATATGAACTTTAAAGCTGGTGCTGGAGAGGATGTGGAGAAGAGGATGTGGAGAAACAGGAACACTTTTACACTGTTGAAGGGATTGTAAACTGGTTCAACCATTGTGGAAAACAGTATGGCGATTCCTCAAGGATCTAGAACTAGAAATACCACTTGACCCAGCCATCCCATTACTGGGTATATACCCAAAGGATTATAAATAATGCTGCTATAAAGACACATGCACACGTATGTTTATTGAGGCACTATTCACAATAGCAAAGACTTGGAATCAACCCAAATGTCCATCAGTGACAGACTGGATTAAGAAAATGTGGCACATATACACCATGGAATACTATGCAGCCATAAAAAAGGATGAGTTCGTGTCCTTTGTAGAGACATGGATGCAGCTAGAAACCATCATTCTCAGCAAACTATCGCAAGGACAGAAAACCAAACACCGCATGTTCTCATTCATAGGTGGGAACTGAACAATGAGATCACTTAGACTCGGGAAGGGGAGCATCACACACCGGGGCCTATTATGGGGAGGGGGGAGGGGGGAGGGATGCCATTGGGAGTTATACCTGATGTAAATGATGAGTTGATGGGTGCTGACGAGTTGATGGGTGCAGCACACCAACATGGCACATGTATACGTATATAACAAACCTGCACATTGTGCACATGTACCCTAGAACTTAAAGTATAATAAAAAAGAAAGAAGCCATCTTGGGCTGTAATTATCCCATTTTGAGCTTAGCACACCGGGTGATAAGAGATCTCTGTGATGAGCGCCTGTTGCGGCTCTCGTTTTGGGAGCCCAAAGCACTATGTGGCATTCTGGCCACTGCAAATTCCTTCTTCTGCGTGCCAGGGCATCACCCACTCATGCCTTCCAGGTCAGCTGTGGGAGTGCCTACTGGGCAGGCGTGGGTGCTGCACCCACAGAACAAGCCCCTCCCCCCAGGCCTCCCTCCTTCTTGGTGTTCCTTCTGCACAGCAGTCCTTTGAGAGGATGTGGGCTGCGCAGATTGGTCAGCACCCTGGTTGTTTGCGGAGAAACCCACAAGGGTCTGGTCCCTCATGTGTTGGGCTGGCTAGCAGCCCTGTAGCCCCCGGACCTGTGGACCCTCTGAGAATAGAGCGTCCAGGGCTGACCAACCCTGCTGGAGGCTCTAGGCCTGGGCCTGCTTCCCAGGTGGCAGCACCTCTGGGCTTGTCGGTCCCCCGTGGTTCTCAAACTGGGTCCTATAGGAGCTTCCAGAGAGGTCAGCAAGGACTTGCTGAGAAGAGCTTAGTGCGCTTGCTCGGAGGAATCCGAACCCAGTGCCGTTGGCTGCTGTGTCAAAGACGCTTTCCTGTCTTATGCTTGAGTCGGAGAACGCAAGTCTAACAGGGAACTCATGCAGTGATTAAGAGAGGGGTGCCATAGTGGGGGCCTAACTCCAGGAAGGGCACCTATGGAGTCCCGCACCAATCAAGAGGTTTAAGTGCAAGGGAAGGAAGCCTGGGTACAGCATGGAAGTTGGCATCTTGTCTTAGGGGCCCGTGACACTGAGAGTGAGTGTCGTAGGACCCTGTAGCCCCAGCGCCTCCCTCACCTCACCCTGGCCTCAGTTCTGAGTTAAATGAACATAGTCCTTTGGCCGATTTCACGTTTAGGGCTTCTGCCTGGAGTTTGTTAGGGGAAGACGAGAGTCCCTCTGCTGAGGTTCGAAGGCTCGGCCAGGGCCCGCCATCCCCTGTGAGCAAGTGAGGGCCCAGGGAGAGCCAGGAGAGGCCTTTCCTGGTGAGGTCAGGTGCCTGCACTTGCCTGGAAGCCGCCCTCGGACTTGCTCATCTCCACCACACCGAGGTGTGGGCAGAGCAGTGTGAGGGGCAGGTCTTGAGTTCCTGAGACTCCAGTCACAGGTGGGGACAGACACGTGTAGAAATCAGCACAGCCTCGAGATAAATGCAGTCGTTTCTCTTCGCGGACGAAGGCGTTCGATTTTCCAGGGGAGGCCGAGAATGGGAGCCGTGGGTCGGTAGCTCAGTGCAGGGAGTGAGTTCCAGCCATGAACAGTGAGACACGCTGAGCTGGGCTGGCCAGCAAAGGGGTGAGCGCCCCGTGCTGGGAAGCATTCAAGCTGAGTTTGGAGGACTTCTTGCTGGGGCTACTGCAGAGCACTGGGAGGTGATGTCTATGTGTGATCCAATGCCACGTGGCTTGTGGGAAGATTCCTAGGCCTACAGCCCAGCTCTGGTTTTTCATTTGGGGATCAAACTGTATTGTAAATTTAGAATTATAAAAGTAGGATCAGCAGCAGGTCTGTCACCGCGGAAGCACACGTGTCAGAGCTCTCTGTTTATCATACTGTATCCAAACAGCGGAGAACCTGTCCCCATTTCACAGAGGAGGAAAGTGAGGCTCCATTGGCACAGCCAGGAACCAAAGCCACATCTCTCTGAGCCTGTCCTCGCTCCCCTGCCTGCCCCTGCCTGCCTCCCTGGACCCTGTGTCTATCAGGAACTATCTCCCCAGCACCTCCCCACCCACCCCCACTGTCACTGCTGTCTGCTGCTCCTTCCCTCCCTCGCCTTCCTAGAGACCTCAGCACTGGTCAGATCCCTCCCTGTCTCCCTCTCTCTGATTGTGACCCAGGAGGCTGTGACTCCCCAGCCTCCTAATACCCCAGCTCCGGGCTGGGAAGATCCACCCAGCAGGGCCCAGCCTGCCCTGGCCGCCCACTTGACGGTTTGGCTTCACTGGATTACTGAGGCTGGCCTGGCTGTGTAGTAGGATGGTTAGATACAGTCAAGGGGTTCACAGTGCCAGCTCTGGGGCCCGGCTCAGGTTCAAATCTCAGCTCTGTCACCTGCCAGCCCTGTGACCTCAGAACTTTCTTCTACTCTCTGGGTCCCAGGTTCACATCTGTAGAATGGAGACACGGTCCGGCCCCACAGGGTTGCTGGGAACATGAAAGGAGTCACTGCATGCAAAGCTCTTAGGGCCACGCCTGGCTTGTGCCTGGTGCCGGTTGATACGTTGCGCTGGCTGTTAAAAGTGAGCTGTTGCTTTTGGAAAATTTGAAAACATAGCCTTGGGCCCTAGGAGACTGAGCTGAAACCTAACCTCTCACCTTGTGCTTGGTGGCCTCCAGCTGGCCAGGCATGGTGGCTCATGCCTGTAATCCCAGCACTTAAGGAGGCCAAGGCGGGTGGATCACCTGAGGTCAGAAGTTTAAGACCAGTGTGGCCAACATGGTGAAACCCCATCTCTACTAAAACTACAAAATTAGCGGGGCATGGCAGCCTGCACCTGTAGTCCCAGCTACTTGGGAGTCTGAGGCAGGAGAATCACTTGAACCCGGGAGGCAGAGGTTGTAGTGAGCCGAGATTGTGCAACTGCACTCCAGCCTGGGCAACAAGAGTGCAACTCCATCCAAAAAAAAAATTGCCAGACACAGTGGCTCACGCCTGTAATCTCAGGAGACTGAGGCAGGAGAATCACTTGAACCCAGGAAGCGGAGGTTGCAGTGAGCCAAGATCACGCCATTGCACTCCAGCCTGGGCAAAAAGAGTGAAACCCCATCTCAAAAAAAAAAAAAAAAAAGAAAGAAAGAAAAAGAAAAGAATCACAGCTGAAGGTGGGTGAGCCTTATTTTGTGCCAGGCACTGCCGTAAGCATCTTCTGCGTCCTGACTCACTACCTCCCCCGGAGGAGGTAAATAGCTCTATTACCCCATTTGGCGGATGAATAAACTAGGGCGACTTTCCCAAGCTTACACCAGCTCTTAAGCAGGGCTTGAACCCCCGAATTCTGGTTTCTGAGTCCCAAATACTTTTCATAGCTTTTTTTTAGTTACAGTTTTTTTGTTTGTTTGTTTGTTTCCTTTCCAACTTTTATTTTAGGCTCGGAGTTTACATGCGCAGATCTGTTACATGGGTAAATTGCGTGCCGTTGGTTCGGTGCACAGGTTATTTTGTCACCCAGATAATCAGCACAGAACCCTGCAGATAGTTTTTCCATCCTCACCTTCCTCCCAACCTCCACTCTCAAGTAGGCCCCGGTGTCTCCTGTCACCTGCTTGGTGTCCCTGTGTACTCAACGTTTAGCTCCTACTTAAAGGTGAGAACACATGGCATTTGGTTTTCTGTTCCTGCATTAGTTTAGTCTGCTTGGGACAAGGGTCTCTAGCTCCGTCCATGTTGCTGCAAAAGCCTTCCTTTCATGACTGCGTAGTGTTCCATGATGTATACAGACCACATATCCTTTTTCATTTTTTATTTTGAGACAGAGTGCCTGTCGCCCAGGCTGGAGTACAGTGGCGTGATCTTGGCTCACTGCAAACTCTGCCTCCCCTGTTCAAGTGATTCTCCTGCCTCAGCCTCCTGAGAAGCTGACATTACAGGCACCCACCACCATGTCCAGCTATTTTTTATATTTTTAGTAGAGACAGTGTTTCGCTCTTGTTGTCCAGGCTGGAGTGCAGTGGCACAATCTCAGCTCACTGCAACCTTTGCCTCCCATGTTCAATCAATTATTCTGCTTCGGCCTCCCTAATAGCTGGGATTACAGCCGCCCACCGCCACACCCAGCTAATTTTTGTATTTTTAGAAGAGACGGGATTTCACCATGTTGGCGAGGCTGGTCTCAAACTCCTAACCTCAGGTGATCTGCCCGCCTCAGCCTCCCAAAGTGCTGGGATTACAGGTGTGAGCCACCACGCCCAGCCTGGACCAAATATTCTTTACCCAGTTAACCACTGATGGGCATCTTCGTCGACTCCATGTCTTTGCTCTCATAAATAATGCTACAGGAAACATATGCATACATGTGTCTTTATGGCAGAACAATTGATATTTCTTTGGGCATATACCTAGTAATGGCATTGCTGAGTTAAATGGTACTTCTGTTTTAAGTTATTTGAGAAATCTCCGTCTTGAGCCCCAAATACCTGACTCTAGGCCCTACTCCACTGGCATTACTAACTGGCTCCGGCTGGCGTGTGCGCTGAACGTGTGCCTGGCTTATTCCTGACTGGATTACCTCCAAGTTTTTCTCTCGCCTAGAGGAGTTTCCCCGTCTGTCTCCACAAAAATACATCTCCTTCACTTTGGGAGCTGCGCTGAGGACTGCCTCTGTGCCAGTCCAGGCTAAGGGCTCTACACTGGCTCTCTCTGTAACTCCACAACAGTCCCAGACTGAGGCTCTGTTCTTTTCTCTGTTGAAGATGCTAAAGTGTTACCAGAAAGGGGTCTTGATCCACACCCCAGGAGAGGGTCTTTGGATCTCACACAAGAAAGAATTCAGGGTGAGTTCACAGTCTAAAGCAAAAGCAAGTTTATTAAGAAAGTAAAGGAGTGGTCCAGTACGGTGGCTCACACTTGTAATCCCAGCACTTTGGGAGGCTGAGGCGGGTGGATCACCTGAGGTCAGGAGTTCGAGACCAGCCTGGCCAACATATTGAAACCCCTCCTCTACTAAAAATATGAAAAATTAGCTGGGCGTGGTGGTGGGTGCCTATAATCCCAGCTACATGGGAGGGTGAGGCAGAAGAATCGCTTGAACCCAGGAGGCGGAGGTTGCAGTGAGCCGAGATTGTGCCATTGCACTCCAGCCTAGGTGACAACAGCAAGACTCTGTGTGAAGAAGAAGAAGGAGAAGGAGAAGGAGAGGAAGAGGAAGAGGAAGAGGAAGAGGAAGAGGAAGAAGAAGAAGAAGAAGAAGAAGAAGAAGAAGAAGAAGAAGAAGAAGAAAGAAGAAAGAAGAAAGAAGAAAGAGAAAGAAGAAAGAAGAAAGAAGAAAGAAGAAAGAAGAAGGAGGAGGAGGAGGAGGAAGGTAAAGGAGTGAAAGAATGGCTACAGAATAGAGCATTCCGAAAGTAAGAGGAGGAACGTGTCCACCCTAGGTACAGTGCTTGTTTGTATAAAGGATAACAAAGAAAATCATGGGGAGATGTACTCTGTCACAAGGGTTTATGATAAAAGATTAATTGTCTTAATTACTATATTTTGTGAGAATCAATATTATTATCTCTAAAGTAAAATTAGGAATGCTTTTGTTCTCAACATATCGGGATATCAGGACATTCCTGAGTCCGGGTCTGTTTAGCAAACGTTATCAATCCGTTCCCTTAATGTAAACATCTAGGGGCTGGGAATGCCTCACTTTCTGGGAATGCAGCCCGCGTCTTAATTTATTCGGTCCTCACTCAAGCAGTGTCCCCAGCCCCATTTTTATCCTCACCAAGATGGAGCTGTAGCAAGTCCTAAAATGACGCCCGGTCCTCACTCACATGGAGCTGCAGTCCCAGCCCCATTTTTCCTCGGTCCCACTCAAGATGGCTGCAGTCCCAGCCCCATTTCCCGGTCCTCACTCAAGATGGAAGGCGTCCCAGCCTCTTACCTTTAGTCCTCACTCAAGATGGAGCGCAAGTCCCATTCATTTCCTTAGTCCTCACCAAGATTGCAGCAAGTCCCAGCCTTATTTTTCCTAGTCCCCTCACTCAAGATGGAGTTGCAGCAAGTCCCAGTCTCATTTTTCCTAGTCCTCACTCAAGATGGAGTTGCAGCAAGTCCCAGCCTCATTTTTCCTAGTCAGTCCTCACTCAAGATGGAGTTGCAGCAAGTCCCAGCCTCATTTTTCCTAGTCCTCACTCAAGATGGAGTTGCAGCAAGTCCCAGCCTCATTTTTCCTAGTCCTCACTCAAGATGGAGTTGCAGCAAGTCCCAGTCTCATTTTTCCTAGTCCTCACTCAAGATGGAGTTGCAGCAAGTCCCAGCCTCATTTTTCCTAGTCCTCACTCAAGATGGAGTTGCAGCAAGTCCCAGTCTCATTTTTCCTAGTCCTCACTCAAGATGGAGTCACTCTGGTTGGAATGCCTCTGATAGAAGCACAGAGAGGGTAAGAGATTTGCCTGAGATCACAGCACAGGGTCCTTTAACAGACGCTTCCGACAAGCACACCCCGGCCCATCTGCCTCCCAGGTTTCAGCACGTGCCCTGGTCCCACCTCTCCGTCCAAACGTTCCCCGGGCCCTCATCATGGGCCCTCTTGGGGTAGCAGAATTGCACCGTGAGCCAGTAGTGGGGGGCATGTAGGCGTAGTACTGCTGAGCGCGCCGGCCCCCAAGGGCTGTGGTTGTTCATTCGGTGGCCCTGTTTCATGAAGCTAGCTTGCCTGTTGTACAGTTCTTCACCCCGCAACTAGCGCCTTGTGTCCCAAGAGCTGCGGGCCAGCCCCTTCCTAGTAGATGGCTGCACTCCCCTGACGCTGGGAGAGGGGGACTCTGTGCCTGCTGACCCCGCAGGAGGCTTCGCTGCTTGTCTCACCCCTCCCGAGCTCCACTTCAGCCCTGGGAGATAACAAATGGGCCCCGACTGTCAAATAGAGTCAAGCACAAGTTCCATCTGCACACTCCCATTTTGACCGGGGGTGGGGGGAATTCACAAAAAAGCCAGGCCACTCCCACGAAGCACTTGCTTTAGAGAAAAGGAGCTTATTCTAAATCCACAGGAAAGAACCCACTGCGGCTGAAAGGTGTGAGCGGAGAGGGGAGGGACAAAGCCCCCATCCCAGGCCCTTTTCACACTGGCTGTCAAGGGCAATTACCAGGGATGGCTCCTTGTGTGTTTTTTAATCCCTTATTCAATTATTTGTTCTTTACCCTCTAAGGGATTATTTTCCCTCTGGTGTTTCTTCTCCCCTTGTGTTCTTTCTTTTCCTGCCTCCAGCTGTTCACATTTCTGCTCCTACAATGGCAAAGAGACGTAAACCTGTGACTGCCTGGCAGTCAGGAGCCTGGTCGTGGCCACCCGCCTGCCGGGGTGTGGGGCTCTGTATTCATGGCGGATGAATCACCTCCAGCCTGCTGTTTTAATCTTTGCTTCCACTGCACTGTGGGGTCCAGCTTTCCTGGAGCTGACATGTCGGTCCCAGAGCCTTCAGCTTGCTGCTGTCTGGGATTTCTGACATTTGAAAGCCTCAAATAAGATGTCTCATTAAGTAACGTTGAGCCCTATTTAGCTATTCACTTGGATCCATTTTCTGAAATTATAGCATAATAATGGGGTTTTAACTGCTTGTCAGTTCCACGAAGAACAAAGGAGTTTATCTGATTTGAGCCTGGCTGCAAAAAGCCCGAGAAAGATGGTCCCAACTTTAATGAAATGTCAGAGGTGGAACTGTAAGCCTTTCCAGGGCCTGGGCCTGAGATTTCACATGGAGTTGACAAGTCACCCAGCTGAGTCACTCCCAGCTAGGTGGGGACGAAGGGGATGCACTGTGATCATCTGTCTGTGGGAACCAAACTTGTTCCAGGGATAAACAGGTAGGCTGCCTGGTGACTCAGATCGAAAGGGAAGGCTGGAGGCCTTTGTGCCCCGCCCATCTCTGCACTCACGTGCAGGACCAGAGCTCTGCCCCTGCCCCGCCACTCCCCAGGAGACCCCTCTCTGACCACCAGTTCGTGGAAATGGAGTCTGCGCTAAGCAACATTGCACTTTTCGGGAACTGGAGGTTAGCGAAGGGTGGTTTCTATTCCCAGGGGGTGGGTGTCTTAGTCAGCTCCAGCTGCCATAACCAAATACCACAGACAGGTGCCTGCAAAAACAGGCACGTATTTCCCACAGTTCTGAGCATGGAGAAGTCCAAGATCAAAGTGCCAGCTGATTTGGCCCATGCCTTGGCTTTCAGACAGCCACCTTCTCCCTGTGTTCTCAGGTGGCAAAGGCAGAGACAGGAAGCCCGTTCTCTGCTGTCTCTTCTTCCAAGGGCAGGAATCCCATCATGAGGGTCCCACCCTCATGACCTCAGCTAAACCCAGTCAGCCCCCAAAGGCCCCATCTTCAAATACCATCACCTGGGGGGTTAGGGCTTCCATGTGAATTTAGAGGGATGCAAGTCAGGCCAGAGCAGGGGGTCATATTTCAAGGAGGGGACTGGATAGGGACCCCACATGCACAGTTTGGCAGGATGCATCCCTGCTCCGTGGTCATGTGTGACCATGCCCTGCCTGCCTCCCAGAGCTGGTGGGCTCGGGGGTGGAGGGCAGAGGCCTGGAAGAAAGACATGACCCCTGCCCGTGAGAAGCATGGATCTCACTGGGGAGATGGGGCTGTCCACCGGGCGGCTGCAGAGCAGGTTGCAGCTCGCTCAGGGGAACCAAGAGAGCATCAGTTGAAGCGCCTGAGATGTGCCCTGGTTTGGGCAACAGCATCTCAGGGGAGAGAGAGCTCAGGAAGGGTGTCCGCCAGCCGGTCCAGGAGGGGCCGTGGAATTAGGGAAACTGGAGTGAGGCCTGCGTAGTAGAGACATTGGGACAGGTCGAGGCGGGGTGGGATGCAGCCTGGGAGGAGAGGCAGCTAACCTAATGGATGGAGGGACGGTTGGAGAAGGATGGCAGAAAGACGGAGGGGTCGGTACTTCCAGATGCCTGCTGGCTTGAGCGCAGCCTATGGAGCTTGTTCCGAATGCAGATTCCGGGGACCCTGGGTGACTCTGAGGTCAGACAACTGCATTTTAACAAGCTCCCTGGGGAGATTCAGGAACACTCCAGATTCCCACACCCACACTGAGAAATCCTGGAGGAAATGAACAGATTTCCCCCTGCCATAGGTAACCACACATATGTGTGTCCCTCCGGCCCATTCTCCTGTGGTTCCTCCAAGATGTGGCAGGCGCACATTAACACATAAGGAGAATCTACGCCCATCGTTCTATCATTCGCTTTTTGTAAACTGCAGTGAAATTCACATAACATAAAATTAACCATTTTAGGTGCACAGTTCAGTGGCATTTAGCATGTGTTATGCATCCACACCTCTATCTAATTCCAGAACATTTTGATGACCTCAAAGGGAAACCCTGTCCCCATGAAGTAATCGGTCCCCCTTTCCCCCAACCCCAGCCCCTGGCAACTACCAATCTGCTTTATGTCTCTGTGGATTTACCTATAAATATTCTGACTATTTTATACAAATGGGGTGATACAAAATGTAGCTTCTGTCCTGTGCTGCGCCTCTCAAAGGGACACATGGAGATCCCCGCGACCAAGCTGGGCTGTAAGAGCGGTCCTCTGTCAAACCCTTACAGAGACGCGGGCCCCACCCTGAGCACCGCTTGTGGATGAAGTCAGGGACACTATGATAGACCCTCTCAGGCAGGCACTAGTAACAAGCCCATTTCTCAGAGACTGAGGTTGGCAGCAGTGTGGTCAGCTGCCCACGCTCATCCCGATGAGATCCCACGTAGACCCAGAGTCTTTCGCTCACCTGCTGCCTCTGTGGTGGAGTTTGGACGCCTCTGTGAGGAGTTTGTGTGTCTCTGTGCTGTGAAAATCAATGTGGGAAGGGACCATAGCCCAACCACCTGCTCCCGTCCGGCCTGGCTTCTCGCTCGCTGCCACCCTCTGTGCTGTGTGCTGTGGTGACTCCTGGGCTCCAGATTTCAGGGGGATGGGCTTGTCCCTTTGACCACCTTGTAAGGCTGCCGCACTCAAGGCCGTTTCTTCATTGTACACTCGTGGGTGGGAAGCCCCGTCCCTGATACCAGTTGATCTAGGCATCAGAAGGCCTGGGTCCAGGTTTCTGCCCTTGCTTGATGAGTCCCCTGACGTCTCAGAACCTCATCTATGTGTCTATAAAATGGAGTGCGTCATCCCTGCGTGGAGGGGGCTGGGACAGGATCCGAGGGGATCAGGCGTGGGAAAGCACTGTGCCCAGTGCCTGGCGGCAGCTGGGTAGTATACAACATTTGTATGAGGTGGTTGGCACATTGGCAAGGAGGACCAGGATTGGGGGCCTCAGAGGGCAGGAATCGGAACTCGTGTGGGTGAGGAGGGAGGACTCGGGAGCAGGAGAATTGCTTGCAGAAGATGGTGCTCAGGGTCCCTGCTGCCTTCGCTCACCCCTCTAGAAGGTGGTTCTTCATACTGCTCACAATACCAGCTTTGAGGACTGGCCACCAGGTGCAGCACAACTCTTCGCATCTCCTTTCCTGCTGGCGAAGCCTAGACTCTACAGCTTCACCCCGACACTCAGTGCCCACAAAAGTCAGACAATAGGGCATGGTGGGGTCTGTGGCCAAGTGGAAAGGCATACCCAAGTTTTGACAAAGGAATGATCATTGCTCAGCCACAGCCTGCTGCTGCCAATGCTTCTGGCTTTTAAAGGAGAAGCAGGAAAGGCATAATTTTTATGTCAAATGTCTATATTTTTTAAACGTGTCTGAGCCAAACAAGCCACGTCTTTGTATCATCTCCACCCTCCACCCCACCCCCAGCCACCAGGTTACATTCTAGGCTCCAGTCTGGGTCCTGGTCAATCTACAGACAAGACACCTCCAGGACAGGGCCTTTGCTTCTGTCTGAAGACACAGTACAAATTTTAGAGCAAGAATACCATGGTTCAATACCAGGTGCAGTGGCTCACAACTGTAATCCCAGCACTTTGGGAGGCCAAGGCAGGCAGATCATTTGAGGCCAGGAGTTCAAGATCAGCCTGGCCAACATGGTGAAACCTTGTCTCTACTAAAAATACAAAAATTAGCCAGGCGTGGTAGCATGCACCTGTAGTCCCAGCTACTTGGGAGGCTGAGGCAGGAGAAGTACTTGAACTCAGGAGGCGGAAGTTGCAGTGAGCTGAGATCACACCACTGCACTCCAGCCTGAGCGACAGAGAGAGACTCCATCTCAAAAAAAAAAAAAGAATACCAGGGTTCAATACCAGCTACCAAGCTCTGTGACCTTAGGCAAGTTGGTTAACCTCTCTGTGCCCCCATTTCCTCATCCATAGATGGTACACTTTAATAATCAGACTTGTGGCAACTACAGCTATTGTTTCCTTAAGGAAAGTTAAATATCTGCACAGAGAGTTGCTCCAGTATCGTGGTTCCGAAGACTCGAGTCCGAGAGAATGAGGTTCAAATGCAATGGCTGCTGCTCCCCTGCAGCTGACCCTGGACACAGCACTCTGAATCTCAGTTTTGTAAATGGTTTCCACTTTGTCAGTCTGTGAATGGGAATCATCCTGCCTGCCTGTGGTCATTATGAAGATGAGATTAACTGATGTCTGTAAAATGTGAGTGCACGGATACGTCCTCATTAACTGGTGACTGTTGATACGCTGCAAGCTGGCGAGTGCAGAGAGGGCGAGCCGGGGCGGCAGTGGGGTGAGTGTCATAACGGAGGCCAAGTCCGGGAAAGAGGAGGAGCTGGGGAGGCCGGGACAGGGAAGGTGCATGAGTCACGGTTCTCTGGAAGGACAGAACTAACAGGATATTGTACGCATGAAAGGGAGTTGATTCAGGAGAATCGACGACTCACACGATCACAAGGTCAAGCCTCACAATAGGCCGTCTGCAAGTAGAGGAGAAGGGAAGCCAGCAGTGGATCAGTCTGAGTCCCAAACCCTCGAAAGTAGGAAAGCCGGCAGTGCAGCCTTCGGTCTGTGGCCAAAGGCCTGAGAGCCCCTGACAAACCGCTGTTGTAAGTCCAAGAGTCCAAAAGCTGAAGAACTCAGAGTCTGATGTTCCAGGGCAGGAAGCATCCAGCACAGGAGAAAGATGAAGGCTGGAAGACTGAGCGAGTCTGCGATTCCACGTTCTCCTGCCTGCTTTTTCTAGCCGTGCTGGCAGCAGAGGGGATGGTGCCTACCCAGGTTAAGGGTGGGTCTGCCTCTCCCCCCTACACTGACTCAAACGTTAATCTCCTCTAGCAACACCCTCACAGACACACCCAGAAACAATACTTTGCATCCCTCCATCCCATCAAGTTGACACTCAGTACTAACCTTCGTGGCAGGTAAACAGGCCAACTCTGCAGGTGTGCGTGGAGCCAGCCCTCCTGGGCAGTGCTCAGCCCCAAAAAAGCATCGTAAAAGGGCGTTGTTACCCTGGGTGGGCAAAGGAGGACAGAGAGAGGCAGCTTTCACAGCCCAGTGGAGGAGCGGCTGGGGGCCTTGCAGACCAGGCAGAGACCGGGAAACGGCTGTCCTCCTCCACCGCTCCACAGCAGCTGCAGGGGCCAAAGGACATCTTCAAAGAGGCAGAGACCTCCCCGCATTGCCTCCTGGGGAGGGTGCCCACCGCAGACAGGCCACTCCCACCGTCTGCCTCCTGAGGGTCAGGGGCCCCCGGGGGTTGGGGGCCTCCTCCTGGGCCCCCGTGGCCCCCCTCACCTGCCGCAGCCATGGCACTCAGTGCGTGTCTGCTGAGTGGCTGGGTTTCCGGCAGGTGTTTCAGCGATAGCCGTTTCCTCGCCTGCTCAGCTCTGCATCTTGGGAAGCCACGTTCCCCAGGCTCCCTAGCTCTCCCTCTTCCTAGTAGGTTCAGCCAGTGGGAAGTCCTTTTGGGAAATCAGAAGGCGGGAGTGAGGGAGCAGCCGAGATATTGCTCCCCATCTCCCTCCATTTCCTGGGACATCCCCAGCAATGACTGCATCTTCTCTGGGCTCTGACTTCCTCCTGGGAAGCGCTTCCTCCGTGATCCCAGCTTCTTCTGGGCAGCTCCAATTTCTGGCTCCAGCATGGGCGCTGAGCACATCCTACTGTCCTGCCATCCTGAAACGGATGCCACCTCCTGCTGTGGGTCATCTCTGGGTGGTCCCACCATCCCCCATGTGGCTTCTCAGCTTTTCCATTGCCTGTGCGAGCAAGTCCCAGGATTACATTACCCCGCTGTGAAAGACCTGGGTAGGGGGGTCCTATTTCCAGGCTGGGCCAGTTGATAGAGTTGCCATCCTAGACAAACCGGTGCATGCTCGGAAGCCCCATTCACACCTCGCCTTAATGGGAATGGGGTGTGTTATGCATAGACTCACGTCCTCTGAAACAGGTTCACACCCACGACTTCCGTTCTTTCCTGCCACACGTCGCCTTCAGTTAAGGGCCATGTTTGTGAATTCACTCTGCACGTTCGCCGTCACACAGCCCATTTTACTTGCACATCAGTGCTGCTGCTTCTCGGATAAGCCATTTGATCCCTCTGAGCCTCAGTTTCCCCCTCTGTAAAATGGAGAGGATGGGAATAGTGCCTACCTCCTATGATCACTGTGAGGCTTCAATAACACTGATGCTTCCTCACTGATACTCCAAGTCTGATTATTAGAAGGCACCATTTTACGGATGAGGAAACAGAGGCACAGAGAGGCTAAATAACTTGCCAAAGGTCACAGAGCTCAGTGGCTGGTATTGAACTCCGGTAGTATTGCCCGAAAATTTGTACTAAGCATCTTCAGACAAATGCAAGGACCCTGTCCTGGAGAGGTCTGTAGATCGACCAGCTCCCAACAGTGCCTGGCGTGGAACAGCTCGAGAATCGTGAGCTCTGCGGAACTCTGTGGCCTTCCTGTTACTCTGCCCCTCAGCCTCTGCAGACTTTCTTTTGCCGAGAGGAGCGATCAGGATAAACACTTCGGCCAGGGGCATCTCCTTTTGCAAGCTGTGTGCTCGCAAAAGTCAGTCATGCAGTGCCTACTCGAGCACCTGTCTGTCCCAGGCACCTCTGGGAACTGGGGACCCAGGGGAACGAGACCCCATCCCTGCCCCACACACAAGTCATGGGACGGGGATCCTGATGGAAGGCAGCACTGACACCGTGGGCAAGACAGACGCAGGCTGAGGAAGGTCCCGAGAGGAGCTGGGTTTTTCTCACACTGAGGGGGATGATCAGTGGCCTCCTGGAGGAGGCGGCATTTGAACCATGCTTTGTCTGTTGGGAATATGAAGCCGAATGCAGCAGCTGCCAGTGCAGTTCAGCAGGCAGACTCCTGGGGTGGTTTGAAGCCCGAGTGAGTGAGTGGCCTGGGCTCACCCCTCGTTCCTCCTGACCTCCAAAGCGGGTTCCCCAAGAGCAATGGGGCAGGATGGTTGAGACACGGGCTCTGGGACCAGGCTGCCCA
Organism: Papio anubis; assembly: GCF_008728515.1. Classification (NCBI taxonomy): domain Eukaryota; kingdom Metazoa; phylum Chordata; class Mammalia; order Primates; family Cercopithecidae; genus Papio; species Papio anubis. Next base: position 119,316,635 of record NC_044987.1, read on the forward strand.
TCCCTCACTGACTAGCTGGGTAACCTCGGTTGGGACTTGAGTGTCCCTTGCCTCAGTTTCCTCATCTGTAAAAAGGGAGAATGACGGTTCCTGCCCCACAGGATTGGTGGGAGGGCTGAACACATGAATTCAGATAAAGTTCTCAGCCCAGTACATCACCCTCGCTCACCAAACACCAATAAAAAAGAAAAGAATGCCTTGGCTGGGCGTGGTGGCTCACGTCTGTAATCCCAGCACTTTGGGAGGCCAAGGCAGGTGGATCACCTGAGGTCAGGAGCTTGAGACCAGCCTGGCCAACATGGTGAAACCCTGTCTCTACTAAAAATACAAAAATTAACTGGATGTGGTGGCTCATGCCTATAATCCCAGCTACTCAGGGGACTCAGGCAGGAGAATTGCTTAAACCCGGGAGGCGAGATTGCAGTGGGCCGAGATCGCGCCATTGCACTCCAGCCTGGGCAACAAGAGCAAAACTCTGTCTCAAAAAAAAAAAAGAAAATGCCTTTATGTCATCGGAGATTCTGGTTTTGCCCCTGCCCGCAGCTGCCACCTTCATGGAGCACTGGAAGCGGAAACAGATGCGGCTCAACTACCGCTGGGACCTCACGGGCTTCGAGGAGGAGGAGGTCAGTGGGTTTGGCGCCTTGCACGTCACGCCCTTCCCCTACGTTCCCCCTGCCCCAGGACCTCCTTGGGACTTACACGGAGGCCCAAGGTCAGAAAGCGCTCCTGGTCCAAGCTGAGGCAAGGCCGCCCCCCGCCCCCCGCCTGCCTCGCCGCTCATCACCCTGGTGTTCTGAACGCCCTCCGTGGCCAGAGTGACCATTCCCTGTCTGCTGAAGTGTTCTCATCCCCATGCTCACGTGGACACGCCAGCCACCAACGTGGTCTCAGGCGCATGCCAGGGCTCACCACACTGACCTCATCGCGTCTGGGGGATGCCCGGGCTGTCGGCACCACCCGTGGAGGTGGAGAGGGAATGGACACTGTCCATGGGTCTCCCAAGGTGGCCGTGAGCATCTGCCTCCCCGGGTGCCAAGCCCGCATTCCCTGGGGCCAGCTCTGTGCCTGCAGCCGGGCGTGGCTGACAAGAGGGAACGGATCCTTGACTAACGTAGAGAGAAAGCCAGTGTCTGGCATCTTCATGCTCCAGAGAGAGGGACATTCAGTATTACGTGGCCCCTGGGATGCCGGGTGAACTGTACTCACAGGGATCCCAAGTCCAGCAGGAATTCCCTTCAGGGTAAGTGGGAATGAAAAGGAGTAACAGTCCCCACAATTAGCCTTGGTGCACAACAGAGGCGACCTCATGCACACGCTGTAAGGTGCAACCACGCTGACCACTATTTAATGTTATAAAACATGCTCCCCACTTTTTGGGAGACAGGGTCCCCCTCTGTCACCTAAGCTGCAGTGCAATAGCATGATCATAACTCACTGCAGCGTTGACCTCCCGGGCTCAAGCCCTCCTCCCATTTCAGCCTCCCAAGTAGCTGGGGCCACGGGCACACACGACCACGCCTGGCAAATTGTTTAATTTTTTGTAAGAGTCAGGGTCTTGCTATGTTGCCCAGGCTACACATGCTCCTTTTAAAAAGAGAAACTTTTCATGCATTTTTATTGTAATGTGGACATTTCTTTTAAAAGATATTTTTCTTTTGAAGGATTTTTTTCTTTAAAAACTTTTTCTTAACTTTTCTGTTGTATTTTCTCACACAATCTGCTCCCTCTCACACTGAACCCATGGGCCACTCTTCAGCCAAATGTGCCAGCTTCGGGCTGACAATATTGTCAACAGACAAGGGGACTAGAGTTTTCTGGGAGAGGCACGGCAGCTCAGAGGGTACAAGACGGGCCTCTGCGGCCAGGCTGCCAGAGTTCCATGCAGATTCGGCACCAGCCTTGCTGTGTGACCCCAGTCAGATTGCTTAACATCTCTGTACCTCAGTGTCCTCACTTGATGGCATTTGTAGGGTCTCAATGGGTCAATAGATATAAAGCACTTAGAACCTGACCCAGCACACAGTGCCCTGTAAATGGCTGCCCAGCTTGTGGCCACTGGGCCACACCTTTACCTGCCCAGATAACAGCCTCCACCCTCTTCCTCAGCCGGTCTCATTATCCTGTCCACAGATGACTAGGCGGAGATCAACGCAACCTGTCCACGGCACACAGCTCTGCAGGGCAGACCCGGGACACAGCCCAGAGCCCTGTCCATGGCGGGGTTCTCTGGGTGTTCTCTTCCTTGCCGTTTCAATTAGAAAGATTCAGATAGAAAAAAAAAAAAAAGCAGTCGCTGTCTTGTTCAGAAGTCGATTTCAAATGTCCTTTCTGTGATGTCCCTGTGGCTGGGGAAAGTTGGCGGTGAGGTCCAGTCCCCTTTGCTCAACCCCTTGGGGTCCCATTCCCTGATCTGACCCCGATGGTTTGGGATCTTGATTTTGGGGGTGACGACCGAAGTCACTGGGCACACACAGTGCCAAGGGGCCTGAATGAATTTCCCGCAGTGAGCCACTCGCACCCCCCAGCAGCTGGTCAGGGCCTCCTTTGGGAGTAATAACTACAGGTGAACGGGGCCTCCCCTCCATATAGCCTGAACCCCGGACTTCGGTACTGAAGCAGGACACTTGTGTCCCATCATGTGGCCCATGTATGCCTTAGCTGAGTCTGAGACATTTCAGTCCAGCACTGAAATTTGGAAATTTGGAGAATTTCCAAAACCATGGGAAAGGCCACAGCTACAAAGGCCACAGCCCATAGTCACCCTCAAGCAGCAGTGAACCTTAAAGGAACCCAGGATCACCCACCCATCCCAGCTCACCTGCATCCTTTACCTTCATCCTAGTTCTGAAGAAAGTTGTCTTTAGGGCCGGGCGCGGTGGCTCACGCCTGTAACCCCAGCACTTTGGGAGGCCGAGGAGGGCAGATCACGAGGTCAGGAGATCGAGACCATCCTGGCTAACATGGTGAAACCCCGTCTCTACTAAAAATACAAAAAATTAGCTGGGTGTGGTGGTGGGCGCCTGTCATTCCAGCTACTCGGGAGGCTGAGGCAGGAGAATCACTTGAACCCAGGAGGCAGAGTTTGCAGTGAGCCAAGATCACGCCATTGCACTCCAGCCTGGGCAATAGAGCAAGACTCCATCTCAAAAAAAAAGAAAGTTGTCTTTAGTGGACAGGTCCTATTTCTAAAATAACAACCTAAATAATGACATCTTTGTGTTTTTGTTTTTACTTTTCTGGTTCCCTGAAGGAGGCTGTCAAGGTTTGGAATTTTTTGTCGCTCCTCTATCTTCCCACGGCCTGTCTCCCTGGGAGAGGGACCTTCTCTTGCACCTAATCTGTTTCTACCATGCAGTTCCCGCAGTTTCTCCACGCAGGCGGGGTCTCTGCTTTCTCTCCACCTCCGGTCTCTCCTAACCCATTCTTCCCTTCCAGCACCCTTCGCTGACCTGCTCTGAGCTCCCCAAGGCCTGGCACCTCTAGGCTGCCCGCGCTTGCCGACACGTACTGCATCTCTTCCAACCCCCACAGCTCCTCCGTAGAATGTTCTAAGGGCCAGTTCATGGCTGGGTGTTCACTGCAGCCTGGTACAGGTTTCTCCACCTCTAGGAGGACACAGAGGCCAGATTTGGTGGCCCTCTCAATGGGCTGGGGTTCCCCACAAGCGGGATAATCCTGGGTCACTATCCAGACCACAGACAGGGGGATTACATTGGAAATATTCTCAGCAGCCAACTATGAACTGGACCCAAAGGGTGCCCGAGGCTAATCCATGGACTGATTTGCCAAGTATGCTGACGCTGAGAAACTCAGACTCACAATTAACAAGGCCTCCGTCTTGACTTGGTTTCATTCATAGGATCATCCCAGAGCTGAATATGAAGCCAGAGTCTTGGAGAAGTCTCTGAAGAAAGAGTCCAAAAACAAAGAGGTATGGTGGCCACTGCGGGTTAACTTTCCCAGCAATAAAACACTGTGTTCATCAACAATGTAGACCTGGGATCAGCCCAGATAACAAAGATTGTAGGCAGTGTAACCCCGTGTTGCAGCTGCTCAATTCTGCCATGGTAGCAGCAAAAGGAGCCATAGACAGTAGGTAAACACATGGGCCTGTGTTCCACACACTGTGTTCCAATAAAACTTTATTTGCAAAAACAGACAGGGGGCCAGATTTGGCCGAAGGGCTATAGTTTATCAAACCTCCTCTAGATCTCTGTCTTGATGTATCCTGAGGGTGATCTCAAATTTCAGCAAGCATTTCAACCACAAGAACCATGTGGCTTTGAGGCTTCAAAGTTTTTTCACAGTACACCCCTCCTGTTCTATGTCAAACAACGAAACAGAAGCCTTTGCCAAACCAGCACCCCTGAGCAAGGAACCCCAGTTCCTTGTTTCACTCAGACTGTGAGAATGAGGGTGAGACATGTTTTGCAATGTTTTTGAGGTCATCATCTTTTTATAATAATTGTTCTTCTTTTTCCCCAAACGTCTCATTCAAATTAAGTCGTATGTGCAGCCAGGATTCTCGAAGACCTTCAGAGGTGCTTGCCAGCTTTGTTTGTTTGTTTGTTCATTTGTTTGTTTGTTAAGACAGAGTCTCTCTCTGTCGCTCAGGCTGGAGTGCATGGCGTGATCTCGGCTCACTGGTCCCCCCGCCTCCCGGGTTCAAGTAATTCTCATGCCTCAACCTCCCGGGTAGCTGGGACTACAGGCGTGCACCACCGTGCCCGGCTAATTTTTTGTGTTTCACTATGTTGCCCAGGCTGGTCTCGAACTCCTGACCCCAAGAGATCTGCCTGCCTTGGCCTCCCAAAGTGCTGGGATTACAGACGTGAGCCACGGTGCCCAGCAAAGTTTTTTTTAATGGTGTTTTTCACATGATATGGGACAAGCAGGCATGGAGTTCCTGGCCTTGTCAGCCTCTAACAGAGGCTGGAGATGCCTGCACTGAGGGATGAGGGCAGTCGAGGGAGCTCTCACAGGTCCCAACCTTGTGTCATATCTACATTTTCAGCCTTGGGGACCGATCAGGACAAACCCCTGGGTTTGTCTGTCCTTGTCAATGTGTCAGGGGACAGTGCTCCACAGGTTCAAAGTGGTCGGGGGTTGCAGTTGCCAAAATCCCATCTGGAGGGTAAAGTAGGTGCTCTAGAAAGCCTCCTCCCAAGGCCCAGCTCTTCAAACACAATGAGAATTTGGGGTACAGCTCGGTCCTCCTATAGCCAGGAAGTACGTCTTTTTAAACACCCTTGAGGATCTGAGCAGGACTGAAAGGTATGCAGAATACGACCATAAAAGCAGGAGTTATCGCCCTAAAATAGACTGTCTGTCTGACTTAACTCATCAGACATGCACGCCGGGTGCCAGCTGCCCTCTGAACTGACCCTTCAGGACCTCTGCCCCTCATTCCCTCCTGGGAAAGCAGAAGGCCTGGATGCCACCATCTCTAGGGCCCTGCAGGCATCCAGCGTGTTTTCAGGGCAGCGTCCCGGCCCCCAAGCCTGGGTGGAAATGTCAGTGTATGGCCCCCAAGATAGCCCACCCTGTAGCTGTGTGGTCGCACCCCTTAGAATGAGCATGGGTGGGTATTCCGCTCCTTCCTGAGGGGGAGAAAAGGGCTTTGTGGCACACACTATGTCCATTTAAGGCAAGGGACCTAACCAAGCCACAACAGCGAATCTGGGCAACGGGGGCCGAAAGGAAGCCACCACTTGGACCCAGGGTCCGTCTGCCTCTGTGGCCCGTGGCTTGCCTTCAGCCCAGGCTCTCTGATCACATGAAAGCAACAGAGGCATAGGGGTTTATTTTTGCAGAGCTCAGAGGTACCCCCAGGCCCTGTCTGCTTCTGATGGGCCGTACCCTTTATTTCCTCCTCCGTTCCATTTGGCTCCCAGCGGCTGCCCTCTGGTTTTGATTTCCCTCCAGCTATGGCACTGAATTCATTTATGAATTCATTTGTGAAAAGAGGCCCACCACCTAATTGGCACATGAGCTTGGGCTCCTGGGTGTGGCTTCCTTCCTGCTGTCATAAGACGCTGGTGTTGGCCGCTACCTCCCGCTGGAATCCAGCTGCCGTCTGCGAGGTGGGGCCTGACGCGGTCCAGTGGAGGATGCCTGCTGGAGTCTCTCCTGTCTCCACCACCTTGGTTACAGATGTTCTTTCCGAACGTGGGTCTCTGCCATCTCCTATCTGTTTAAAATGCCCAGAACCCGAGTCAGCCTTGGCAGTGAGCTTACGGCTGGCACCGGGAGGGGCCAGCCTGCTGCCAAGATGGGGACGGTTCCCTGGGCCCCGCAGTCTGCGGCCCACCTCCCGCTTCACCACACGGTGCTCTCTTTCCCCCCACCCGCCCTCAGAAGCGCCGGCATATCCCAGAGGAGTCAACAAACAAATGGAAGCAGAGGGTTAAGACAGCCATGGCGGGGGTGAAATTGGTACTTTTCTATTTTGCGGGCAACGCGCGTCTTGACTGTTTGCAGGCAATCAAAGTCGATTGTGTTTTTCTTCAACAAACTGTTGTTTTTTTTTTTTTTTTTTTAACATTCACATCCATGTTTCTCTGTCTTCCTTCGGCACCCAGCAAGCCCGGCGCGTTGCGATGGCACTGCATGGCTGTGGTGGGTCTGCGGTGGCGGGGGCGGGGGGCTCTGGCTTGATTTGGAGCTCGTGAAACGTGCTTGTCACAATTGCCTGCAAGCGATTCTTGGTCTTCTCGTTAACACGCATGCCACCCACCCCTGGAATGAGTGGCCTCCGGTGTCGTGCCCCTGTCCGCATTCCGTGACCTAATACATGCATTTTCCCATGGAAAAAATCCACCTCCATTTGCAACGTCCCGGGTTAGTGATGAGCTTCTACCTAGGGTTTCTCCAGACCAAGCCAACCTTGGGTGCTGAGAGCCTTCGGGCCATGTGTCACCACAGACGACGTTTGAACTTGTAGTGCTAGCTGCTTGTTTCAACTTGCTCCACAAAGGAAAAATAACTATTATGGTCTGGGTGGCACTGGGAAAACATCTTCCATCTTCTAGGCTTAGAAGTGAGACTTTTAGCTGAAGACATGGACTGCAGGTCCAAGTTTCTCCCAGACGTGGATCCAACAGTCTTTAGAAAGGCAGCTGGCATTACAACGCCCTGTACACAGAGGAATCACAGTATTTAACGGCTCTTAGTCCTGTTATCCTGTGACATAGGTGATAAACCCCCAAATACTTCTTGGAACCCTATGCGTTTGCACTGGCTCATCACCTGTGGGCATTTTTGAAGGCTTTTCTGAGTACTTCTGTTGTTCAAGTTGTCCCTGGGCCCACGCACACACACACACACACCCCCATGCTGACACACAGACATGTCTCATCGTGATGGTTCCAGCCAGTGACGGGCATCGTTTTGTGTTGTAGACTGACAAAGTGAAGCTGACCTGGAGAGATCGGTTCCCAGCCTACCTCACCAACTTGGTCTCCATCATCTTCATGGTAAGTTCCAGAAGGTTAAGGCCAGAGGAAGTCAGGGGAAACCACAAGGAAGTGATTGGCATCAGCCGGGCGTGGTGGTTCACACCTGTAATCCCAACACTTTGGGAGGCCGAGGCGGGCGGATCACTTGAGGTCAGGAGTTCGAGACCAGCCTGGCCAATATGGTGAAACACCGTCTCTGCTAAAAATACAAAAATTAGCTGGTGTCGTGGTTCATGCCTGTAGTCCCAGCTACTCAGGAGGCTGAGGCAGGAGAATCGCTTGAACCTTGGAGGCAGAAGTTGCAGTGAGTAGAGATCACGCCATTGCACTCCAGCCCGGGGGACAGAGCAAGACTCTGTCTCAAAAACAAACAAAAAAAAAGGAAGTGATTGATGTCCTCCAAGACCTGATTCAGCCTTTCACATGGCAGTACCATTGGTCCCAGGGTGCGCCGGCCCCATCTCCTCTGGGCAGTGGGTAGGTGGGGAAGACTCACCACTACCCCTGAAATGGGAAGGGACCAGGGTTCCAAAGTGACCCCCAGTGGGGGTTTCACATGCCAGTGGGTACATGAGATGATTTCAGTGGTCCCTGATACACAGCTTTCATTTTGAGAGACATGATTTTTTAAGTATCTAGTAATTCAAGCCTGGGATTCAAAGGTATCATTTAAGAAGAAACTGAAGACTTTTTAAGAAAGCCATTAAATTGGCTGAGTGCAGTGGCTCACACCTGTATTCCCAGCACTTTGGGAGGCTGAAGCAGGAGGATTGCTTGAACTTAGGAGTTTGAGACCAGCCTGAGTCACATGGCAAAACCAAAAATACAGAAAGTAGCTGGCGTGGTGGTGCACGCCTGTGGTCCCAGCTATTCAGGAGGCTGTAGTGGGAGGATTGCTGGAGCCTGAGAAGTCGAGGCTGCAGTGAGCTGTGGTTGCATCACTGCATTCTGGCCTGGGTGATACAGCGGGACCCTGTCTCAAAAAAAAACTGTTTATTTTGTGACCAAACATGACTTGAGCCCTGATACAGGCATCAGCATTAAATTAAGTAAAAACAAATTTTAAAAAGTTTTTAAAAAGAAAACTATTAAATAAATAACACGCAGACAGGACACGATAGTGCTACTCAGGGGACCGCAAGTCTGTGACGTGGCTCATGGGCAAACATCTTGTGGCTTTTAGGGGATTTCAATCCCAGGGATTTCAACCCCCAGTTGATTCGGCCTTGGCCGCATACTAGCTGTGTTTCCATCACCCAGCAAGGGCTCGGAGCCAGCTGTGGTCATGTTAGAAATGACCCTGCCCTTGTCCAGTCTGACAGCTTGAAGGCAGCTCCTCCTGCGGCCACCAAGCCCAGAGACCTGGTACTCGGAGACCCAGGTTGGCAGCTGTGCACTGAGGCCCTCACTGGAGTGTCTCATTCAGTCCTTGCCACTGGCCAGTCCTGGTACCATCCCTCTCCTGCTGACACAGCAACTAAAGCTGGAAGACTGCACCCTCTCCTCTGGCACCAGCCAGAGGCGGTGGCCGTGGTCACTATATAGTCACTGGCATATGCCTGCAGAAGCCGGTGCCAGTTGGACTGCCTGCTCCAAGATCCATGCCATTCTGTAGGAACTTGGAGAGACAGAGGCAGGGGGCTGTCTTTGTTTTCTGGGTTGGGTGAGGGGCCAAGGGCCCCCTGATCGAGTCGTGGAAGCAGCGGGAAGATCCAGTGTCCCCTCATGCTCTCAGGCACAGTAAGAGGGACCCCGGCCGACATAAAGAAGTCCAGAGCAGGGTGGTCTCAGCGGCGGGGCCTGCTCATCCCCCTTACCTGGAGAAGGAGAGCCCCTCAGTGGGAGCTGGGGGCTGTTGTGCTCTCCAGTGACTTGGTGGGAGGGCACCTGGCCTCGTGTTGAGGAGATGTGTCCCCTCTGGCCAGGCGCCAGGCGAGGGGGCTGGGGGATAGCCGGAGCCTCCCCATCCCTCACCCAGCAGAGGCTAGCCTGAGGTTCAGCCACTCCCACTGCAGAAGCAACAGCATTGTCACAGAAGGGCCAGTGAGGGGCCGGGAAGGAGGTGGCCGTCTAGGGCTGGTCTGGTGGCCTCACGATGCCATCAGAGTCACTGGCTTCTCTGACCTTCTGCTCGCCTGTCCTAGGAGCAGGTCCCCTCTTGGTCACAACATGGCTGCTGCACCTCCAACATCACTTCCACTCTCCAGGCTGGAAGAAGGGGAAGGGCGGGGGAAGAGATGGGCCAGGGGTGGCAGCCCCTGTCTGAAGGTGCTTTCGCAGAAGACCTGCCACACCTCTGCTTGCATCTCATTGGTCAGAACTGGTTCACGTGGCCACCTCCTCTGCAGGGAGGCTGAGGAATGAGCACGCACTGCCGTCTCAGCAAGGCAGGATGGTAGAGGAAAGACAGAGAGGATACTGGATAGGGAAGTAGCCGGCTCTTTTCCCAGCCTTGACATCCTGGTAAACCCGTCAAGGGCTTCATAGGGTTGAAGAGGACACGGCTTTGTCTTCAACTTGGGAGTTTCATTCAGTGAACAAACATTGGCTGAGCACCTAGGATGTGCCCCCTCATGCCCCTGGTCCTGGAGATGCAGGGGAGATGGACCAGGGAGACTGGAAGGGAGCCTGCCGCAGGGTGTGCCTGTTGTGGGCCCAACTGCCCCATGGCAGGGCAGGGGACACGCCTGCTGGGGTGGAGGGCCTCCCCCGCGGAGTCTCCCACAGGCCCGGTGCTCCACCTGCACCTCCGCATGCTGGCACGGGGACAGACATCCTGTAGGCCTCTTGGCAGGACTGAGGGGTTTTCCAAAGAAAACCCTCGTTCCCCGGAACTGGCCAGGAACTGGCCAGGGAGTGGTCCCCACGCCTCGCAGCAGGGCTACTCCTTCGTCAGGGTGTGGTGAGGGCTGCAGGCATTTTCCTGGACAGGGTGTGGTCACCATGTGTTACTGGCAGATGCCTGCAGAAGCCGGTGGTAATGGCCCAGAACGTGAAATAAGAGCTTTTCTAGGTTTCTGAAAGCTGCGGACTCCCTCTGGGGCAAACAGACCCATCCCACGCTGCAACTGGGAGACACAGAGGGCAGCCCCAGGCCTCCTGGGCCTGTCCTGGGAGCTACCCGTGACCATGCTAGCAGGGACGGGACCTGCCCTCTGCACCGTTGCATGGGAGCAAATGTGCGATTTCCTGGAACGCGGGGACACAGGGTGACAAGATAGAGCCTGTGTCCTGTGGGTGGTTTCACGCCCAGGGGAGGAGCCTGACTTTGCTGTGAGCTTCTCCTACCCAGCCCTTGGTCCATCCATCCTCAATGAGGGCTCAGAATGGGGCATCCACACCCCTGGGCAGGGCAGGGCAGGGTGAGGGAGCCCAGACAGACAGACAGACAGCAGTGTGTGGAACAATCTTGTCATTGTAGCCAGCTCCCACCACGGTTTCTCAGGCAACCGCCAACCCAAGTTTTATGGAATGTTCTGGTCCCACGGTAGGTTTGGCAAGAGGAGGAGCTCGCTCTGGTGGGGGAGCTGGAAGGGAGCTGCTGGCTGGGAGAAGGGACCCAAAGCATCTCCAGCCAGACCCAAAGCCCTGCCCCATCCCAGGCAGCACCCGCCTCCTTTACCAGGGGAGTCCCCGGGAGGTGGCTGTGAGGGAGGCACACCTCAGCCCTGCACACCATGTGAGGATGTCCCTGAGCTCACCATGGGTTGGGGGAGAAGCCCCTCCCAGCAGTCAGTCTGCTCTGGGACCAGCCACTGGCCTGGTGACCATACTGTGTCCTGGGCTCTGCTTGGGGACCGTGCTTGGGTTCCAGGAAGATGGTAGCGCAAAGATCTTGTGAACTGCAGGCTTGGGTAGACCGCCTGGTAAATCCCAGCTCCTGAGCTGGGTGACCTGGCCTGTCTACGTAATCTCTCTGAACCTCAGTGTCCTCTTCCTTGGAACAGAAACTAGCCCCTCGTCCATCTGTCTCTAGTTAATGCACAGAAAGTGCCTAGCATTTGGCAGGTGCTCAAGAAATGTCAGTCCTTGTTTTGAAGCAGAAGAGCAGGAAGGTTGGGGGACAACTGGGCTGAGGGAGTAGATGGGGCAGGCCCAGGAAGGTCCTGGGTGGGCCCCCAACCAAGAGCGCCCCTTCCCCCCCCTGCAGATTGCAGTGACTTTTGCCATCGTCCTTGGCGTCATCATCTACAGAATCTCCATGGCTGCCGCCTTGGCCATGAACTCCTCCCCCTCCGTGCGGTCCAACATCCGGGTCACAGTCACGGCTACTGCGGTCATCATCAACCTAGTGGTCATCATCCTCCTGGATGAGGTGTACGGCTGCATAGCCCGGTGGCTCACCAAGATCGGTGAGTGCCCACATTTCAGGTACCCATGGCCTGGACTCAGGAAGCCGGAGTCGCCTGCCTCTTGCTGTGCACCCTTGAGTTTGTTGCTTAACTTCTCTGGGCCCCAGCTCCCTGGCCCTGAACGGGGATCCTGATCACAGGCCCTGGCACGCCTATGAGAGCCAACTGAGTGATGGTGCCAGTGGCCAGCTGAAGACTGGATCAGGCTGTTGGGGGCCATCCCAGCCACAGCCTCAGTATCATCCTACGCCTCCCTCTAGAGGTCCCGAAGACGGAGAAAAGCTTCGAGGAGAGGCTGATCTTCAAGGCTTTCCTGCTGAAGTTTGTGAACTCCTACACCCCCATCTTTTACGTGGCGTTCTTCAAAGGCCGGTAGGGACATCTTCAGCATTTTCCCCACCTCGCTTCTCCCAAGTCCAGGGGAGGGCTCTCCCTCCCCACAGGCGGGGGGCACCTGGAGCCCAGGACAGGGCAGGCACTGTGGCACCCGCAGCCGATGAGGGTCAGGGAGAAAGCCTGGGCCCTGCTGAGGCTCCAGAGCGGCCGGACCCTGGGCGGCAGGGAGCCCAGGCAGTCAGGACCCCAGGCAGTGAGGATGGGGCAGTGAGGACCCGGGATTGAGGGCCCTGGGCAGTGAGGACCCCAGGCAGTGGGGACCCCGGGAAGTGAGGGGTAGGGAGGAGTCCACAGAGTGGGGACAAGGAGAGAGGAGGGCGTGGAAGTGCGGCTGCTGGCCACTTGAGCCCTCTTCACAGCTCCTGGTGGGGTGAAACCTGTCCCGCCTGGACCCTCTGGAGCCGTCCCAGGCTGTGGTGGGGCCTGCGGCCCACCCACAATGATGCCCCCGCCTCCACCGCCACTCCCGCAAGGGGCTGGCTGGTCTCATCTCAGAGCCCCCCAAAAGGCCGCCTCCTCCACATCATGTGATTCACCAGTGCCATGCCCGCCCTCCTGGCCCAGGGCCCCAGGGCCCTGCCAAGGGGTCCAGTCCTCGCTGAGTGCATCCAGGATGGAGCAGGCTCTCGGAAGCCTCCACACCCCACACCAGCCCCTAGAAGGCTGAGAGGCTGTCTATCCCCACCCAAGGTGGCCTTTGGCCACCACCTGCCCCAGCTGCCCGAGGTCCCCAGAGTGCTTCTGTGCCAGCTGTCCATGGACATCACTGTGCCAGCGGCACGTCCTGAGTCCCAGGGAAGCTAGCGCAGCAGCTTGCAGTCTTCAGACCACGGTGGTCTTTGCCTTAATGCCCCGCTGGGCCCCCTTCCCACTGCCTCTCAGTCTCATGGCCTCTCACTGAAGAAGTTCCTTTTTCTGACCCATCTCTGGGTTTAGGAATCCAACCTTTGACCAGTGAAAACCACTGTGGTCATCTTTTAGCAGATGTGACCAGGCAGGGAGAGCCACCTGTAGATACCCTTGAGGCTGGGCCTGCAGGACTCACACGCCGCACAGTCCCCACTTGGGGGTCTCTCCCGGAGCTGAGCTAGGGGCTCATCTTCTTTCTAACGACCTCCCCCATCGTTTCAGGTTTGTCGGACGCCCGGGCGACTACGTGTACATTTTCCGTTCCTTCCGGATGGAAGAGGTAACCGAAATTTCATTCGTTTCTGATAGCCCCTTGTGTTTTGCTTACGATTTGTCTACACCGTGCTTGGGAGAAGCACTTGGGAGAAGCAGCCGCAGCATATTCGTTCAGCAAAGAGCAGTGCTTTCTTTCCCTCCTGCTGGGAACTTTTCTGTTCCCCTGACGTGGTGGGGCAGGCTTTGATCTTATTTGGTGTGTTCATATAGAATCACCTAGAAGGGTAAACTCGCTATAGAGTTTATGAAAGAAAAACAGGACATCTGGTTTTTCTTTTCATTTCTTTTTTTGTGAGACTGAATATTTCTCTTCTGGTTAAGATGAATGAATGAAGGCTGGGCGCAGTGGCTCATGCCTGTAATCTCAGCACTTTGGGAGGCCGAGACTGTTGGATCACCTGAGGTCAGGAGTTCGAGAGCAGCCTGGCCAACATGGTGAAACCCCATCTCTACTAAAAACACAAAAAATTAGCTGGGCGCAGTGGTGTATGCTTGTAATCCCAGCTACTCGAGAGGCTGAGGCATGAGAATCGCTTGAACCTGGAAGGTGGAGGTTGCAGTGAGCTGAGATTTTGCCACTACACTCCAGCCTGGGTGACAGAGCAAGGCTCCATTTCAAAAAAAAAAAAAAAAAAGATGAATTAATGAGGACAAAACAGAACTTGGCTACCTTTGTTTGTTTTTTTTTTTTTTAACTAGACATTGAAATGCTTGTCTCTTTACCCTCAAACACCATGCTCGTGGCATTTCACTTCTGCCCAGCGATCCTGGCCACAGAAGGTCTGGTTGTGCCAGCCTGGTTCAGCCTCTGTCACGGCCCATGGACTTGCTCCACTGTTTCACAACCAGGGGCTCCATCAAACCAAGCCGGGGCTTCAGGGCCTATCAGTGGTTCTGGTCTCAGCATTTCCAACCCACAGCGTAATTTAGCTTATCAGAAAATAAGAGGGTGGGTCTTCTTGATAAAGACCGTGTGGAACAAGGTATTGAGGATAGGGTGGACATCAGGTACAGGGTGATCTGGCTGTCTGGAGTGCAGCCTAGAGGTTCAACTACCTGAATGCAGGCCCCTGGGCAGCCCAAGACATGGGCCTCCTCCACAGTAATGGGCATCTGTGCCAAACTTATGAAATGCTCTTTCCTTTTTGTATCATCATCCCCTGTCACACTCGTCCTGGGTCAGAGAAGTCATATAATAAAGCAAATGGTGTAACTGCTTTTTCTGAAAGCATGGCTCTCCAAGACAGATGTGGGGATTTACTAGGTTTTATTTGGAATGCAGAACAAATTTACTGTGCCTCAGGGGTCGCCACGCATCCCTGGTGTTCCCTTTGCTTGGACAAGTTAAACTTCCAGCACAGATAGGTTTCTGACTGTCACCTGCTTGCGGGGTCCCTGGCCTAAGGTGGCACAGGCCCACTGCGTCAGGGGCATTAGGCCTTAGGGGTGACTTCCGCCTCCTGTGGAGCTTGCCTGCTGCATGCGCTCAGCCTGCCATGGTGGTACAGAAGCAGTGGATGGTGACTGGTGCATGGGACCGGCCAGTGGCACTGGGAAAAAGGAGGCACCCTGAGGCCCTGCCCCACCCCTGCCTACTCCCTCCCAATGTGCTCCCAGCTCCCAGCCGCAGCCCCCAAGCCCAGCAGCCTGTAGGTGGGGTGTGCCAGTTTCCTGGGGCTGCCGCAACTCAATCCCACAGACTGGGCGGCTTCAAATAACAGAGATGGAGTCTCACAGTTCTGAAGGTCGGAAGTGCAGCATCCAGGTGTTAGCCAGGCTGTGTTCCCTTCAAGGGTTCTAGGGGAGGACCTGCCTTGCCTCTCCCAGCTTCTGGGGACTACAGAAGTTCTCATGGTTCCTTTACTCGTCCACTCCACCCTCTGCCTCCATCTTCACGCGGCCTCTTCCCTCTGTGCCCGTGTCTTCTCTTCTTCTGAGCACACCAGTCCTCGGATGGGCGCCCACCCTACCCCAGCATGAACACCCCCTGACCTGACTACATCTGCAAAGACCCTTTTTGCAAATAAGGCCACGTTCCCAGGTGGCGGGGATTAGAACCTGAGTGTCTTTTTTTGGAGGATGCAGGTCAACCCATGGCATGAGGGTGGGCCTCCTTGCAGGGCTGCGGTCCCTCTCCCGGTGTCCCTGTAGCGGGGCTGATGCTGCTCTCTGTCCACAGTGTGCGCCAGGAGGCTGCCTGATGGAGCTATGCATCCAGCTTAGCATCATCATGCTGGGGAAACAGCTGATCCAGAACAACCTGTTCGAGATTGGCATCCCGTGAGTGCGGCGGGTTAGAGTGGCAGAGGCGAGGCGGGCGGAGGGTTGTGTGGATGGCTCCTGCGGTGGTCTGGGTGGACGCAGGGCTTCAACCAAGATGGGGGCACCAGAAACAGGGAGAGAAGGAGGACACAGAGGAAAGATGAGGCAAAAGCCACCCCAGGTCAGGCATGGTGGCTGACGCCTGCAATCCCAGCACTTTGGGAAGCCGAGGCAGAAGGACCATTTGAGCCTAGGAAATCAAGACCAGCCTGGGCACAAAGCAAGACTGCACCTCTACAAAAAATAAAAAGTTAGCCAGGTGTGGTGGTGCGTGCCTGTAGTCCCAGCTACTCAGGAGGCTGAGGCAGAAGGATCGCTGGAGCCCAGGAGTTCCAGGCTGCAGTGAGCTGTGATTGTACCACTGCACTCTGTCTAGCCTGGGCCACAGAGTAAGACCATGTTTTAAAAAACTAAAACAGGGCCAAGCGCAGTGGCTCATAACTGTAATCCCAGCAGTTTGGGAGGCTGAGGCGGGCGGATCACTTGAGGTCAAGAATTCGATATCAGACTGGCCAACACGGTGAAACCCGTCTCTACCAAAAATACAAAAATTAGCCAGGCGTGGTGGTGGATGCCTGTAGTCCCAGCTACATGGGAGGCTGAGGCAGGAAAACCCCTTGAACCCAGGAGGTGGAGGTTGCAGTCAGCCAAGATCACATCGCTGCACTCCAGCCTGGGCGACAGACTGAGACTCTGTCTCAAAATAATAAATAAACAATAAAAACATTAAAAAATAAAGCCACTCCATTTTGGACAAAGGAGGGAGACGAAGTCAGAATGATACCCCACTCCATGCTGGCTGGGGATGTGGGGTACCACCAGGTGCCCCCAAGCCCAATGCTGGCTCCCCAGGGTTTCCAGATGGAGGCTGGGGGACTCAGCCTCCTTATTACCTTGTACCTTCAGAAATCCATATCCCATTCCCGCCTCCCCAACGGCTGCTAGGTCTCTGGAGTCAGGAACTTGTTGGGCCATTTTCCATGATCTGTGTCTTTCCCCAAGAGTCCACTTGGGCATGACCAGCCTCCACTGTTCTTGTGTCCCTGATGCCTGCTGGGCCCTCCTGTGGGTCACAAGTGGCCGTTTGCCCTCCCTGAACCTCCATTTCCTTCTGTAGCCAGCAAAGCCATGACGCTTACCCCCTGCCTTTTGGGGAAACGGCAGAGGAGATCATATAAAGAAATGATTGCAAACAAGTGCATTTTAGATTTAAAGCAGAAACTTAGAAATATCACTAGAGGCCAGGCGCAGTGGCTCATGCCTATAATCCTAGTAATTTGGGAGGCAGAGACGGGCGGATTGCCTGAGCTCAGGAGTTCAAGACCAGCCTGGGCAATACTGTGAAACCTCATCTCGACTTAAAATACAAATAATTAGCTGGGCGTGGCAGCGTGTGCCTATAGTCCCAGCTACTCGGGAGGCTGAGGCAAGAGAATTGCTTGATCCCGGGAGGCAGAGGTTGCAGTGAGCTGAGACAGTGCCGCTGCACTCCAGCCTGAGCAAAGAGAGTGAAACTCTGTCTCAAAAAAAAAAAAAAAAGACACATCACCAGAGGTGCCAGACCCGAGCCCCAGATTCACCTTTCTGCAAACCTAACTGTGTGGTGTCACATCTCTCAGGAAGATGAAGAAGCTCATCCGTTACCTGAAGCTGAAGCGGCAGAGCCCCCCTGACCACGAGGAGTGTGTGAAGAGGAAGCAGCGGTATGAGGTGGATTACAACCTGGAGCCCTTCGCGGGCCTCACCCCAGAGTACATGGAAATGAGTGAGTGATGGCCGGGACAGGCAGGTGACGTCAGGATAGAAATCAGGCCAGCATGCCACCTGGAGTGGGGAAGGGCTGCAGGGGCATGATGCCCCCGACCCTGCGGTGCCCAGCATCCCTCCGGAAGCATTGGGCGGGGAGGAGGGAGATGCAGACCCTGGGATCCTGGTGCTGCTGCTCCCTTGGGTCGGTGAGCATGGCTGTCCTGTCTTCCAGAGGCCCAGGTCAAGCAGCCACGGTCCCCAGGCACGGTCCCCAGGCACAGTTCCCTTCAGTGCAACCCGAACCCGGCCTCGGCTGTGCAGCTCTTCCTCCTCCCTCAGTCTCCCTCAGCAGCCGAGGGCTCAGCCCTGCTAAGCTACAAGATCCTCCTCACTTGAAACCCCCGGCAATCCGAGGTCCCTCGTCTCAGCCCCAGGGCCCTTCAAGCCTCCTGCTTTGGGTCCATGACTCATCTCCCCTTCCTGGTGGTGAGCTCCTGAGTTGCAGGAGCCAGGACTTGCTCACCTGTGGGCTGGCGACAGCTGCCCCTAGCACAGGGCAGGTGCTCAAAGGAGACCCAGGGATTGAGCCTTACCCCCCTCAATCGTGTGACTGGCCAGGAGGATGCCAAGAGGCGGCACATACCTTTAGGGGGTGGCCAAGGAGAGCTGGGAAGAGGCCAGGTGCAGTCCGCACGGCTCTGGACTCTCCCTGACCTGGTCACTTACCTCCCCCTCCTGCTCCTGTGCTCTGCACATGCTGGCCTCCTTGCTGCTCCCCAGCCCCACGGAGCTTGGGCCGCCCCGGGGCCTTTGCACTAGATGTGCCCTGCTGGAATGCCCTCCCCCAAATACCTGCATGACTCACTGTCTCCTGCCTGCCGGGCTCTATTCGGAATGTTCCCCAACAGAGAAGCCTTCCCTGACCACCGTGTTTGAAAGGGGCAGCCCCTGCCCGACACGGCCACGACCCCCACCCCTCCCCTGCTTGGTGTTTCTGCTTCCCAGCAGACAGCCTCACCCCGTCATCCCTCTTCTGTCTCCCCCTGGTAGGATGGCAGCCTCGCCCTCTCTTACTCCTCATCCCATAGCCGTGCTCCTAGAGCAGGTCCAGGTATACAGTGGGTGCTCAATGGGTGTTTGCTGACTAAATGGATGAGCAAAAGTAGTCAGGAAGACTGCTGTAGACGGGGCTCCGAGCATGCAGTGCCCCTGGCCACCAAGGTCAACTTCTCTAAAATGCCCGTTCCCAGGCTTGTCCCTGGTCTGCTCCAGGTGAGACCTGGCAGGCTGCATTTTGAACAAAGGCCTGGGGGTAAGGGCCCCTTAGAGGGCGGGGAGCATTTCTGTTTAATTTCACCGCAAGTGCTGCCCTGTGCCCCTCCTGTTGGCCGAAGTGTCCACATATGTCACTGCTGGCTCCCCAGACAATTGTGCAAGGAGCACCCTGCCGCTGACCAGAGGAGAGGAATCTTAAGTGTGGCCTTCTGTGGCTCCTCTCTGTTTTCTCCTGGAATAAAGTCCAAGCTGAACCAGGGTCAGGCCGGTGGGCAAACGGCTCCCACCGTTTAAACTCAGCATTGGCCACTCGTCCAGGAGGGAGGTGGCCTCCCCTGCCTGCAGGGTCACTCCTTCCACAGGAAACCCCAGGAAGAATAGAGCCCCAGACACCAGCACAGCCTGCAGTGGGCCACGAGACTGGCAGCCCCTTCCCTGGATTTATTTTCCTAGTGGCTGGACGTCACGTCCCGAGTTCCTGATGGGTTTGGACAAAGGGGATTTCTGGAGCAGACGCCTCCTGCCCACATACACGGGGAATGGTTCACCCGTGCCCCACCCTGCCCCCACTGACCGAGGCACATTTCCACACCCACTGGCTTTCTCCCCACCCCGTGGGCTGCCAGTCTGTTCCTCCAAGGAAGGCTCAAGCCACGGATGTGGATAGATGGGGAGAACAAGCCCATTTAGGAATGCCCCACCTCCCCGCCCCCCGTACCCTCCCTCCCTGGCCCCAGCCCTGGCAGTGTCTCCAGCTCCCCGGTCATACCCTTAGTGCTGGAGTAGGCAGCACCACTCGGAAGTGAGAAAGCCCACCCTGGTGAGTGACCCACAGCCTCAGGCCTCAGCAGCCCCCGGCCCTCATGCACAGCACACACCACCCTACATAAGCAATCCCTTATCCCCTCCAGGGACCTCAGGCAGGACCAGAGAACTCCCACTCAGCCCACCTTGCCAGGGCGAGCAAGACAGCCCAGGGACAGAACTTGCAGGGCACTCCCCGCCATGGCCCATCCTACATGCTAACAGTGCTCACACTCAGGGCACCCCGCACGGCCTACCCCACATGCTAACAATGCCCACACTCAGCCCGCCAGG
Source organism: Papio anubis (assembly GCF_008728515.1). Taxonomy (NCBI): domain Eukaryota; kingdom Metazoa; phylum Chordata; class Mammalia; order Primates; family Cercopithecidae; genus Papio; species Papio anubis. Next base: position 119,336,472 of record NC_044987.1, read on the forward strand.
CACACAGTGACATTCTGCCGGCTTCCTTGTTTACCGCCTGGCACCAAATGCCCTTGGACTGGGTCCTGCTGTGCAGTTCCTGAACCAGCTTTCCTGCTCAGTTCCACTCAGCAACCTTTTCCTGACCTTCTCCTAGGAGCCCAGCCCCGTGCTGGATGCAGCATCCAAAGCCAAAGAAGCCCCAGAGCCAGCTCCTGGGTGGGACGATCCCCAGGGGGAGGGCCGCAGGGGCAGAGGCGAGGGACTGTCCTTGGTCCCACCCGGATCCAGGAGGCCTGATGCAAGGGAAAGTTTGGGGCTCTGGAAGATGCAGCCATGCAGGCAGGTCCCCCAGGTCCCAGGGAGCCCCCATGATGGAAGCAGCAGAGCCACTGCCACGTCCCTTCCCAGCACAGGCAGGGGAATGACCACAGGCTGGGCCTGTGAGCTCACGATGGTCCTTTTCCTTTTGGTGATGATTTTTTTAAATTTGACATAGGCTGGCGAGGTGGCTTATGCCTGGAATCCCAGCACTTTGGGTGGATGACTTGAGCTCAGGAGTTTGAGACCACCCTGGGCAACATAGCAAAATCCCAGCTCTACAAAAAATACAAAAATTAAGTAGTCATAGTGGTGCATGCCTTGGTCCCAGCTACTCGGGAAGCTGAAGTGGGAGGATTCATTGAGCCTGGGAGGTCGAGGCTGCAGTGAGCTATGGTTGTGCCACTGTACTGCAGCCTGGTGACCGATCGAGACTATCTCAAAAAAGATTAGCCATAGCTAAGTGAGCACTCCCTTTATTCAAGAGTCCAACACAGATTCAGAGCAAAATTTGGAATTCTGCCTTCAGCCCAATCCTGGAGGTCACCCAGGGTCATGGAGGGTCCGTCCCAACAGGTGGTCTATGCAGGTGGGCTTGTTGGAGGTGGGGCAGCAGCCAGACCTGTGCAGCTCGGCACACGGGGTGGTGGAGTCCCCGCTTATGGGCTGTGGCTCATGGGGTGCTGACTGGCACTGGGCTCTCTCTGCAGTCATCCAGTTTGGCTTTGTCACCCTGTTTGTCGCCTCCTTCCCCCTGGCCCCGCTGTTTGCGCTACTGAACAACATCATTGAGATCCGCCTGGATGCCAAAAAGTTTGTCACTGAGCTCCGAAGGCCGGTGGCTGTCAGAGCCAAAGACATCGGTGAGTGACCCCACGGGCCGGCAGGACCAGTTCCACATGCGTGCTGGGTTTGGGGAGGGGATTGCCACGCTCCAGAAGCTAGAGCCAGAGCTGACCAGGTGTCCCTCCTGGGGCTCTTCACTCAGCCTTTGCTGGGTGGAGCCTGGGGGGCAGGTGACACAAGACGTGGAGGCTCGCTTAGCCCTGTCCCCACCCTTCCCCTCCTAAGATGCGTTGGTCACAGACAACGTTTGGAAAGTGTGGGTCCCAGACATCTGAAGGTCTCAACAACCTGCTGCTTTAGGAGGTACAAGAGACTACATTGCCTCTCTGATGGCTGGCGACACCCACCTGTAGCAATGTGTGACCCCAGAGCCAGGGCGAGACCAACAGGAAAGGAGTGTTAGCTGTTCAGCATGTGCCTTCCTACATTGCATGTCATGGCATCATTTAATGTTCACAAAAGAGAAAAGGAAGGAAGGAGCCCCCCTCTGTAGACAGGGAAGAACAGTCCCAGTCATTGCATGGCTTGCCTACAGAAATCAAAGCCAAGATGCAACTCAACTCCAGCTTTTTAACCCCATCACTAAGGCACCTTGACCACGTGGAGAAAGAGTGTGAGGTTGGGAGAATGTATATTTCAGGTCAGCGTAAAGAATAACTTGAGCTGAGCACCATGGCTCACTCCTGTAATCCCAGTGCTTTGGGAGGCCCAGGAGGAGGCACAGCTTGAGCCCAGGAGTTCGAGACCAGCCTAGGCAACATGGCGAAACCCTGTCTCTACACTGAGCCCAGGAATTCAAGACCAGCGTAGGCAACATGGCGAAACCCTGTCTCTACAAAAAATGGAAAAATTAGCTGGGCGTGATGGTGCATGCCTGTAGTCCCAGCTACTCAGGAGGCTGAGGTGGGAGGTTCAGTGAGCCCACGTAGATTGTGGCTGCAGTGAGCTGTGCCCACGCCTGGGCAACAGAGTGAGATCCTGTCTCAAAAAAATAAGTAAAATTAGCTGGATGTGGTGGCGCAGACCTGTGGTCCCAGCTACTTGGGAGGCTGAGGCAGGAGGATTGTGTGAGCCAGGAGGTCAAGGCTGCAGTGAGATGTGATCATGCCACTACACTCCAGCCTGGGCAACAGAGAGACCCTGTCTCAAAAAGAAAAGAAAAAAAAAGAAAAGAAAAAGAATAACTTTAATAGTCAGAGGTGTCAAAAACAGAACAGACTTCCTTGTGGGTTAGAGAGCTCCCTGTTACCAGAGGCATTTAAACAGAGACAGGACAACGATCTGTCCAGGAGGGTGAGGGGTATGGGAGCCCCACGCAGGCCTCCACCAGAGCCAGCCCTCAGAGGAAGGGTGATCCCATCTTATCTTATAGTAGGACCCAATTTTCAGGGTGAAAACAAAATTACAAACATACATTCATTTTATCTCAAATTTAACACAATTTTAGTGAGAATAGCACCTTTGTACTAATTATTGGAATAAACAAAAGGTTGGATTACGTATTGGGGATATTACCTTGCTGAAATGAAGATTCCATACAAGCTTGATAAGATAGTTTTGGGTTAGGCTTTTGTAGGCCAAACATAATCTTACAAAAAGTGGGAAACTGACCGGGTGCAGTGGCTCATGTCTGTAATCCCAGCACTTTGGGAGGCCAAAGCAGGTGGATCACCTGAGGTCAGGAGTTCGAGACCAGCCTGACTAACATGGTGAAACCCCGTCTCTACTAAAAATACAAAATTAGCCGGGTGTGGTGGTGGGAGCCTGTAATCCCAGCTCCTCAGGAGGCTGAGGCAGGAGAATTCCTTGATTCCGGGAGGCAGAAGTTGCAGTGAGCCGAGATCATGCCACTGCACTCCAGCCTGGGCAACAGAGCAAGACTCCATCTCAAAAAAAAAAAAAAAAAAATGTAGGAAGCTTTTTCAGTTGTTCCAAGGGCTTCTCCAGTCCTTGGTATGTGTGTCATTCTCGCTGGAAACACCCTTCGGATCACCTCACCCTAGTCCGTGTTCTCTCCTTAAGTTGTTAGCGGCTCTGTCCTGACTGGAAGCTCCTTGGTCCACACCTTGGCCCCTTGTGGCAAGCCCAGCATCCACTGGTGACCAAATCCACCAATCTTCCACTGTCTGGCTCCAAGATAACTTCAACTCTGGCTTCTCTTAACACTTGGCTGTCTTGTAGACTAAAACAGATGAAATTGTCATTTTCACAGGTCGAAGACCATCAGATAGCAGTGATTCACCCTGCAGTTCACCCTGCAGCTTCACATTGGCACTGTGTAATGCCCTGGCTTTGAAAGGGGCCTGGAAACTTTGGTGCCTTATAGGGAGGGACATCCCAGGGCTCGTGGGTAAGAGGTCATGGCACTGTGTTTGGATACTTTTGCTTCCCTACGTCATCTCTTCTCTGGGTGACCCAGGTAATGAAGATTCAGAACACAGACACTCTATATTAGACTGCCCTGTGATTTTGTTTACAAATTTCAAAGGCTTTAAAAGCCATGAGCTAGCTAACCCTCTGAAGACCCCGCTAACCACCAGCATCCCTGTTCTGCCTCTGCTGAGGCCATGGGTGAGCTCCTCGCCCCTCGCCCCTCATACCACAGCCCTACATGGCCAGAGGTGGCGCAAGGCTGAAGCGCTGATTTGCTGGTGCTCTAGGTCAGAGGTCAGCACTTGTTTTCAGTAAAGAGCCAGAGTGAATGTTTTAGGCTTCCTGGACCCAGAAACGACATCCTCAAGTCTTAGGCGGTGGTTCTCACCCAAAGGCTACACTTTTCATACATTTTTCATTTCATACTTAAAAGTGGAAAAGGTCAGGGCCTGGCGTGGTGGCTCATGCCTGTAATTGCAGCACTTTGGGAGGCCGAGGCAGGTGGATCACCTGAGGTCAGGAGTTTGAGACCAGCTTGGCCAATATGGTGAAACCCCATCTCTACTAAAAATACAAAAATTAGCTGGGAGCGCTAATTTTTGTGGCGGCATTTTAATTTTTAATGGTGACAGGCGCCTGTAATCCCAGCTACTTGGGAGGCTGAGGCAGGAGAATGGCGTGAACATGGGAGGTGGAGCTTGCAGTGAGCCGAGATCACGCCACTCCAGCCTGGGCAACCAGACTCGGCTTCAAAAAAGGTCATTTTTAGCTGGCGGGACAAGTGAGAAAGAGGCTATCGAAAAACAGGCCACCATGGCCATCTTTGCACACCCGCTCTCAGGAGCAAGGCGAGATTGCATCCCAGGCTGTGCCTCGGCGTAGCGCTGCTTTGAAGATGGCATACAGGGCTGCCTGCCAACATGAGCTCCTCAGAACCTCAGCCTGTCGTGTCCTCCAGGGAACCCCGGGGGGAAGCCTGAGTGAATCTTCCCTCAGTGCCACTTTCCAGATAGGAAAACGAGGCCCAGGCGGTAACAGAGCTGAGCAGGAACCAGAGAGATCAAGTCCTGGGCCTCCTGCATGCATAGAGGGTTTGCCTCTGAAAACCTCACCCTGTGTACCAAAGACCCCGAAAAGGGAGCTTCGGGCCCGCTCACCAGGTGCTCCCTGCTGTCCTCGGAAATTCTGGAGCGCCCTGCCTCACGGCAGTAAAGAAAAGAGTGCCATCCCATTCCAGCAGGTACAGCTGAAAACAAAGAGAAGAACGCAGCCCACACTGAGTCCTCACAAAGGCCCGATGCTCAGGCACCTGACAGTGCCCCACCCCTGCCCGCCACCTGCCGCATCACAGTGCGCGTGTGTTTGCTCTGGCGCCCTCTGCTTCGAGAAGCTCTGGCTGTCCCCAGACGGTGGCTGAATGAAGCTTGCAAACCCACCAGGGTGAAAGAGAGCAGCAGCTCAGTGGCCTTGGCTTCCTGCAGTCCCTCTGCAGGCATTGGCGTCCCCACCAGCAGCAGGCCTTCCGCGTGCCTCTTTGGACTCTTTGCACCTGGCTTGTTTTTGCTCAGTTCTTACGGATCAGCTACTCACTTCCTGGTTCCTGTCCGGTTGGCTGAAGGCATAATCTGCCCTCCTTTCACTCGTTTGTTTGTGGATTCCTTAACCGTAGCCTTTCCTTGAAGAGGCTTTTGTATTCCTTCTATGATCCGTGCAGGGCCCGCAGGCGAGCTCCTCGAGGGGACAGAGGGCCCCTGTGGCCCCTGTGACCTGCACTCCTGAGGCCCTGGGTGGCTGGGGGAAGCTGTGCCACAAAGCACAGGTGCCTTGATCACCCTGCCATCCAGCAGGTCACAGCAGGGACCCAGCCCATGCGTGGGAATCTGCTCCAGCTCCCCAGCCCTGGCTTCGACTTCCTATTCTCTTCCTGGTGCTTCACAGCCTGCTGGTGGGAAAGCGCAGCCTCCATTCGGCTCCCAGGCACTGCCTGTGGGCAGCAGTGGTGGCCTCGCCAAGCACCTGGCTTTGTCCAAATACCTCCCTGTACTGTTCTGGGAAATGGGGCTTAGCGTCCCCTAGAGTGGGAAAAATTCCTTGGGAAAGAAACCAAGGAATTTACCTGGGGAAGTAAAAATGAGGCAGTTTTCCCCAACAGGACTGTCATCAAAGAAGCCCACCCAAAGAGTATTCCAAAAGCACAGCATCCCCTTTTACTTAGAGATGTCAATGAAAAGAGTCAAACTCTGTCAAATATTTGAAGAGATTTATTCTGAGCCAAATGTGAGTGACCACGGCCCATGACACAGCCCTCAGGAGGTGCTGAGAACATGGGCCCAAGGTGGTCGCAGCACAGCTTGGTTTTGTACATTTTAGGGAGACATGATACATCAATCAGATACATCTAAGATATACATTGGTTTGGTCCAGAAAGGCGGGACAGGGTGGGGCGACTTCCAGGTTATAGGTGTATATATATATATGTGTGTGTGTGTGTGTGTGTGTGTGTGTGTGTGTGCGCGCACATACTTTTTATTTCCGAGAGAGAGCTTCACTCTTGTCACCCAGGCTGGAGTGCAATGGCATGATGCAACCTCTGCCTCCTGGGTAGGTTCAAGCGATTCTCCTGCCTTAGCCTCCTGAGTAGCTGGGATTGCAGGTGTGTGCCACCAGATTTAGCTAATTTTGTATTTTTAGTAGATACAAGATTTCACCATGTTTCTCCAACTCGTGACCTCAGGTGATCTGCCCGCCTCTGCCTCCCAAAGTGCTGGGATTACAGGCGTGAGCCACTGCACCCGGCCTATTTTTAAAATTTCTGATTGTCAATTGGTTGAGTTATTATCAATAGAAAGAAAAGTCTGGGTTATGATAAGGGGTTGTGGAAACCAAGGTTTTATCGTGCAGATGAAACCTACAGGTAACAGGCATCAGAGAGAATAGACTGTAAATGTTTATCAGACTTAAGGTCTGTGTTGCTGTTCACGCTGGTCGGCTTTTGCTGAATTCCGAAAGGGAGGAGGGCATGAGGAGTCCTGTCTGACCCTCCCCATGCCCCCTGCTTCCTGTCATGGCCTGAACCAGTTTTTCGGGTTAACCTGAGGGTTCCCTAGCCGAGATAATGGACCCCATTTAAATGGTTGAAGAGGGAATTAGAATTTTATTTTTAGTTTACAGAGATCTTCAGAGCAGTGAGTGTCTCCCTGGAGTGTGCCTCAGAATAACTCCGGGTTCCCGGCCCCACCCCAGGAGAGGCGGATTCCGTGAGCTGGGGCTGGGGCTGGGGCTGGGCTGTCGGTTCTGCATTTCTCTAACACACCCCACAGATGTGCAGGGCCACACGGAGAGTCATCCTCCTGGACGTAGATATCCTGCAGACCTGTCAGGACAGGCTCGATCCGGGCCCGGAAGCGAGGAAGACCCCGCTCCCGGCTCCATCTCATCCCCTCCTCATCCCTCCCACTTCCTGTTCTCTCTCTGGGCCTGCTGGGCAATCACCTGGACAGACCCCCTCGCCTGCCTGAGTCCTGCCCTTGCAAGGCCCTGAGCTCAGGAGCCGCATCCCTCGGGAGTCCCACAGCCAAAGACTTCAACCCCCACCCCAGGCCCACCCCACCTCAAACTCAGAGCCCCAAGGGCCAGGTGGGCCACACGCGCAAGTAAGACTAAGTCCTAGGAGTATTCTTCATGGCCACAGAGCAGTGTGCCCATTCCCACATTGCTTGAAACATTCAACTCTAGTCGGGGTCTGGGTTTGGATGCTAAGGCGGCCATAATGGAGGTCGGAGGTCAGAGGTCGCCTGGAGGCCCCGGCACAGACAGCAGAGCTGCAGTGCACGGCCCGACCTGCAGGGGGCGCCCCGGGCATCACAGCATCACAGCCAGCTGTTGCCAAGGAGACGCACCAGCCAGCCAGGACCAGAGCCGAGGAGTCTCGATTTTGTTTTTTGTGTTTTGTTTTGTTTTGTTTTGTTTTGTTTTGTTTTGTTTTGTTTTTTGAGACGGAGTCTCATTCGCCAGGGCTGGAGTGAAGTGGCACGATCTCGGCTCACTGCAACCTCCGTCCCCCAGGTTCAAGCGATTCTCCTGCCTCAGCCTCCTGAGTAGCTGGGATTACAGGTGCCCGCCACCACACCCAGCTAATTTTTGTTTTTTAATAGAGCGGGGCTTCGCCATGTTGGCCAGACTGGACTCGAACTCCCGACCTCAGGTGATCCACCCGCCTCAGCCTCCCAAAGTGCTAGGATTACAGGCGTGAGCCGATGCGCCCGGCCTTGATTTTTTTAAATACGTTTTCCCGGTTTAAAGCATCAGTCTGCATTTTTAAGCAGTAGACAAGCGCTACAAAATGGCCATGTAGCCTGGATGGGGCCTGCCTGCCACTGCTTTGCAGCCTCTGCTCCGGTGCCAGCATCCGGTTGGAAAGGGCTTTCTATGCTCGTGCAGTCACTCAGCAGGCATTTATCCAGCAGCACCCACCTCATGTGCCAGACACCAAGCTAGACCCAGAAGCTACAGGGACGTGCAATTAGCAGCCTGCCCCAGGAGCTTGGAGTCCACGGAGGGCCCTCAGCCCTGACACCCAGCCAGGAGATGCAGGGCGGGAAGTGTTCCCACTCCTGAGGGAGCACTTCAGTGCTGACTTTGTAGGGCTGTGCCATCCAGCCCTCATGCACCTGCGTTCCCAGGTGCTTTATTCAGGATGCGGTGGCCCTAGGGCTGCTAGTGTGCAGAGCCCATGTGACTGCCCCACCACCTGCTCCAGCAGAAAAATAAACTGAGGATCGCTGCGCCCGTGCAAAAGATCAAATGGAGCTACAATTAGGCGATGGCTCCCATGGCCCGAGGACTGGAGACAGGGGTCAGGGAATAGTGATTGTCACTTCTCAAACTGCCCACCAGCGATGGGTTGCAGTGGGTATTTCTCTCTTTTTTTGAGACAGAACCTTTCTCTGTTGCCCATGCTGGAATGCAGTGGCGTGAACTCGGCTCACCATAACCTCGGCCTCCCTGGCTCAAACTATTCTTGTGCCTGAGCCTTCCGAGTAGCTGGGATTACAGGCATGTGCCACCGTGCCCAGCTAATTTTTGTATTTTTAGTAGAGATGGTGTTTTGCCATATTGGCAAGGCTGGTCTCAAACTCCTGGCTTCAAGTCGTCTGTCCACCTCAGCCTCCCAGAATGCTAGGATTATAGTCGTGAGCCTCCACACCCAGCCTACAGTGGCATTTTTGATTGATGATGATTGTGACTGTGGTCTGTCATTGAATTGGAGCTGGCTGGGGGCAGGGAGCAAGAGATCCTGGTCTCGGAGGTTTCATCTGAGCCTGTGGTTTCTAGCTCTGGGCCACACAGGGGGCCTGAACTCTTGCTGCCTTTGCAGACCACCAGCATGCACCCCAGAAACGGGGACTGAGAGGCTCCCCTTGGCTACCAGGGCAGAAGCGCTATGTACAGCTCTCCCTGCAGCCTCCTGCACAGGCAGGAAGTCCATCTGCTCCGTCTTGGTCCTTTCTGATGAGTGCTGGTTATCACCCATCTCAGAGCCGGCTCAGGGCATGGAGAGCAGGCCTCAGGATTGGGCTCCCAGCCAAACCGCTGCATACGACACTGCTGGGCATGATAGGGTGCAATTAGGGTGAGCCAGGGGTCAGTCCGGGACACTGGACCATTTCCAGGAATTGCAACACTGAGGCCCTGCTTCCTGGGCCATTGAGGGACTCCTTCCTGGGCCCTGCTAGATCTCGTGGCCGCTGGGAAGATGAATGGAGAGGCCAGCATGGCCCCGGGCGTTGTGTTGTGATCCTCTTGTTCATCTGTGATTTGGTGCAACCCTGGGTCTTGGAGTAAAGGGAGCAAGGGGGTGTGCAGATGGGGAACAGTTCGACCTGCACTGCTGTGGACTGAGTGCCACCAGCCGGGGGCCCTGGCACTGTTCTTCAGCGGCAAAGCCATGTCTGGCCTAGCCCTGAATACAGGTATCCTCCACCAGAGCTTTGGGAGCTGCACCCCAATTGAATCTTAGTCACTTTAGGAATAAAAAAAAGTTTCATCTGAGCCAACTAGTATTTACACAGGTGCATGGGGAGATCGTGCAGAACCACTGAGGGAGCAGCTGTCTTTAAGCACCTCTTTTAGAAGCTGGTGAGCTTGTCAGAAAGGGCTGGTGCACACCAGGCCCTGGCAGTGACCTGGCTTCCTCAGGACCTGAGCAAATGACTCTTGGTTGCCGTAAGCCTCTGATTGCTGTGAGAAAGCCTGGCCCCTGCAAGGATGGTACCTGCTCAGGCTGCTGCCTGGTGGCTGCAATGACTGAGAGTGTAGGGTTCTTTAAAACCGTGACTTCTTCTTCCCCCAGGAATCTGGTACAATATCCTCAGAGGCATTGGGAAGCTTGCTGTCATCATCAATGTAAGTGACATCAGGGACCTCGGTGGAAGGAAGTCCTGGCTGAACTGCCAGGCGGCCGGGGACCCCTTGGAGAAGGAGCTGGGCATGGGTCTTCTACCCCTAGCCATGGTGCAGCCCCAGGCTGCCGGGATTCTCTAGTTATAAATGTCCCTTGACCACATGGGGTGGGGAGGGTGCATTCTGAGGAGGCATAAAAAATTCTCTTCAAACTTTTTCTGCAAGTTTTTTGTTTAATTTTTTTTGAGTCAGAGTCTCACTCTGTGGTCCAGGCTGCAGTGCAGTGGCATTATCTCAGCTCACTACAACCTCTGCCTCCCAGGTTCAAGCGATTCTCGTGCCTCAGTCTCCCAAGTAGCTGGGATTACAGGCGCCCACCACCACGCCTGACTAACTTTTGTATTTTTAGTAGAGACAGGGTTTTGACATGTTGACCAGGCTGGTCTCGAACTCCTGACCTCAGGTGATCCGCCCTCCTTGGCCTCCCAAAGTGCTGGGATTACATTCATGAGCCACTGCGCCCAGCCTTTCTGCAAGCTTTGAGCAAAATTCTCCACCATGCCCACCTTGGCCCCTAAGTCCACTGAGAATAAACAACAGACATATAGGAGGGAAGACAGAGACAGAGGGAGAGAAACACAGAGATTCCTTATTGACAATCTTTCTGTTCTCTTATTTAAAGAAAAAAGTTGGTTTTTCTCCTTAATCTGAAATGTATGGCTGCTCTATAGAGGTTTGGGAGATGCTGAAATGGGGCGAGAAGGACGCTCTCATCAGCCTCACACATGGCTCTGCTAAGAATCAGGGCTCCAGGCCCCTCAGCCTCCTCCCCAGCATGGCAGCCCCTTCCAGCCTCTCCCATCCCCAGACCCGCAGGCTAGGATGGCCCGGCCCTCAGCCTTCCCCATCAGGATCTGTCTGACTCTGCCCATGGCCTGGATCCCCCCTGGGTTTAGCTGTGCCCAGCTGTCTCCAGCATATACTTCAAGCCCAAGGCTGCATCCCAGACATGAGAACCCCAAGCAGCCACAGGGAGTCCGCTGTGCCAGGGCCCCGTGGCTCTCGTCCCTTCCACCCTCTAGCTGAGCCCAATCTTCCCCACCAAAAGCTGACACCGTGCCCACGGCGGACACAGGGTGGCTCCCCAGAGCTGACAATCAATGTCCCTGCATGGCCGTAATGCCAAGTCAGGGTCTCAGCAGGCCCTAGGACTCAGTCCCCACAGAGGGCAGAGGGTGACACTCAGCCCCGGAGAAGGGCCCTTCAGAGCCCTCTGACAGAGCCCTTTCCCGGAGGGCAACCCCTTCTGCCAGGCACATGCTCCCACCAGATTACAGGGAGACTGCAGGCAGAGTGTGCACACCGGGATGGCTCCTTATCCCACCCAGACAAGGGAGCACAGGGTCCTGAGGCAGAGCCCACGCTGTGCTGGAGTTGGGGGAGCTGGGAACAGAGGTACATCCTGTCTGCAACAAGTGGGCGCTGTGAGCAGCTGCAGAGCATGGTGGGCATCTTCTGAGGAGAACAGCAGCAACAACAATAACAGCAGGCTGAGTGCGGTGGCTCACACCTGTAATCCCAGCACTTTGGAAGGCCGAGGCGGGAGGATCGCTTGAGGCCAGGAATTCAAGACTAGCCTGGCCAGCATAATGAAACATAGTGAGACCATATCTCTCTCTAAAAAAAAAAAAAATAGTAGCAGGTACATTCACCAGGCACCTAGAATGTTCTAGACCCTTCTAAGCTCTTTCCACACACTAGCCCACTAGTCTGCACACAGCCCTTGGAGGCGGGGACTGTCATGGCCCCATCTGACAGGGAAGACACCAGAGGCATAGACAGGTTAGGTGATTTGCCCAAGGCCACACAGCCATGTGAGAGGCAGCTGTTGGGCCTTGGGTTCCTCTCTTGTAAGGGCACCAGCCAGAGCTGGTGCTATAATAGAATGAGCTGGGTGAGGACTTGAGAGCTTGCAAAGCACTTTCCCTTCCTGCCTCATTCCCTTCTTCAACAAGCCCGGAGGCACAGTGCATACATGGTGTGGGTATCAGCACGCCCTGTTTTGACAAGAAGAAAATGGAGGCACAGAGAGGTTGGGTGATTTGCCCAAGGCCACACAGTCAGCAAGAGTCAGCCAGTGTCTACCTGGCGCCTTCTCTCCTAGGAGTGCGTTGTTCTGGCCCCCAGGCACTCTCCTTCAGCTGCCAAGGGGCTGAGAGTAGCACCCATAACCCCGCATCCGTTCACTCAGCATGCCAAGGCTGTGCGGCTATGGTCCCCGCCAGGGGCAGTGGCACATGGCCAGGGCCCAGTGTGGCCGTGGACGGGTCACGCCAGTTGTGGCCAGCCCTTCCACGCCCAGGCTGGGGGTCCCCCTCACTGTCACGTCCCCTGTGCAGGCCTTTGTGATCTCCTTCACGTCTGACTTCATCCCGCGCCTGGTGTACCTCTACATGTACAGTAAGAACGGGACCATGCATGGCTTCGTCAACCATACCCTCTCCTCCTTCAACGTCAGCGACTTCCAGAACGGCACAGCCCCCAATGACCCCCTGGACCTGGGCTACGAGGTGCAGATCTGCAGGTACTGCTGTCTCTGCTCCCCTCTTTGAAAAGCCATGTTTATGGGGTTTCTGGGAGAGCCTGGGTTTGGACGGGGCTCAAATCAGGGGCAAGTCAAGAAACAACGCAAACTCGCTTAAAAAGAAGAAGAAAAAAAAAAGGCTGGTGCAGTGGCTCACACCCGTAATCCCAGCACTTCGGGAGGGCCAGGCAGGAGGATCACTTGAGCTGAGGAGTCAGAGACCAGCCTGAGCCACATAGTGAGACCCCATCTCTACAAAAAAAAAAAAAAAAAAAATTAAATAGCTGGGCCTTGTGGCACGCACCTGTAGTTCTAGCTACTTGGGAGGCTGAGGTGGGAGATCAATTGAGCCTAGGAATTTGAGGCTGCAGTGAGCTATGATTGCACCATTGCACTCCAGCCTGGGCAACAGAGTGAGATCCTATCTATAATTAATTAATTAAATTAATTAATTAATTAATTAATGCTTGAGGGGAGGAAATTAGAGGTGATTTACCAGTTCCTATAACTAAGAAGCCCAGGATAGCTTCAGGCATGGCTGGATCCAGGAGCTACAGTTTGCCATCAGGCTCCACTTTGATTTCCTCTGTGTAGCATTGTTCTCTTGCTGGTGGAAAGGATCCCCAGCAGCTCCTGGCTTAAATCCTCTCTGCTCTGCAGTCCCTGTGGGAAGACTTTCTGTTTCTCAATAGTCAGTGAAAATCCAGAGACTGAGTCTTACTGCCCCATCTTGAGTCAAATGTCCATTCCCGAACCAACCACTATTGCCATGAGGAGGAGGGCTCTCCTTGGCTTGGCCTGGGTCATGTGCCAGGGTGAGAGGTCGCAGAGAATTGGGGGGTCCTAAGGAAAACTGGGGTGCTATGACTTGAAGAAGAGGAGACAGATGCTAGCAGGCAAAGCCTTGAGCACAGAATAAAGAGGAACGAGCTGGTGCGTGTGGCTTCTGACACTGGGAGGACAGGGCTGCTCGTTCCCATGGGAAAGCAGGTTGTGCAACTTCTGCCTGGCCCAGCAGCTGGCACCACAGCCGTGGTCCAGCCCAATCCTATCTCAGGGGTTGGCAGCTCAGTGCCAAATAGGCCCTCGGAGAATCCCATCCAGCTCCCTCCAGAAATCAAGCTCCGTGGGCAAGGGCCCTATCTGTTGTGCACCCCCCTGAATTCTCCATCCCTGGAGTGGGGTCTGGCACACAGTAGTTGGTCAATAAATGCTTGTGACATAAGTAAGTGAGGGAATGCCCAGACTGAGGCCCAGAGAGGTCAAGTGATTGCCTAGGGGACACACAGCAAGGTGGCAGTTGGAGTGGGTGAACACCAGGGATGTGGGTCCAGGCCAGGGCTGTGCCTGCAAATCCAGGTGGACCTTCTCCTGGTCTCCCCGACTGACCTCAGCTTTTAGTGACCAGCAGGGGCACAAACTGCAGCTGAGCCCCTGGAAACCCTGCCCCCTCGTGGGGGAGTTTTCTGTCCAGCTTTGGGAACCTTTTCCAATGAAGGGTGGGGACGTCAGCTCCATTCAAGCCAAGTTCCAGCTGATGTGTGGCGTCCCTCAGATTCAGGGAGCCGTGGAGGGAGGGAGGCCCTAGGCAGAGACCTCACCCTGAGCCCACAGACCCTGGGCGTCTCGGGGTCTCTGTAAAAGAGGAAGGGGCTGGGGAGAACTGGAGCATGGGCAGTGGTCATGAATGGGGCGAGTCTCCTTCCTAAGGCTCCAATCGTATCCACGAAGAGCCAAGGTCAGTGGCAGGACCTCGGCGGGGCAGAGGGTGTGAGTGAGCTTGACTCTCCAAGCAGAAGATCAGTCAGCTACATCTAAAGCTGGTAACGAGAACTGGGGGCAGCTCGCGTTCTCTCGAGATAAGGCGGTGAGGACCAAGCGGCAACCCTGGAGGAGGGAAAGCAGCCCCAGACCCGGGCAGGGCAGGGCGGGCTGGGCCGGCTGCCTCACAGGCCTCTGCCTGCACCAATGGAATGCTTAGCTTCGTTCTTTCGCAAATGTTTGAGAAGCTGTTTAAGTGACTTTGATAAAATGTTCAGGGTATTGGTTTGCTGGGTGTTTTGGTGGTTGTTTGGTTGGCTTTTTTTAGAGACAGGGTCTCACTTTGCGGCCAGGCTGAAGAGCAGTGGCATGATAAAAAACTCACTGCAACCTCCCGGGCTCAGGTGATCCTCCCACCTCAGCCTCCCGAGTAGCTGGGAATGCCGGCGTGCGCTGCCATGCCCGGCTAATTTTTGTATTTTTTTTGCAGAGACAGGGTTTTACTGTGTTGCCCAGACTGATCTCTGACTCCTCAGCCTGAGATTACAGTGCTGAGGTTACAGGCACGAGCCACCCCTCCTGGCTGATAAGGTGCTCAGGGCTTTTCTTCAGTAGTTTCCCTCAAAGAGGGGATAGACTGCAGAGGTGGTTTTCAAACTGTGTTTCATGGAACCCATCCTGGAGCTCTGTGGAGCCTGAGGGTTGGGGTGAGGTTCAGGGAGTTCAAGCTTAGGGAACCCCCTGCCCCCGCCCAACTTCAACCAAGTAGGCTCTGCACTCTTGGGACCCTATTGGAGTATCTAGTGAGACTTCTTTTGGGAACAGAGGCTCCACTGCTTTTAAAAGTTTGGAATCGGCCGGGCGCGGTGGCTCAAGCCTGTAATCCCAGCACTTTGGGAGGCCGAGACGGGCGGATCACGAGGTCAGGAGATCGAGACCATCCTGGCTAACACGGTGAAACCCCGTCTCTACTAAAAAATACAAAAAACTAGCCGGGCGAAGTGGCGGGCGCCTGTGGTCCCAGCTACTCGGGAGGCTGAGGCAGGAGAATGGCGTGAACCCGGGAGGCGGAGCTTGCAGTGAGCTGAGATCCGGCCACCGCACTCCAGCCTGGGCGACAGAGCCAGACTCAGTCTCAAAAAAAAAAAAAAAAAAAAAAAAAAAAAGTTTGGAATCTCCTGGACCACATGGTCCCTGCCCTTGATTCTGTGAGCCCACGGCTGGGCCCGGGGGATACTTCCTGCCACATATGTTTTACACGAAGCCCCTCAGGTCCTGCCTGGCCCGTGGGGGGTCCTGACCACCCCCCTCCACCGTGGAGAGACATTCCCTGGGTGCGGGGCCGCGGGCTGCTCGCCCAAGAGAGGGCTGTCCTCCTGGAGGCAGCTGCACACCAAGCTGAGCCTCTCCCAGGCGTCCCTCGAGCTGCCTGGCTCCAGCCAGAGCCTGAGCCCCGCCGAAGTCCCACCCTCGACTCCACCACCGTCTTTTGTAGGTACAAAGACTACCGAGAGCCACCGTGGTCGGAAAACAAGTACGACATCTCCAAGGACTTCTGGGCCGTCCTGGCAGCCCGGCTGGCATTCGTCATCGTCTTCCAGGTATGGTGCGTCCCTCTTTGTTTCCGGTTTGAGGATGGGGGCACTAAGGGACCACCCCGTGCCCACAGTCTGGAAGGCACGAGCTGCTAAAGCCGGGGGTTCAGAGACTCCTCCAGAGGCCTGGAGAACTTGCTCTGGGACACCCGAGGAGGGGACCTGGCCGACCCCAGGCCCCCTGCACCGACAGGGCCCAAGACAACCTCATGAGAGAGGAAGGCAAAGAGAGGGGCCAGATAAGTGCCGGCAGAAGGGTTCTGACTGGCTGGTGGGTTTAATCCAGTAGAAGTGTCTTTATTGAAAGAGACAGGGGCCAGGCACGGTGGCTCACACCTGTAATCTCAACATTTCGGGAGGCCGAGCCAGGCAGATCACCTGCCAAGGTTCTGCTCACCAGTGTCCCTCTAGCCCTGATTAAGTCGATGCTAGGAAGGCAGTGGGCCGAGGGCTCTGATGCTGGAATCCCCAGGACTGGGTTCAAGTCCCAGCTCTGTCACAGGGCAGGCCCTTCCACTCCTCTAAGCTCAGCGGCCTCATCCATCAGCTTTTCACAGCAAGCGGTGTAAAAGGTGTGTGCGGCTGGGTTCCGCAGGCCAGAGCCTGAGAGCCCAGCAAGGAGGGGTCTCGGCCAGAGACAGCCCAGCCTTACCCCAAGGGAGCCCCGGAGCATGCATGGCACCCCAGACCTGGCCTTACCCGGAGGCAAGGCCACCCCTAGATGGGCCGGTCACTGCTTTGGACTGACCAGGCTGGGAAGAGGGAGATGAGAGGGAGCATACGTTCTGCAGCTGCGAGCATGAGCAGCCGGTCCCAGCCACAGCTGGGGACTGGGAGCACCAACCAGGAGAAGACACCAATCCAGGGGGCACCAGCACCGTCCATGGCGGGAACCTGCTCAGCCGGGGGTGCTCACACATGCTTGCTGGACAGATGTTCAGCAAACGACAAGATTCCGTTTTTCCATAAAAACTGACTTGTGTTGCCTTCTATCCACCAGAAATGTCTCCACAGAGGTGGTAGATGTTCAGGGGGGCCCTGGGAGGCTTTGCAGACTAAAAGTTTGATCCATTTGTGGCTATTTCCAGTTTCATGCTTTTCCCCAAAGCCTCAATGCTTGTTAGATTTGGCGATGCGTGACCCATCAGGTCACTTCCTGAGTCTTCTGGTCAAGGAATTCAGAATGACTCAGGTGATTTTCCCAATTACTGAGTTCAGATGCATTCGAGAAAGTCGGCCAACATTTCCCAAAGGCCTGCCGGGTGGTTCTGTGCCTCCTTTATACCTTCTGGGAACTGAGGCCCAGGGAGGTCAACAGGCCAGGAGGTCATGGGGCGGCGCTCCACCAGGTGGGGGCCAGGCAGAGAGGTCGGCAGCACTTCCCCAGGCACCATCCTCCCCGCTGCCACGCGCTGCCTCTCCTCCTTCCAGAACCTGGTCATGTTCATGAGCGACTTCGTGGACTGGGTCATCCCGGACATCCCCAAGGACATCAGCCAGCAGATCCACAAGGAGAAGGTGCTCATGGTGGAGCTGTTCATGCGGGAGGAGCAAGACAAGCAGCAGCTGCTGGAAACCTGGATGGAGAAGGAGCGGCAGAAGGACGAGCCGCCGTGCAACCACCACAACCCCAAAGCCTGCCCAGACAGCCTCAGCAGCCCAGCCCCCAGCCATTCCTACCACGGGGGCGTCCTGTAGCTATGCCAGCAGGGCTGGGCAGGCCAGCCGGGCATCCCGACTGACGGGCACCCTCTCCCAGGGGCAGGTGGCTTCCCGCTCCCGCCAGGGCCCGGTGGGTCCTGGGTTTTCTGCAAACATGGAGGAACACTTTCTGATAGGACATTTTCCTTTCTTCTTTCTGTTTTCTTTCCCTTGTTTTTGCACAAAGCCATTATGCAGGGGATTGTTTTTAATCTGTAGTATTCAAGATGAATCAAAATGATGGCTGGTAATAGGGCAATAAGGTAACAAAGGCAGATGCTTTGCAGAAAGAATGCTTGGAATCTTGAGTCTCCCTAGCAGTGAAAAGTGAGCAGAGGCCCCTAGAAACCCTCCTCTGAATCCTCCTAATTCCTTAAGATAGATGCAAAATGGTAAGCCGAGGCATCGGGCAAAAGCTGGTGCGATGCTTCAGGGAAAATGGAAACCCCAACCAAAAATAATGATTGATTCTGGTTCCAAAAGGTGTCACCTGCCTGTTTCAGAAAAGTTAGACTTTCCATTGCCTTTTCCTCCTGTCAGTTCAGCGGCTGAGAGAAAAGTGCCCCATCCCTGAACCACACAGGGGGCGTGGGAGCATCCCAGTTATTCCTGGAAAGCGAGAAGGGGGCACAGGTGTCCCTGATTAAGCAGGAACCAGCACCCTTGGCATCCCCGGCAGGCTCCCCGCTGTCAGCCACACACCTGCCCCCTCACACCAAGCTGACCTCAGAGTTGGTCGTCTTCCTTATGGGACAAAACCAGTTGACCAGAAAATGGGCAGAGAGGACCTCAGAAGCATTAAAACAGATGGTGTCAGGGTTTCAAGAAGTCTTAGGGCTTCCAGGGGTCCCCTGGAAGCTTTAGAATATTTATGGGTTTTTTTTTTTCAAGTATCAATTGTATGGTAGATTGAGGATATTTTTTCTGCAGCTCAAAGGTGGAGGGAGTTTATTAGTTAACCGAATAGCGTTGAGAGGAATTTAAAATACTGTTACTACCAAAGAATTTTATTAATAAAGCCTTCTATTTTGGTAACACTTCTCTATATTTTTACTCATAGGAATGTCACTGTCGGACAATTATTTTAAAAGTGTATAAACCAAGTCTCATAAATGATATGAGTGATCTAAATTTGTAGCAATGATACTAAACAACTCTCTGAAATTTCTCGAGCACCGAGAGAAACATCATTTTAGCAAAGGCCAAGAGGAAAAACAGAAATATATTTGTCTCGAACACATCATTGATGTGATGTTGACATTCCCTTTAATCTGCCAACTGTGATCAAAGTTCATAGGTGTCATAGATTTCCATTATTTGCTAAAATCATGCAATCTGATGCTTCTCTTTTCTCTTGTACAGTAAGTAGTTTGAAATGGGTTTTGTATATAAATACTGTATTAAAAATTAGGCGATTACCAAAAATCCTTTTATGGAAACCGTTTTTTAAAAAAGTGAATGTACACAAATCCACAGAAGACTGTGGCTGGACATTCATCTAAATAAATTTGAATATACGACACTTTTCCCACTTGAATGCTGTCTGCCTGAGTCCGCCTGGGAAACTCACAGGCCGTCCCCAAAGTCCAGTGGACCCTGCAAACTCAGCACTGACTGACAGGCGTCTCTTTCCTTTGGTGCCGGCCTGTGCATGGCTCTAAATGTTCTTGGGACTTTGTCTCTCTGTGCGTGTGTGCATTTGTGCATGCACACGTGTGTGCCTATTCATTTGCATTTGTTTTGCATGTATCATGTGCACTCCTGTTCACATTTGCTTGTGTGCATGTGCCTGTGTGTTTACATGTTTGTGTGCATCACATGTGTATGCATTTGTATTTGCTTGTATGTGCATATGGGTGCGGGTGTGTGTGCATGTGGACACGTGTGCATATATGCATGTGTGTGTATGTCTATGTGTGCATGCACGTGTGTATGCAGTGTGTGCGTGCTTGTGAATGCTTGTGTTTATGTGTTTGCATGGTTTGTGTATGTATTATCCATTCTCACACTGCTATAAAGAACTACCTGAGGCCGGGTGTGGTGGCTCACACCTATAATCCCAGCACTTTGGGAGGACAAGGGGGGTGGATTGCTGGAGGAGTTCAAGACCAGCCTGGCCAACATGGCGAAATCCCGTCTCTACTGAAAAAAAAAAGACAAAAATTAGCTGGGCATGGTGGTGCACACCTGTCATCTCAGCTACTGGAGAGGCTGAGGCAGGAGAATCACTTGAACCTGGGAGGCAAAGGCTGCAGTGAACCGAGATCGTGCCATCACACTCCAACCTGGGTGACAGAGTGAGACTCCATCTCAAAAAAATATAAATAAAGAGAACTACCTGAGACTGAATAATTTACGAAGAAAAGAGGTTTAATTGACTCACACTTTTGCATGCTTGACCGGAGGCATGACTGAGAGGTCTCAGGAAACTTAACGATCATAGCAGAGAGCAAAGGGGACGCAAGCACGTCTTCACAATGCTGGAGCGGGAGAGAGCGAGCAAAGGGGGCACGTGCCACGCTTTCCAACCATCAGATGTCCTGAGAACTCACCCACTCTTACGAGAATAGCATGGGGGAAATGCGCCCCATGATTCAACCACCTCCCACCAGGTCCCACCCACAACACATGGGGATTACAATTTGACATGAGATGTGGGTGGGGACACAGAGCCAAACCATGTCAGTGTGCATCACCCCAGGGTTCACACGCCTGTTTGCCTTTGCCTGTGTCTGTATATGTATATGTGCTGGTGTATGTGCATATGTGCTGGTGTGTGTGTGTGCATATGTGCTGGAAGGCAGGCGACTGATTGCGTCGAGGCAGCAGACAAGACCGTACTGATAGCAGGCGGCAAGATCGACGACGTACCGGTATGCGGCGCGACGGCACCGGAGGCAGGCAGCAAGATCGACGACGTTACCGAAGGCGATCATTCATGCGCAGCATAAGACTGACGATCGCGTTCATTGCACTGAGGTGGCAAGACACAAAAAGATCACTGGCGGCAAAGACGCGTCTGATGCGCAGCAGAAAAGACGACAAGAGCCGGCGGCAAGACATTACAATTGAGTGGCGGCAAGACGACAGCAATTGGCGGCAGGCAAGATGGGTACTGATAGCAGGCGGCGATTGTACTGATGGTGCAGGCGTTATCGATACTGGCGGCAAAGATTGCATCAATGGCAGGCGATCACCGTCTGGCGGCGATCGACGGCACTATGCGGCACTGGCAAGACTGGTCTGGCAAGATCGATTGCGCTCGAGGCATTAAAAGACAGTACCGAGTACTGCATTTGATTACGGCCGGCAATGCGGCAAGACATGCGCTGGCGGCATGCGTCATAATGATTACGGCCGAGCACAAAGACACAGGCCGAGGCATTACGTACTGGCGGCAGACAAAAGCATCTATTGGCGGCAGGAAAGACACGTACTGGCGTTACGCATCTGCCGGTGCGCATGCGCATTACGCCGGCAAGGCGCATTCATTCGGGCGGCATGTGCGCACAAAAATGGCGGCAAAAGACAGTACTGGCGGCAAAAGACTACTGCGTCGGCGCGGCGGCATTTAATACGCGCCTGGCGTTATCACGTACTGGCAAGTAAGTTATCATTGCGCTCGGCGTCTGCGGCAACAGGATACGCTAACACGCGCTCACGACATCCAGGCAAGGCAGGCACAGATCGATGGGATCGTATCCGATCTCAGCAGGCTCTTCCAAGAACCCCATATCTCGACCTCTGATCCCACAACCCAACAGACTAGTATTTAGGATTTCATGGACCCCAAATTCTCCAAAACCTTTTGAGACTGACCTTGGGTTGCCAATGTTTTCATCTGGGCAAGTGGGGACATGTTTTTAGAACCACCACCTATAATCACTATCACTTCATGAAAGAACGTATTTAACACCAAAATAGCAGCAAAGCAGTCGGCACTTGGGACTGGGGACGTTGTCCTTGTGCGGCCCTCGGGGTGGCCCACCTTCCCTTCACCGCCAGGACAAGGCAGAGCCTCTTCCGACCTGCAGCAGACCTCGGGCGCCCCCTTGTGCTGGCTCTCCTCAGCACAGCGCCTTGCCACCTTGGTCAGGGGCATCCTCCTAAAGCTTGGGCCCCACATTCTCGATCCTGTAGGGAGGGCCCAGCGAGAATGGTACCCAGGATCGGCACCGTGGGAACCCCTTCCCTCTGCCCTGTTGTCTCCATGGGTCCTCCCAGAGCCTGGGAGGGCACAGGTGGGGACCTTCAGCCACACCTGATAGATGAGGAAACAGGCTCTTGACCAAGATCTCAAGGTGCTTTAATGCCAAGTCTGAAGGCCAGACCTCATAAGCATGTATGGAACATTCAAGAAACATTTATTGAACTCCTACTGTAGGCCGAGTGCAATGGCTCATGTCTGTAATCCCAGCACTTTGAGACACCCAGGCAGGAGGACTGCTTGAGCCCAGGAGTTTGAGACCAGCCTGGGCAACATAGCAAGACTCTGTCTCTACAAGAAATTAAAAAAAAAAAAATAGCTGGGCATGGTGGCGAGCACCTGTGGCCCCAGCTACTCGAGAGACTGAGGTAGGAGAATCGCTTGAGCCCAGGAGGTCGAGGCTGCAGTGAGCTATGATTGCATCACTCACTCCAGCCTGGGCAAGAGAGAAAAACCCTGTCTCAAAAAAATAGATAAAAATTAGACCAGTTGCAGTGGCTCACACCTGTAATTCTAGCACTTTGGGAGGCCGAGGTGGGTGGATCACTTGAGGCCAGGAGTTCAGGATCAGCCTGGCCAACAGAGTGAAACCCAGTCTCTACTAAAAATACACATATATACAAAAAAATAAAAAATGAACTCCCAGTGTGTGTCAAGCATTAGGACAAGAAAGGTGAAGAACAAGGACACAGCGCCTTCCCTCCCACATGACATCCTCACAAAGGAAGTCCAATGCTGAACCCGAAAATCAACCGTGGAACCAGACAACTTCAGAAAAGGGGTTGCTCATGAAAATCCAGCAGGGAGTGTGACTGACTGAGGGTGACTACGCTGTGCAGGGAGGCCCCTTGGGACCTGAGCAATGCGGAGCCAGAAACACACACCAGAGGGGCCAGCAGGTGCAGAGGCCGAGGCAGCAGCTGCTGGACGGGCTCCAGGAGCAGAGGGGTGGGGAGGTGACAGGAGACGCAGGAGAGGTGGCTAGAGCTGACTCATGCAGGGCTCCGGCTGAGTGGAGACTTTGAACTTGGTGATAGGTGCCATGGGCAGGGCTGGGCGGTGCCTATGAGGGCAGTGATGGGATGTGACTTATGTTTGAGGTCATGGCCGCTGTAGGGTGGAAACTGCAGCCAGTGCCGCTACCGTACAGATGGGCACAGGAGGCTCGGAGAGGCCCAGGGCTCCACTGCAGCCATCCGCAAGCTGGCAGCACACAATCCTTGGACCCAGGAGCCTGGCACGAAAAGTCTTCTACTACTGGTCCCTGGAGTACTGTGGCTGGGGGCAGGGCTGGGGGCGAGCCCAGTGGGCCCTGAGGTCTGAGGGCACCAGCTGCACCACCAGGCCTGGCAATGACACACTGGTGGCCAGCCATGCGGGTTCTGCTGCTCCGCTCTGAGGGTGGAGGCTGACCATGAATAGCATCCAGCCCAAGACATCCTCTGTTTGGTAGGCTCAGCGCATGTTAACTTTTAAAGTTAATTTAATATATAAAGACCAGGCATTTAAAGTCCACGTCTGCATGTTCTCCTGAGAGATCACACCTCTACTGCACAGTCCCACGTTCGCCAGGTCTCATGCTCACATTCGACTGCAGCCGGCGGGGCCTGCCCTTCCCGAGTCTCCCCACCCTCCCAAACATGCCTGCCCACTGGCTATGGGGGCAGCTGAGGCTGGGGCCCTTCTAGACAAGCCTCAGACCAAGGTCCCTGTCTGTGGATCTGGAACCAGCAGTGGGATTCAGAGCTTGGCCAAAGTATGTGCTTGAAGCAGGGCTGTCTCCACCCCAAAGCTGGACTCAGAGCCCTGCCCAAAGCACTCACATCACCAAGTCCCACACACACACTCATCTTCAGGCCCCCAGGAGTTATTTGTGTGCCCCTGCCCCCAGGTGATACGTGTCCTCACACGTCAGGCAACATTTACCTGCCCGTGTTTTGAAAGAGCCACAGCAAAGAAGATAAATGTTAACACTTGCCAGAAAACTGGCCAGAAGAAAGTACTGGCACAGTGGCAGGCACAGAGGAGGCACCAGAAAGTGCTGAATTAATGAAGAAGCAAGTGAGGAATAGATGGATGGATGGATGGGGGATAGATAGATGAACGTTTGGATGGTGGATAGATGGATGGGTGGATGGAAGGATGGATGGATGAATTGATGGATGGATGTGTGGGTGGGTGGATGGATGGATGGATGGATGGCGGATGGGCGGATGGATAAATGTGTGGATGGATAGATGAATATGTAGATGGATGGATGGTGGATGGATGGGTGAGTGGATGGATGGATGGATGGATGGACGTATGGATGGATGGATGGATGTAAATAGATGGATGGATTGGGTGGACGGATGGATGGATTGGGTGAATGGATGGATGGATGGTGGATGAGTGGATGTGTGGGTGAATGGATGCATTGAATGGATGGATGGATGGATGGTGGATGGGTGGATGGATGTGTGGATAGATGGATGGATGGATGTGTGAATGGATGGATGGATTGAGTGGATGGATGTGTGAATGGATGGATGGATTGGGTGAATGGATGGATGGATGGTGGATGAGGTGGATGTGTGGGTGAATGAACGCATGGATGGATGGATGGATGGATGGATGTGTGGATGGATGGATGGATGGATAGATGGTAGATGGATGGTGGATGTATAGATGAATGGAGAGAAGGGATGGATGTGTGGATGGATGGACAGAGGGATGGATGCTGGATGAATGGATGGTGGATGGGCAGACGGATGTGTGGATGGATGAATGGGTGAAAGGATGGATGGTGGATGGATGGATGTGTGGATGGATGTATAGGTGAATGGTTGGATAGATGTGTGGATGGATGGGTGGATGGATGAATGGATGGGTAGATGGGTGAGTAGATGGATGGATGGATAGGTGGATGGATGAATAGATGGGTGGACGGGTGGATGGATGGAAAATAGACTGACAACTGAGTCTTTTTGCCTTCGAGCTGAATGGTCCTCAGGATCAAGTTAGCAGGGGGGTGGGTGGAGGAGGTAAGGGGGTAGTAGAAGGTAAACCTGATGCCTTCTGACCTGAAGACATGCTCACAGCAAGCAGTTCACCCCCACTCGCTCACACAGCCTTGGCAGAAGAGCAAATGGCAAAGAGACAGCTTATGCCTGGAGACATAGGACCATAGCCCAGGCATTTTCATCTGGCTTCCTCAGATGGGATGGTGTCTGCTGCCCCTGCCGGAGCCTGCCCAGAATGCAGCCATGGGGCAAAGGCTCAGCAGACACTCTGATTTCCTCAGCCCTGCCAAGTCATGTATTTACTACTGTCTATTTCCCTTCCCTTCTCCCCGTCTCCCCTACACAATTTTCATTGAAGTAAAACATAGAGAAAATTGCACAAAGTGTACAGTCAATCAACTTCCACAAAAAAATACACACTTTTGGAGCTGGGCACAGTGGCTCACACCTGTAATCCCAGCACTTTGGGAGGCTGAGGTGGGAGGATCCCTTGAGTTCAAGAGTTTGAGATCAACCTGGGCAACATGGCAAGACCCCGTCTCTACAAAAAATAAATTTTAAAAAAAAGCTAATAGCCCTGCGCGGTGGCTCAAGCCTGTAATCCCAGCACTTTGGGAGGCCGAGACGGGCGGATCACGAGGTCAGGAGATCGAGACCATCCTGGCTAACACGGGTGAAACCCCGCCTCTACTAAAAATACAAAACTAGCCAGGCGAGGTGGCGGGAAGCCAGAAGTCCCAGCTACTCAGGAGGCTGAGAGGCAGGAGAATGGCGGAACCGAGGCGGAGCTTGCAGTGAGCTGAGATCCGCCACTGCACTCCCAGCCCGGCGACAGAGCCGAGACCTGGGCCTCAAAAAAAAAAAAAAAAAAAAAAAGCTAAATATTAGTCAGGTGTGGTGGCTTGCACCTGTAGTCCCAGCTACTTGGGAGGCTGAGGTGGGAGGATGGTTTGAGCCTGAGAGATCGAGGCTGCAGTGAGCTGTGATTATGTCACTGTACCCCAACCTGGGCGACAGAGAAAGAATTTGTCTCCAAAAACAAAAACCCACTTCTGTAGCCAGGACTCAGACACTGAATGTCAATGCACGTCCTAAGTATCCCCTCAAACTCCTTTCTCCCAGCGGCTGTAGCCACTACCCGGACCCAGTTCCAACCTCTGCAGCATAAATTCTTTCTCCTGCTTTTGCTTGTTGGTGGCTGCCGCCCTCTGCTGGCTGCCTGCAGGAGCTGCACTCAGGGAAGGGAAAGGCCCCGCACCTGGCGTTGTTGTGTTGTGTTGTGCTGTGCTGTGCTGTGTTGTGTTGTGTTGTGTTGTGTTTGTTGTGTTGTGTTTGTTGTGTTGTGTTTGTTGTGTTGTGTTGTGCTTTTTTGAGATGGAGTCTCGCTCTGTCACCCAGGCTGGAGTGCAGTGGTGTGACCTCAGCTCACTGCAACCTCCGCCTCCCTGGTTCAAGTGATTCTCCTGCCTCAGCCTCCTGAGTAGCTGTGACTACAAGCGCCCGCCACCACGCCCGGCTAATTTTTGTATTTTTAGTAGAGACAGGGTTTCACCATATTGGCCAGGCTGATCTGGAACTTCTGACCTTGTGATCAGCCCGCCTCGGCCTCCCAAAGTGCTGGGATTACAGGTGTGAGCCACCGCGCCCGGCCTTAGTTTTCCATTAGGTTGGTGCAAAACCACAATTAGTTTGCACCAACCTAAAATATTTGCTGTGGTGGCAAATTACCACCAACTCTGCGGCCCAAAACAACACGAACGTATTCTCTTACTGTAGGTCAGGTTTCTGGCACAGGCCTCACTGGGCTAAAATCGACGTGCCTACAGGGCCGGCTCCCTCTGGAAGCTCCAGGGGAGAAGCCATTGTGCCTTCTGCAGCGTCCAGAAACCCTTGTCTTCCTGTCTGTGACCCCTTCCTGGCCACGTCTCTGCGCTGCCTCTTCTCTGGTTCTTCTTTTATGAGGATTCATGATTAGACTGGGTCTGCGGGGATAAACTAAGACAATCTCCCCATCTCAAAGTGCTTAATCTTCATGGCGTGGTTTTTTGTTTTGTTTTGGTTTTGGTTTTTTTGCTTTTGTTTTTGTTTTTGTTTTTGTTTTTTGAGATGGAGTTTCAGTCTCATCACCCAGGCTAGAGTGCAATGGAGCAGTCTCGGCTCACTGCAACTTCTACCTCTCAGGTTCAAGGGATTCTCCTGCCTCAGCCTCCCAAGTAGCTGGGATTATAGGCATGGGCCACCACGTCCAGCTAATTTTTGTATTTTAGTAGAGACGGGGTTTCAGCACATTGACCAGGCTGATCTTGAACTCCTGACCTCAGGTCATTCGCCCACCTCGGCCCTCCAAATTACTGAAATTATAGGCGTGAACCACTGCACCCGATCTCTTCATGGCATCTTAAAGTCTCTTTTGCCATGCAGACGAACACAGCTGCAGATCTGGGGATCACGGTGAGGGCCGGTGGGGATATGGACATCTGGGGTATTCTGTGGACATCTGGGGGTATTCTGTCTACCACATAGCCCTCCCCCTCAGGAAACAGTCTCTTTTTTCGGAAAAAATACGACCCCCAAGGAGAGCCAAGGATGCCCACATATTTAGAATAGCCTTGGGTGTTAACGACAAAGACCAAAATGGGCCGGGTGTGCTGGCTCACACCTGTAATCTCAGCACTTTGGGAGGCCGAAGCAGGCGGATCACAAGGTCAGAAGATCGAGACCATCCTGGCTAACACGGTGAGACCCCGTCTCTACTAAAAAATACAAAAAAAAAAGCCAGGCGTGATGGCAGGCACCTGTGGTCCCAGCTACTTGGGAGGCTGAGGCAGGAGAATGGCATGAACCCAGGAGGCGGAGCTTGCAGTGAGCTGAGATAGAGCCACTGCACTCCAGCCTGGGTGACAGAACAAGACTCCATCTCAAAAAAAAAATAAAAAGACCAAAATGAACGGGAAAAGAGAGAGAGAAAAAACCCAAAGACACTGAGACAACATAAAGGAAAAGGAAGCAGGACCCCGCATGGGGGCTCACGCCTGTAATCCCAACACTTTGAAAGGCCAAGGTGGGCAAATCTCAAGTCCAGGAGTTCAAAACCAGCCTGGCCACACTGGGAGACCCGCCTCGACAAACGATGTAAAACATAAATTAGCTAGATGAGGTGCCTCATTCCTCTAACCCCAGCACTTAGGGAGGCCGAGATGAGAATATCACTTCAGCCCAGGTGTTTGAGACCAGCCTGGGCGACAGAGTGAGACCTCATCTCTACAAATAATTTTAAAATTAGCCCCAGGTGCGGTGACTCATGCCTGTAATCCCAGCACTTTGGGAGGCCGAGGTGGGCAGATTGCCTGAGGTCAGGAGCTCGAGACCAGCCTGGCTAACATGGTGAAACCCCATCTTTACTAAAAATACAAAAATTAACCAGGCGTGGTGGGGGGCGCCTGTAGTCCCAGCTACCCGGGAGGCTGAGGCAGGAGAATCACCTGAACTCCAGAGGTGGAGGTTGCAGTGAGCCGAGATCACGCCGTTGCACTTCAGCCTGGATGAAGAGAGCGAAACTCTGCCTCAAAAACAAAAACAACAACAACAACAAAATAGCTGGGCATGGTGGTTTGTGCCTGTGGTCCCAGCTATTCAGGAGACTGAGGTGGGAGGATTGCTTGAGCCTGGGAGGTCAAGGCTGCAGTGAGCCATAATCATGCCACTGCATTCCAGCCTGGGAAACATTGGTAAGACCAGACTTTTAAAAAAAAAAAAAAAGAAAGAAAGCAAAAAGGATTCTGGACCTCATCATCCCTGTAATAAGATGACCGAGCTCATTAAAGCAAGTATTAAGATACCGTTTCTCTTTTCTTTTCTTTCTTCTTTCTCTTCTTCCTTCTTTTCCGCATTTTTCCTCGATTGTCCACCTGTCGCCCAGTGTAGTGGTGGACGTTTCGGCTCACTGCGTGAACCCTCTGCCCCAAGTTCAAATTCTCCTGTCTTTCAGTAGCTGAACTGAGCACCACTGCACCCAGCTGGCTTTTTAGTAGACATTTCACTGATGTTGGCCAGGCTGGTTCACCGTTGATCCTCATGATCCACCTCCGTCGCTGTTTTCCTGCTGATTGCATTGACACCCTACCGGCCTCTTTCTTTTTATTAGATAAGGCACAATGCTTAGTGAAAGAAAAAATACATAAACAGGACTTCATCAAAATTAAGCACTTTTTTTTTTTTTTGGCCAGGCAAGGTGGCTGACGCCTTTGATCCCAGCACTTTGGAAGGCCAAGGCAGGAAGATCACTTGAGGTCAAAAGCTCAAGACCCGCCTGGCCAACGTGATGAAATCCTGGCTCTACTAAAAATACAAAAATTAGCCAGGTGTGGTGGTGCCCGCCTGTACTCCCAGCTACTTGTGAGGCTGAGGCACAAGAATTACTTGAAGCTGGGAGGTGCAGGTTGCAGTGAGCTGAGATCATGCCACTGCACTCCAGTCTGTGCGACAGAGCAAGACTGTCTCCAAAAAATAAAATAAAATAAAATAAGCATTTTTGCGATTCAAATTCAGCTGGATTTTTTTAAACTAAGCATTTTTGCACATCACAGATTACTATCAATGGACTGAAAAGGCAGCTCACAAAATGGGAGAAAATACTTACAAATCACATATGTGATAAGGGACTAATATCTGGAATACATAAAAACTCATATAACTCAACAACAACCAAAAAAACAAACAATCCGATTAAAAATGGACAGAGGACTTGGAAAGACATTTCTCCAAAGAAAATATATAAATGGCTGATAGACCCATGAAAAGATGCTCAACATCATGAGTCTTTCAGGAAATGCAAATCAGAACCGCGAGACACCATCTTACACCTGTTAGGATGGCTACCGTCACAAAAAAAAAAAGGGGCCAGGCATGGTGGCTTGTACCTGTGAGCCAGCACTTTGGGAGGCTGAGGTAGGCGGTTCACTTGAGCCCAGGAGTTTGAGACCAGCCTGGGCAACATAGTGAGACCACCTCCCCATCTCTACAAAAAATGTAAAAATGAGCTGGGTGTGGGCCAAGCATGGTGGCTCACGTGGTAGCTCATGCATGTTGGGAGGCCAAGGTGGGTGGATCACATGAGGTCAGGAGTTCGAGACCAGCCTAGGCAACATGGTGAAACCCCATCTCTACTAAAAATACAGATATTAGCCAGGTATGGTGGCGCATGCGTGTAATCCCGGCTATTC
Source organism: Papio anubis (assembly GCF_008728515.1). Lineage (NCBI taxonomy): Eukaryota > Metazoa > Chordata > Mammalia > Primates > Cercopithecidae > Papio > Papio anubis. Next base: position 119,366,465 of record NC_044987.1, read on the forward strand.
AGGAGGCTGAGGCACAAGAATCACTTGAGTCCGGGAGGCAGAGGTTGCAGTGAGCTGAGATCATGCCACTATACTCCAGCCTGGGTGACAGAGCAAGGCTTTTTTCAAAAAGAAAAAAAAGAAATAGCTGGGTGTGGTGGTACACACCTGTAGTCCCAGCTACTTGGGAGGCTGATACATGAGGATCACTTGAACCCAGAAGGTTGAGGCTGTGGTGAGCCATGATTATGCCACTGCACTCCAGCCTGGGTAACAGTGAGAGCCTGTCTCAAAGAGGAGGAAAAAAAAAAAAAAACAGAAAGTAGTAAGAATTGAAAGGGAAATAATTGAAAGAATTGACTGGGATCCTTGCTGGTAGAGATGTCAAGTGGTACAGCCACTGTGAAAAGAGTTTGGTGATTTCTAAACAAATATTAAACATGGAATTAGCACATAATCCAGCAATTCCACATCTGGATGTATCCCCAGAAGAAGTGAAAGCAGGGACTAGAACAGATATTTGCACACTCATGCTCATAGCTGCATCATTCAAACAACTAAAACACAGAAGCAATCCAAGTGTCTCTCCATGGATGAACAGATCAACAAAATGTGTTCTATCCATATAATGGAATATAATTCAGCCTTAAAAAGGCAGGAAATGCTGACACATGCTACTGTATGGATGAGCCTCTGAAGACCTTATGCTCAGTAAAATAAGCCAGCATACACTTGTAGTCCCAGCTACTCAGGAGGCTGAAGCAGGAGGCTCACTTGAGCCCAGGAGTTTGAGGCTGCAGTAAGTGATGATTGCACCACTGCACTCCAGCCTGGGCAACAGAGCAAGACCCTGTCTCTAAAAAATATAACATAGGCTGGGCATGGTGGCTCAGGCCTGTAATCCCAGCACTTTGGGAGACCAAGGTGGGTGGATCACTTGAGGTCAGGAGTTCGAGACCAGCCTGGCCAATATGGTGAAACTCTGTCTCTACTAAAAATACAAAAATTAGCCAGGCGTGGTGGTGAGTGCTTTTAATTTCAGCTACTGGGGAAGCTGAGGCAGAAGAATGGCTTAAACCTGGGAGAACAGGGGTTGCAATGAGCCAAGATCGTGCTGCTGCACTCCAGCCTGGGCGACAGAGGGAGACTCCGTCTCAAAAAAAAAAAAAAAAAAAATGTTTAAAGATAAAATAATAACAAGCCAGTCACAAACAGACAGAATACTGCAGGATTCCACTTACATGAGGCCCCTAGAGTCATCGAATTCATAGAGACAGAAAGTAGAACGGGGGTCCAGGGGCTACGGGAGGGGAATAGGGCATTGCTTAACGAGTACAGTTTCCGCTTTGCAAGATGAAGAGGGCTCTGGAGATGGGTGGTAGTGGTGGTTTCGACCATGTGAATGGACTTAACGCCACTGACTTGTTCACTTAAAAATGGTTAAGATGGTCAATGCTATTCTATGTACATTTTATCACAATAAGGAAAAAGGAATGCCAGGCACGGTGGCTCAAGCCTGTAATCCCAGCACTTTGGGAGGCTCAGGCAGGCAGATTACGAGGTTAGGAGTTCAAAGCTTGCCTGGCCAACAGGGTGAAGCCCCGTCTCTACTAAAAATACAAAAATTAGCTGGGTGTGGTGGTGCACGCCTATAGTCCCAGCTACTCGGGAGGCTGAAGCAGGAGAATTGTTTGAACCCGGAAGGTAGAGGTTGCAGTGGGCCCAGATGGTGCCACTGCACTCCAGCCTGAGCCATAGATCGAGACTCTGTCTGAAAAAAAGAAGAAAAAAGGAGATTCGTGGTTGGTGGGGGAGGGGAGGAGTAAATGCTAACGGGTTTCTTCTTGGTGTGATGAAAATGTCCTAAAGTTAGACAGCAGTAAGGGTTGCACAACCTTGTGACCACATTGAAAACCACTGAAGTGTAACTTTAAAAGGGTGAATTGTATGGTATGTGAATTATATCTCAATTTAAAAAAACAAACTCAACTGGCATCACCCCCTGCCCCACCCTGTAGTAAAGCTGGGTCCTTGTTGGCTGGTGAGGGCTCTCCTAATCTGCACCCCCTCCTCACCTCCAGACCCACGGCCTCACTGCTCCTGGAACCCCAGCCCTCCCCTGTGCTCTGCTCTTCTGTTCTCCCTGTGCCCAACTCTTCCCCCCACACCTAGGTACCTGGCTCCTCCCAGCCTCCACCTGCACCTTTACAGAGACCCCATCAGACCACCCGGCCCCCCACCCTCCATACGCCCACCCCGTGAACAGACTCCCTTTCCCCTGGCTCTTCTGAATTTCTGGCATACTGTATGATTTCCTTATTTTTATTTTTTTAATAGAGATGGGGTCTTGCTATGTTACCCAGGCTGGTCTCGAACTCCTGGGCTCAATCAATCCTGCCTCAGCCTCCCAAAGTGCAGGCATTGCAGGCTAAGCCACCATGCCCACCACGACCTTATCTTCTGGAGCGTGTCGCTTTTGTACTTATGATGTAAACTCCAGGCACGCAGGGACCCTCGAACTTCGCTAATTTGTCCCCAGCCCCTACTACCTGACACAGTAGGCGCTCAATAATGTTGATTTAATAAAAGATTGTTACTTTGGAAATCATGTATTATTTAAATCACATTTTTAAACACAAATAAACTTCTGAGTAGTGTTTTCTGCACACACAAGAGGTCCCCAGGGGCACCAAAGAACGCATTTTCCACGTTTGTCCCTAAACGTTAATGCATAAGTAACGCTTGTCACCAACAGGTGTGAGGTCACGTGACGTTCGGGCTGCACCCTCCCCGGCCCGACCCTGCCCTGCACACAGTAGGGCCGCACTGCGCTTTGCAAGCAGGTGGACTCTGCAGAGGCGCGACCGCCCTCACCGCAGAGAGCTGGGCCGGCGGCACAGTCTCTGGACACCCAAGACCCCACCTCCCACCCGGAAAAGAGACGATCCGCCGGGCGCAAGCGCAGACGCCACGCCCGGCCGCTGCGCCGCCAGCCAGGGCGGAAACGGCTACGGCTTCGCTCGGGGCGCATGCGCGGTTCCTGGAGTTTTCGCGAGATAACAGTCCAAAAGGCGCCCTGGTCGACTTCCGGTAGGGGATCCGGCACCGGAGTGCACGGCCGAGGGTGGAACTTTGGGCTGTTGGGCAAGCGGCGATACGTGGCCAGGGCCAGAGAGCCGAAGACAGCGGGCGCGCGACCGGCCAGGCCACAGCCCCGGCCGCCTGCAGGCCCCGCCATGGACCCGTTCCTGGTGCTGCTGCACTCGGTGTCGTCCAGCCTGTCGAGCAGCGAGCTGACCGAGCTCAAGTTCCTATGCCTCGGGCGCGTAGGCAAGCGCAAGCTGGAGCGCGTGCAGAGCGGCCTGGACCTCTTCTCCGTGCTGCTGGAGCAGAACGACCTGGAGCCCGGGCACACCGACCTCCTGCGCGAGCTGCTCGCCTCCCTGCGGCGCCACGACCTGCTGCGGCGCCTCGACGACTTCGAGGCGGGGGTGGCGGCCGGGGCCGCGCCTGGGGAAGAAGGTGGGCTCCGGGTCGGGCCGAGGGAGCCAGGGCCTGGTCGTCCGGGTGTAGGTGCTGCGAGGCTCCTCCCGTTGGCCTCTAGACGCCTCCCCTTTGCCCCCCTTTGCCGGGTTTGATTTGCGTGGGTTTTCTCCGTTCAGCCCTGTCTTTGCAGATGGGAGAGCCAAAAACGCAGAAAAGTTCACTTACTCAAGGTTGCAGGGCCTGGACACGCTCAGTTCTTTTTCTTCCACCCCTTTCTGCCCGGGTAAATTAGAAAACTCACTGAAGAAAAAGTGAGGAGGAGTCAGAGAAGGTGCGGGGGAGGGGCAGAGGTTGGGTGAGCCTGCTCGCATCATTTCCCTTCTGTCTCGGAATATATCCAGGGAATGCCCTTCTCGGCTGTCTGAGAGTAATACTGTCATTCAGTAACTCTTACCCAGGGGCTTACAGTGTGCCGCTTACCCCTCTAACTGCCAGATATAATTTTCGCAGTAGCCCTGTGGCTGAGGTACTGTTACCTGTCACTGTTCGCATTTTACGGAGGACAGGACTGTGGCTCACAGGTCAAGCGGCTTGCGGAAATGCGCAACTAACAGAGCTAGGCTTGGACCGAGCAGTCCGGCCTCCGGATGGGTGGTGGTAGCCCCTGCACTGCCACTCTGGTCAAGTTCATGGTGGAGTGGCTTCCTGTCCTGCTCTCGGTCACTCCCTCTCCACCCTCGCCTGTGGCTTGCGGCAGCTTCCAGGATAAAAATGAGAAACCCTGAGTACAGCAGTTTCTCAGCCCTACCCCCTTGTTCTCAGAGGCGGGAGAGGCTTGGGAGTGCACTGGGGACGCCTCTCAGAGGCTTTCAAACTGTGGCCTGGAATCCACCATTGGGTCACGAATCAGGGCATCAATGTGACACCATGGGTTTCACTCTATAAGGACTAGTGCCTGTTCAGGGCGGGATGGACAAAACAGCTCTGCCTGAAAACAGTCAAGTCCAGATTTTAAAAAAACGAAAGTGCTGAACAAGCAAAACAGGACGGGATTCATGGATATTTAATGTCTGGAAAAACACTGATAAATTGCATTTTAAAGGCGGTCCACGAAACGTAGCTGACATTTGAGATGTATGTGTGCTTGGTTTGTGTCGTCACGTAGTTAACTGTGTGCTGGAAGAAGTACACTAGAACGTGAACAGTGGGTGTAGGCAGGTTGGTAGTAGGTGATCTGCCTCCCTCCTTCCCAGAAGTTCAGCATAGTGGTTAAGGGTGGACTTTGGCACCGCACTGTCAGGGTTTCAGAACATGGCTCTGCCATCGGTTAGCTACACAATCTCAGGAATGTCCATCAGCTTCCCTGGGCCTGAGTTTCCTCATCTGTACAGTTGTAACACGGTGCCCAGCCCACACGGCTGTCAGAGCTGCAGGAGCTGGTACATCTGCTAATGGTGTCTCAGAATTGCCAGGAGCAGTCCAAGCAGCACCCTGTCCTGCCTCTCCTTTCCTCTCTTCATGTTCCAGAAACGGCCTTTTATGGTCTTGTGACCAGCTCCCTGATCTCAGTGGTGATGTCAGCAGATGAGGAGTATGGTAGCCAGGGACTGAAGACTGGTGGTCAGTCGGGGCAGCTTTCAAAATAACAATTGGAGTGCCTACTAGTTTCCTGTGATCGCCATAACAAATGATCACAAATCTGGTGGCCTAAAGCAACAGAAATCTATCCCCTCAGTCTGGAGGCCAGAAAGCTGAACAAGCAGGGTGCCACCGACCCGCACACCCTCAGAATGCTGTTGGGGAGGGTCCTTCCACGTCTCTTCCGTCTTTGTGGTGGCTCCAGGCATTCTTTGACTTGTGGCCGCTTCACTCCAGGCTCACACAGCCTTCCCTGTGTGTCTCCTACAAGGATGCCTGTCACTGGTGCATCCAGGTCATCCAGGATGATCTCTCAAGACCTTCAGCTTACCTTTGCAAAGACCCTTTTTCCAAAGAAGTTAACCTTCATGGTTTCAGCAGTTTCACATGAACATCCCTTGAGGTGACATCATTCAACCTGCTATAGGGCAGGATGTGGGATCAACCCTATTTTCTTCCCTCCAACAACTCCCCAGCCCGTCCCTCAGTGTCTCCTGCCCTCAGTAGGTAGCTCTACTGCAGCTTCCTTTGGCACTTGAGTCTTCAGTGGGCCACACCTCCTAGGATAGTATTGGAGAGCAGGGGGTTTGCCTGAGGTGTAATCAGGCCACTCTTGGGCATTTGGTGACAGCCCCTCTGCTGCCAGACGACTCTAGCCTCTGCGGAGGAGCTCGTGTAGGTACCTCTGTCCCCTGAGCACTTGGCGTCAGTGCTGAAAAGCCCTGGGGAGGGTTGTGGGGTTGCTTGTCTCCAAACCCCCGGTAAACCGCTCTGTTCTTTCCTTCTCAGACCTGTGTGCAGCATTTAACGTCATATGTGATAATGTGGGGAAAGACTGGAGAAGGCTGGCTCGTCAGCTCAAAGTCTCAGACGCCAAGATCGACGGCATCGAGGACAGATACCCCCGCAACCTGACAGAGCGCGTGCGGGAGTCACTGAGAGTCTGGAAGAACACGGAGAGGGAGAACGCAACGGTGGCCTGCCTGGTGGCGGCTCTCAGGGCCTGCCAGATGAACCTGGTGGCCGACCTGGTACAAGAGGTTCAGCAGGCCCGGGACCTCCAGAACAGGAGTGGGGCCATGTCCCCGATGTCATGGAACTCAGACGCATCCACCTCCGAAGCATCCTGATGGGCCGCTGCTCTGCCCTGGTGGACCACAGGCATCGGCGCAGCCTGGAGTTCGGTTCTCTCCAGGAACGTAGCCCAGCACTGTGAAGATCCAGCAGGAAGCCAGGCTGAGTGAGCCACAGACCAGCTGCTTCTGAACTCAAGCTGCATTTATTGATGCCTCTCCCGCACCAGGCCGGGCTTGGGCCCTGCACAGGTATTTCCATTTCTTCCTCACTATCAGTCTGAGCAAGATCCTGTTGTTTCCACTAAACGAACTCCTACGGGAGTAGCTGGAAAGTTGGAACCGTGTCCAGCACAGAAGGAATCTGTGCAGATGAGCAGTCTCACTGTTACTCCACAGCAGAGGAGACCAGCTCAGGAGGCCCAGGAACCCGGAGCAAAGCAGGGAGGTGTGGGAGAACTGGGATATGAACCCCCGCCATCCGGCACCAGAGTCTGTGCTCAACCACTGTGTCGTTCTGCTGCCCCCGCAGTTGGCAGCGAGGCTGTTTTGTCCTGTTTCCTTGGAGGCCACCACGGCAGACCTGGACACTAGGGTCAGGCGGGGTGGCGTGGCGGGGAGAGGCATTGCTGGGGTCGCGGTGGGGAGACCTGGTTGGCCGTGGTCCAGCTCTTGGCCCCTGCGTGAGTTGAGTCTCCTCTCTGAGACTGCTAAGTAGGGACAGTGATGGTTGCCAGGACGAATTGAGATAATATCTGTTTGGTGCTCATGAGTGACGGACACACAGCACTCTAAATCTTCCTTGTAAGGATTATGGGTCCTGCAATTCTACAGTTTCTTACTATTTTGTATCAAAACCACTATCTTTCTGATAACAGAATTGTCAAGGCAGCGGGATCTTGTGTCTTTAAAAAGCAGTCCTCTTGTTTCTAAGGTAATCCCGTTAAAACACTTGACTTTACAACTTCCATATTACAAAGAATTTTCCATTCCTGTTGGTGATTCTTTCATTTCGGATATGCTGGTTAGTCCCAGTACCGCCGGTTTCAGGATCCCTGTCAAGGCCTCCAGCCTGGGATGGGGCGGCTGGATTTCCTGACAGCTCGCTAGCTGCTCATGAGCAGGGTCTGCCCTTAGTGAACGGTGGTCTGCTAGGGTAGCTTTTGCCACTCTTAGAATTTCCCTGCCCCACCAAGAGAATCAGAATCAAAGCCAAGTGGCTGTTCTCTGTCCCAGCTCACCAGCTGTGATGTGGGTAAGTCCAGTGTGCCGTGCTGTAGGTGGGATCTCAGCCAAGGCCGCAGGACACTGTCCACACTAAGCTGTGGACCCCGGCCTTTGAGCCCCACCACACCGTCGCCTGACACTTCCAGATGCCAGACACCTTGCTAGGAGCAAAGGCCACAGCAGTGAATGGGACAGAAGTGGAGCCCCGCCCCGTTTGCCTCGAAAACCTAGCAGAAACAAGCTTTACCCCGTTCATCACTAGCTTGGGTGCCGCCGTGGAGCTGAGCTGGTTGCCATCCCAAAACGGCATGGCCTGACCTCCTACACACTGTGCACCCCCGACCCGGCGCACGCCCGCTCTCAAGGCGCAGGTCAGGGCTAGTTCTGTAGAGAACAGACATGTCGCGCCTCACTGTCCCTAAGTGTGAGCACGTTGGCTTTGGGGAAGAGATTTTCATGCAGTGAGTGGGAAAGTAATCTTTTTTTTTTTTTTTTTTTTTTTTTTGAGATAGAGTCTCACTCTGTTGCCCAGGCTGGAGTACAGTGGCACAATCATGGCTCGCTGTGACCTCCACCTCCCAGATTCAAAGGATTCTCCTGCCTCAGCCTCCTGAGTAGCTGAGATTACAGATGTGCACTACCACACCCGGCTAATTTTTTGTAGTTTTAGTAGAGACAGGGTTTACCATCTTGGCCCAGCTAGTCTCGATCCCCTGACATTAGGCAATCCACCCATCTCGGCCTCCCAAAGTGCTGGGATTACAGGTGTGAGCCATCGCACCCGGCCTGGGTTTCCATTCTCAGTAGTCCTGCCTGTCCTCCCTTCTGGGCCACTACTGTCCATGTCTACGACAGGGGAAGTGTACCAGCCCCTGGCAGCAAAGCCACAGAGCATGGCGACATGCAGCAGACTTGCTCCCTGGGGAGAACTCAGCATGGACAAGAAACTGCCCCCAGAAGACGGGATTCAAAGCCAGGTCGAAACACCCATTCGTTCAGCCAACCCATCAATCCATTCACCAAGCGGCTGCCATAACGGCGCTGGGCGCTGCACTGAGGCTACCGCAGAGCCAGACAGGCAGCTGTCCTCAGGACGCAGAATGTTCTTCGTAAAACAAAAGGGAGCAGTGTAGAACACACATCTGAGGGTACAGAAAACGCAAATGCTTCTCTGGGCACTGCAGAAGGACAGGTGACGGTGGCACGTATTTGATCATGGCAGTTATTTTCTGGATGATAAGCTGTGTATACTTTTTGTACTTCCCCCATTTTCTTTTCCTTTTCTTTCTTTTTTTTTTAAATGAGATGGAGTTTTGCTCTTGTCGCCCAGGCTGGAGTGCAACGGCGAGATCTCGGCTCACTGCAACCTCCGCCTCCCAGGTTCAAGCTTCTCCTGTCTCAGCCTCCTGGAATAGCTGGAATTACAGGCACCTGCCACTATGCCTGGCAAATTGTTGTACTTTTAGTAGACACAGAGTTTCGCCATGTTGGCCAGGCTGGTCTCGAACATCTGCTCTCAGGTGATCCACCCGCCTCAGCCTCCCAAAGTGCTGAGCTTACAGGCGTGAGCCACCATGCCTGGCCACTTTCCACATTTTCTATGATTTTTTTTTTTTCTTTTTCTTTTTTTTTTTGAGATGGAGTCTCACTCTGTCGCCCATGCTGGAGTGCAGTGGTGTGATCTCGGCTCACAGCAAGCTCCACCTCCCAGGTTCACGCCATTCTCCTGCCTCAGCCTCCCGAGTAAGTGGGACTACAGGCACCCACCATTATGCTCGGCTAATTTTTTTGTATTTTTAGTAGAGACGGGGTTTCACTGTGTTAGCCAGGATGGTCTCGATCTCCTGACCTCATGATCCACCCGCCTCTGCCTCCCAAAGTGCTGGGATTACAGGCACAAGCCACCACGCCCCGCCGTATTTTTCATTTTTAAAAAATTGTCTGCCAGATACAGTAGTAGGTGTAACCTGAACCATTTGATGGGGCGTGTTTCCGGAAAGCAGGGGAGAACATGTGTGTCAGTCCTGGCTCAGTCCCTTCGGCCTCCATCCCTCTGAAAGGGGCCACTAGATAAATTTTAATTGCTTGCCAAAAGCTGGGGCAACTTGCTTCTCAGCCTTCAAAAATAAGCAGTGAGGCTGGATGCAGTGGCTCAACTGTAATCCCAACACTTTGGGTGGCCAAGGTGGGTGGATCACTTGAGGTCAGGAGTTCAAGACCAGCCTGGCCAACATGGTGAAACCCTGTCTCTACTACAAAAATTAGCCGGGCGTGGTGGCACGTGCCTGTAATCCCAGCTACCTGGGAGGCTGAGGCAGGAGAATCACTTGCACCCAGGAGGCAAAAGCTGCAGTGAGCAGAGATCGATCGCACGTCTGCACTCCAGCCTGGGTGACAGAGCAAGACTCCATTTCAAAAAATAAAAATAAGCAGTGAGATTTCGTCCAGAACCCCAGAGGCCAGGCCCCAGGTCATTCTGTTGCCTCACTGGCCCACAGAGCCCTTGGGCCCAGCTTCTGCCTCTGGTCCTGAGATGTCGCCTCTCACCCCCCTGTCTCTGCAGCTGAGACGGGAGAGGCAGAGGCAGAGCGTTTGCCTGCCACTGACATGAAAGGCTGCTCCAAGGGGAAGGCGTTCTGGATCTTTCTGTGAACCTCTCTGGGATTGAGGTGGGACAGCACCACCTCCCACCCTAAGGAGGCTGCAGTTTTCGACATGGATTTCTTTTTTTTTGAGACGTGAGTCTCGCTTGTCGCCTTCAGGCTGGAGTGCAGTGGCGCCGAGTCTCGCTCACTGCAAGCTCCGCCTCCCAGGTTCACTTAAGTATTCTCCTGCCTCAGCCTCCTGAGTAGCTGGGACTACAGGCGTCAGCCACCGCCTCGCTAATTTTTGTATTTTAGTAGAGACGGGTTTCAATCAGGGTCTCGGATTCTCCTGGACTCCAGGATCCGGCCCGCCGGGCCTCCCAAAGTGCTGGGATTACAGGCGGAGCCACCGCCACCGCTCGGACATGGATTTCTTAAAGCAACTTGAAAAACAAATTCCATGGGTTTTTTTTTTTTTTTATCACTATCAGGTAGAATTTGTGTTTCTGGAAAAGGTACACACAGATCTTGGGCTTACTTGAAAGCTGGAGGTAACAGCCACCTCTTGCTCTCTGACTCCTTTTTCCCCTGAGAAAGAAGAGAGAAGACAAGTCCAAATGTCTGTGCTTTGTGGGGGACTTCAAGGGAATTTGATCAAGCGTTTCCTGAAACAAAGGGTCGACCCTCTGGTCTTCAGGTTCCAGCAGCCTCCCCGCTTCCTGCCCTTCTGCCTTCTGTTACACAGTGCCCCCTCCACGCCGCACTCACACTCGCTGCCAGATTCTCACGGCCACCCCTCTCCAGGCCTCACTCCCTGGTGCTCCTGAGACCACACCCCTCACAAACTGTACTTGCTGAAGTCACAGGCTGCTGCAGCTTTTTTGTTCTGTCGGATTTCTAGGGCATCCGACACCTTCCGTGACCATTCTCTCCAGGAGCTCTTCTCCCCGCTCCCCGCTGTACTCCTCAGGCTCCCTCATGCTCTCCCCCAGCCCCAGCCTCACCCCTCCTCTAGGGAGCAGACCTTTCTTAGCCTCACCCATCCTAGGTCCCTGGCACCTGCCAGGTATCTCTGGAACCCAGATCTTTCTCTTGCCCCAGACCCCAGCTGCCTAGGGGCAGCCTCACAGCCGCTGCTACAGCAAACTACCACATAGTTACCGCCTTAAGCAGCACAAATTTATCTTACGGTTCTGGAGGCCAGAGGTCCAAAGTGGCTCTCCCTGGTCTACAGATCAGGTGTCAGCAGGCTCCTCCTGGAAGACCTAGATGAGAATCCATGTCTTGCCTTTTGCATCTTCTAGAGGCCGCCTGCAATCTTTAACTTATGGCCCCTCCCTCCATCTTCAGGTCCACAGATGAGCATCTTCCCATCTCTCTGACTGATTCTCCTGCTTCTCTCTTACAAAAACTCTTGTGACTGCATTGGGCCACCTGGATAACCCAGGATCCTCTTCCCATCTCAGCATCCTTAATTTAAACACATCTGCAGAATTTCTTTGCCATGTAAGGGAACATATTCACAGATCCCAGGGATTAGGACATGGGTACTGCCAGGCGTGCAAGCCACACCTCACATTCAGCCTCCCTACAGCCTGAGCCGCGTTCCATGCCTGACACCACCGTCTCGTCAGTTGCCCAAGCCACAAACCCTCCTTCCTCTCCCCACTGTCACTCTCTTCCGTCAATTAAAACTGAGCCCTGGGCCAGGTGCAGTGGCTTTCATCTGTAATCCCCGCCCTTTGGGAGGCTGAGGGGGGAGGATCACTTGAACCCAGGAGTTTTAAGGCCAGCCTGGCCAACATAGGGAAACCTCATCTCTAAAAAAATAAAAGTAAAAATAAATGTAGCTGGATGTGGTCGTGTGCACCTGTGCTCCCAGCTACTCGGGAGACTGAGGCAGGAGGATTGCTTGAGCCCAGGAGGATGAGGCTGCAGTGAGCCGTGATCATACCACTGCAGTCCAGCCTGGATAACAGAGCAAGATCCTGTCTCAAAAAAAGTAAAAACAAAACTGAGCACCAGGTCCTACACTTTGTAGCTCACAACTGTCTCTCCTGTCCACCTCTTCTGCTCCCTGCTGCCACCCCCACTCCTAGTGGGGCCTCAGCACTTTCCACTGGACAACCACAGTGAGTGACCTCCCAATTCATCTCCCACCTCTGCCGCTGCCCCCTGCCCCCTCCACTCATCCAGCCTGTCTCCCGTCAGCAGCCAGAAATAAACTGAGTCATGACAGTCCCCTGACTTCTTAGAAGCCATGAGCTCTGCCACATTTTTTCATTTTATAATTTTTTCCGTGATAATTAATCTGAGTCATCTTGCTGACTGCTTGCTAGCCACACAAATCCTGTGTGAATTGCATTTGGAATCAGACAGGCAAACATGACGTGGGGTACCGTGTGCTCACGCCAGAGTGACCCGTCCCCCAGTGTCTGCTGAGATAAAGGCAAGACTTCTCTTTTACAGGGAAATTTGCAATTGAAAGACACTTCCATCAAAGAAGCCCTTAGTTTCTTGAATCATTTACTAAGTTGAGACCCCGTGGCAAGAATCATGGATGCCAACCCCAGTAATGGTCACCAAGGAACAGAGGCCAATTCAACGCATGAATGGGGTCCTCATGGAAAGCCAAATGACGTATGATTTAAGTTTTTAAGGTGTGGCTCAAATAGAAAAAGAATATCGTAGGCCATTTGAGTCACCCCAGGCACATGGCAAGCACAAGGCCTTCCAAACTCCCACGCCTCCTTGATGAATCTGTAGACATGAAGCTACAATTTTGTTTCAGCAAAACAGCATCATATGTCCTGTTTAATTCAACAGAATGCACTTCTGTTTGGAATGAATTAAAAATGCTGAGCCCGGCACAGTCGTTCACGCCTATAATCCCAGCACTTTGGGAGGCTGAAGTGGGAGATCTCTTGAAGCCAAGAGTTCAAAAGCCTGGGCTGCAAAGCAAGACTCCACGTCTAAAAAATAATAATAATAAATAAATTAGGCCGGGTGTGGTGGCTCATACCTGTAATCTGAGCGCTTTGGGAGGCCGAGGCGTGCAGATCATGTGAGGTCACTAGTTCAAGACCAGCCTGGCCAACATGGTGAAATCCCATCTCTACTAAAAATACAAAACTAGCTGGGTGTGGTGGTACATGCCCATAGACCCAGCTAATCGGGAGGTTGGGGCAGAAGAACTGCTTGAACCTGGCAGGGGGAGGTTGCACTGAGCCAAGATCACGCCACTGCACTCCAGCCTGGGCAACAGAACAAAACTCTTTCTCAAAATAAAATAAAAAATAATAAAATAAATTAGCTGGCCATAGTGGTATATTCCTGTAGTTCCAGCTACTCGGGAGGCTGAGGCAGGAGGATCACTTGAGCCCAGGAGTTCGAGGCTACAGTGAGCCATCATTGCGCCACTGTGCAAGCCTGGGCAGCAGAGCAAGACCCTGTCTCAAAAGCAAACAAAAGAAAAGAAAGGAAAAAATAATCATCATACCTGACGTTAAATATGTGATTAATCTAAATTGGAGTTTTTTAGGCTTCTCTCTCCCTAATTTGCAATTTTATTGGCGATTTATAGTTTCCAAGGGCTGGACACATCGGCTTATATTATATTCCACATCTGGCTATACATTTGTGCCTATCGATGTTTCGTTATTGAAACGAAAACCTGGTCATCACTAGGAGTCTGGGACAATGTTTTACTCCTGCCAAATCGGTTTCTGACTGGAGAAGCCCAGCTACAGAGTCCCCATGCCCCTCAGGATGAAATCTTAATCCACGCATCATCATGCATGGGACGGGGTACACGACTGTGCAGAGCCCAGCCCGGTGCCACGTTCCCTCCACAGCAAGGCTCTCACCTCACCTCACCCCCTCCCACCCTCCCCCACAGCCCTCGCCCCGGCTGTCTCGTCTCCCTGCAGCCTTCCTCACTATCCACCCCAAGCCCCCCCAGCTCAGAAGACGTTCTGATGCAGCCTTGCCCATGCACCTACTCTCACAGTGGGACCCCTGCACCCCGCACCCATGTCCGGGTCCTGCTCCGCCCAGCATGGCTCCCTGAGGGCCGCTTCCAGCACTTTCCAGCGGCCTCTGAGTGAAGGCTTATTCTGTGTGTGCTGAGTGAATTAATAAGTAAACAGCAGCGATCAAAGGCCCACTAGTGTCTCTCAGGGGCTCTCTGAGTTCCTTGCAAGCAGGAAAACAAAAGATGCCTCCGCCCCAGGGTTTCAGATTCCCGGATTCCCGTTCAGCTTTCACTTTTGGTTGGGCTGGGAAGTCAGCCGGGCTGGGAAAGCGCTTGCCCTGCAGTGGGCACGAGCAGGACAAGCGGGCGTCTTCTCAGGGGAGCCAAGTATGCCCCTTGGTCTGTCACCCATGCATCATATGCCCCTGTGCCCTGAGCCTCTGCTCCCCGCCCTTGATCCACATACCCCTGCCCCAGTGCCCTTCAGTCTGACCAGGCCCAGTGAGCTCCTTCTGTAATTTTACTGAAGAACAGGTTGGTGCTTTAAGAAAAACCTGTTATGCTTTTACTTCAATGTCCAGTTCACAGAAAAACTGGATGATACTTCTTTAACTTTAGCTAATATGTTTACACACAGAATTTTCTTTACAATTAACGTTTTAAAACTTGCTTAAGGCCGGACGCGGTGGCTCAAGCCTGTAATCCCAGCACTTTGGGAGGCCGAGACACACGGATCACGAGGTCAGGAGATGGAGACCATCCTGGCAAACACGGTGAACCCTTCGCCTTACTAAAAAATACAAAACTAGCCGGGCGAGGTGGCTGGCGCCTCTGTAGTCCCAGCTACTCGGGAGGCTGGGAGGCAGGAGAATGGGCATGAACCCAGGAGGCGGAGCTTGCAGTGAGCTGAGATCCCGCCACTGCACCCCAGCCTGTGACAGAGCGAGACTCCGCCTCAAAAAAATAATAGGCCGGGCGCTGTGGCTCAAGCCTGTAATCCCAGCACTTTGGGAGGCCGAGACGGGTGGATCACGGTGTCAGAGATCGAGACTATCCTGGCACACGGTGAAACCCCCCGCTCTACTAAAAATACAAAAACTAGCCGGGCAAGGTGGCGGGCTACTGTAGTCCCAGCTACTCGAGAGGCTGAGGCAGGAGAATGCATGTGAAACCCCGGAGGGGCGGAGCTTGCAGTGAGCTGAGATCCGCCACTGCACTCCAGTTCATGGCAGAGCGACTCCATCTCAAAAAAAAATAATAATAATAATAATAATAATAATCCCAGCACTTTGGGGAGGCCGGTGACAGGCGGATCACGCAGGTCAGGAGATCGAAAATTATCCTGGCTAACACGGGTGAAACCCCGCCTTCTATTAAGAAATACAAAACTAGCCGGGCGAGGTGGCAGGCTTGTAGTCCCAGCTACCGGGAGGCTGAGGCCGAGAATGGCATGAACTGGGAGGGGCGGAGCTTGCAGTGAGCTGAGATCGCCACTGCACCTGTAGCCTGGGTGACAGAGTAGACTACTCAAAAATAATAATAATAATAATAACTTGCTTAAACCTTCAAAACAATATATATTTTTAACTTTCTAATGTAGGTAAAAATGTACATTCTTATGCCTCCTTATAATCCTTTACCAAAGGTATATTTTACTTTTCTTATACACCTTGCACATAAACTTTTTTTTTTTCAATAGTTTTACATTCAGGAGGCCTAGTTACTTTTAAATTGTACAACATTTTTGGCATAAATTCTTTTTTCATAACATTTTTCTTTTTCACGATTTTCGCAGACAATTCTTCGACATGCCTCAAGTTTCTGAGTTATTACAAATATTTCTTTCTTTAAACAACCGGTTAATTTATTTCAGGACAAGAATTTACCATGCAATACTCTTTTTATATAAATTCCGCCCCCTCTTTTTTTTTTCTTTTTTTTTTCCCTTAGGATACTTCTGAACTGGTGAGGTGTGCTCACAATGAGGTTTCCTCTAAAACTTATTTTTTTTTACTTTGTTGTTGTTGTTGTTGTTAGCAAAGCAATTGCCGCTACAGATTGAATGCATTTGGGCCATCCGCGGGTTACTGGGTTAAGGATTTTTTATAGGAAGGCCTCAGTGCTTTTGGGATACACCCTCGTTTACACTGACAACAAAGTGATATTGGAGTGTTATCGGGTTATGGAGAATACCTTCAGTTATCAATTATAAGTTTTAAATTTACCTTGGCTTTTAAAGAAATGGGGTACACTTTTTTTTTTCATAACTACTTATATATCTCTTTCTTTCTCTCTTTAACTTTGTCTTTCTCTGACTTTCCTTTTACCTCTGTCTCTTCCTCTTTCTCTCTGCCTCTTTCTTTCTCTCTCTCTCTCTCCCTGACTCCCTCTTTGTCTGTCTCTTCCTCTCTCTCTTTGCCTCTTTTCCTCTCTGTCTCTTTCCTTTCTCTTTCTCTGCTGGTCTTTCCTTGCCTCTGCCAGCCTCTTATGCTGCTGTTATCTCAACCACTGTGTGTTGGGGGCGGGGGGTCTAAAACCGGTTGTAACCAAGTGTCTATGTACAGGAATTGGTCTGGGTTCCCTGGCTTACATGTTACCTTGTGCCATACCTTTGAAACAAGGGACCTGTCCAGGCTTCTTTCTAATGGCCAGCCTACCTCTAATGCTGGCCAGTCTATCTTACACAAAGTTTTAAGTTTTCCTGGTGTCATAGTACTCCATAGTGTCCCTTAAATTCTTTTTTGAAAATTTTCAACGTAGTTCCTAGTAGGGTGGGCTTATTTGTGCCTGACCTATGCTTCTTCAAGACAAAACACGATGCTCACACCACATGCACACCACAAAACAAAGAATAAGTAAAGGCCGGGCGCGGTGGCTCAAGCCTGTAATCCCAGCACTTTGGGAGGCCGAGACGGGCGGATCATGAGGTCAGGAGATCGAGACTATCCTGGCTAACACGGTGAAACCCCATCTCTACTAAAAAATACAAAAAACTAGCCGGGCGAAGTGGCAGGCGCCTGTGGTCCCAGCATCTCGGGAGGCTGAGGCAGGAGAATGGCGTAAACCCGGGAGGCGGAGCTTGCAGTGAGCTGAGATCCGGCCACTGCACTCCAGCCTGGGCGACAGAGCCAGACTCAGTCTCAAAAAAAAAAAAAAAAAAAGAATAAGTAAAAAGGGCACATACACACTTATGCAGTTTTCACCAAACCAAAATCAAACCAAAATCAGAGTATCCAGAAATCCAAGCCGGGCCAAAACCAAAACCAAAGTATCAAGCAATCCAAGTCAAGTCAAAAACAAAGACCAAAGTGCTGGTACAAGCACACCGTGGGTGATCAGGCCACACTTCCACTCAAATGGAGTGGGCAAGTTCTTAAGACCAGTCCTGTCAAGCAATTCAAACCAAGTCAAAGCCTAAACCAAAGTGCCGATAAAGGCACACTGTGGGTGATCAGGCCACGCTTCCACTCAAATGGAGTGGGTAAGTTTCCAAGACTAGTCTTACCAACTTTTAGATGTCCAGACTCCAAGTGCCTGTTCCTTCCCGGTGTTCAGCCACTGCGTTGATCCTCCACGGGGACCTGCCACACGCTGCTCTGGCGAGGTGTCCTACCACGGCAAATGCCTACCGAGGAGCGCTGTCAGGATCCGCATCGCTCGGGCTGGTGGGAGTCTCCTGCAGGGATGTTCCACAGGGCAGGCTTAAGCTGCCTAAGGAGCTGCCTCAACCATCCGCCAATCACCTCACTTCCTAGTCAGGGAACCAAGAAATGTAGCAGGATGAACCGCAGACAAAACTCCTCGACACCAAGTTAAAGAAGGAAGGGGTTTATTCAGCCGGGGGCATCGACAAGACTCCTGTCTCAAGAGCCGAACTCCCCGTGTGAGCAATTCCTGTCCCTTTTAAGGGCTCACGACTCTAAGGGGGTGTGTGTGAGAGGGTCGTGATTGATTGAGCAAGCAGGGGGTACCTGACTGGGGGCTACGTGCACCGGTAATTAGATCAGAACAAAACAGGATAGGGATTTTCACAGTGCTTTTCTATACAACGTCTGTAATCTATAGATAACAGAACCAACTAGGTCAGGGGTCGATCTTTAACTACCAGGCCCAGGGCGCGGCGCCAGGCTGTCTGCTTGTGGATTTCATTTCTGCCTTTTAGTTTTTACTTTTTCTTTCTTTGGAGGCAGAAATTGGGCATAAGACAATATGAGGGGTGGTCTCCTCCCTTAAACAGGCTACATGCCCCCACTTAAAAGGCATAGAGTGGGCCAGGCGTGGTGCCTCACGGCTATAATCCCGTTGGGAGGCCGAGGCGGGCGGATCATGAGGTCAGGAGATCGAGACCATCCTGGCTAACATGGTGAAACCCCATCTCTACTAAAAATACAAAAAATTAGCTGGGCGTGGTGGCGGGCATCTGTAGTCCCAGCTACTTGGGAGGCTGAGGCAGAAGAATGGCATGAACCCGGGAGGCGGAGCTTGCAGTGAGCCAAGAGGGCACCACTGCACTCCAGCCTGGGTGACAAAGCAAGACTCTAAAAAAAAAAAAAAAAAGGCATAGAATGGCAAGCTGGATAAAAAGAGAAGACCCAGCTGTTTGCTATCTTCAAGAGACCCATCTCCCGTGTAGCTACACCCACAGGTTCAAAGTAAAGAGGATAGTGAACGAGAAATAAAGCCACACATTTATAACCATCCAATCTTCAACAAAATCAACAAAAACAAGCAAGGAGAGGAAAGAAGCTCCTATTCAATAAATGGTGCTTGGATAACTGGCTAGGCATATGCAGAAGAATGAAACTGGACCCTTGCCTTTCACCACATACAAAAATTAGAACAGACTAAAGATTTAACTGTAAGCCCTCAAACTACAAAAATCCTAGAGAAACTCTAAGAAATACCCTCCTCAACACCAGCCAGGGCAAATAATTTATGGCTAAGTCCTCAAAAGCAATTGCAACCAACACAAAAATGATAAGTGGGACCTAATTAAATGAAAGAGCTTCTGCACAGCAAAGAAACTATCAACAGAATGAACAGACAGCCTACAGAATGGGAGAACATATTTGCAAACTAGGCATCCAACAAAGGTCTAATATCCAGAATCTATCAGGAACTTAACAAGAAAAAAAAATTCCATTGAAAAATGGGCAAAATACATGAACAAACACTTCTCAGAAGAAGACATTGGCCGGGCGCGGTGGCTCACGCCTGTAATCCCAGCACTTTGGGGAGGCCAAGACGCTGATCACGCAGGTCAGGAGATCGAGACCATCCTGGCTAACACGGTGAAACCCCTCGGCTCTCTACTAAAAGCACAAAAAAAACTAGTCAAGGAGGTGGCGATGCCTGTAGTCCCAGCTACTTCCGGGAGGCTGAGGCAGGAGAATGGCATGAACCCGGGAGGCTGAGCTTGCAGTGAGTTGAGATCCGGCCACTGCACTCCAGCCTGGGCGACAGAGCCAGACTCCATCACAAAAAGCCGGCTGTGGCTCGCCTGTAATCCCAGCACTTTGGGAGGCCGAGGCTGGTGGATTCAAGGTCAGAGGATCGACCATCCTGGCTAACATGGTGAAACCCCGGGCTCTACTAAAATACAAAACTAGCCGGGCGCTGGTAGCTGATGCCTGTAGTCCCAGCTACTTGGGAGGCTGGAGGGCGGAGAATGCATGCGGAACCCGGGGGGCGGAGCTTGCAGTGAGCCGAGATCTACCACTGCACTCCAGCCTGGGAGACAGTGAGACTCCGTCTCAAAAAAAAAAAAAAAAAAAAAAAAAGACATATAAGCAGCCCACAAACACATGAAAAAATGCTTGTCATCACTAATCATCAGAGAAATGCAAGTCAAAACCACAATGTCACTTCTGTAGTCCTAGTTACTCAGGAGGCTGAGGCAAAAGGGTCACTGGAGCCCAGGAGGCAGAGGTTGCAGTGAGCCAAGATCACACCACTCCACTCCAGCCTGGGTGACAGCAAGACCCTTTCTAAAAATAAAATAACCTACAATCAGATACTATCTCATACAAGCCAGAATGGCTATTATTAAAGAGTCAAAAAACAACAGATGGTGGCAAGGCTGTGGAGAAAAGGGAACGTTTACTTATACACTATTAATGGGAATGTGAATATGCACATTAGTTCAGCCACTCTGGAAAGCAGTTTGCAGATCTGTCAGAGGACTTAAAACAGAACTACCATTTGACCCAGCAATTGGATTACTGGGTATATACCCAAAAGAAAAGAAAATATTCTACAAAAAAGACACAAGCACTTGTATGTTCCTTGCAGCATTATTCACAATAGCAAAGACATGGAATCAACCTTAGGTACACATCAGTGGTGGATTGGATAAAGAAAATATGGTACGCCAGGCCCAGTGGCTCATGCCTGTAATCCCAGCACTTTGGGAGGCCAAGGTGGGTGGATCACCTGAGGTCAGGAGTTCGAGAGCAGCCTGGCCAACATGGGGAAACCCCTTCTCCATTAAAAATACAAAAATTAGGTGGACTTGGTGGCATGTGCTTCTAATCCCAGATACCAGGGAGGGCTGAGGCAGGAGAATCGCTTGAACCTGAGAGGCAGAGTTTGCAGTGAGCCGAGATTGCACCACTGCACTCCAGCCTGGGAGACAGAGCGAAACTCCATCTGAAGAAAACAAACAAACAACTTAATCCAGTTTGAGTTGAGCTTTCTGATATTTGTAGTGAAAGGCATCATAGTGCTACATATGGAAATTTAGAATATGGTAAAATGGTGTTTCAAACGTATAAGAACAAATCATTAATGGGCTTGGCACAGTGGGGAAAATTGTGGCATTCCTACCTCATTCCTTCTACCAAAATAAATCCCAAATGGATACAAGATATGAATGGAAAAAAGAAAAGAAGCTGCAAACCTAGGAGAATTTCCTCATAATTATGATCAGGAAGGAGAGGGCCATGAAATAAAACCCTGACCAATGTGATTGCTTAAAAAACTAAAAATGGGCCGGGTGTAGTGGTTCACACCTGCAATTCCAGCACTTTGGGAGGCCAAGGCGGGTGGACCACCTGAGGTCAGGAGTTCAAGACCAGCCTGGCCAACATGGTGAAATCCTGTCTACTAAAAATACAAAAATTAAGTAGGCATGGTGGCACAGATTGCAGTGAGCAGAGATTGTACCAGTGCACTCCATCCTGGGCAACAAGAGCAAAACTCTGTCTCAAAAAAAAAAATTGTAAACAAATTTGAGAGGCAGATAACCACCTGTGTTCCCATTTTATAGTGAAAGAAACGAAATGTCGGTTACAGAGCTTCCCCAAATCATTCGTTCGTTCACTTTTTGACAAGTATTTGTTGAGCACCTACTAAGTGATAAACGTAGCCAGGACCAGAGGGATGTCCCTGCCTTTGTGGAGTTCCCATTCTAAAGGGAGAGACAGACCTAAGTCCACTAACCACACAAACAGAAGTGATTACACTGGGGCTATATGGGGCCTGGCCACGGGTGGGCGAACAAGGACAGCTTCTCTGAGGAAAGATGGTGGTGGCCGTCAGCCAGTTGGAAAGGGCTAGGATAAAGTGCCTTCTTGGCAGGGGCCAGGCTGTATGGGGGACAGCCTGTACACAGCCTGGAACCAGGAGGGAACAGGACTCCTAGAAGGAACTGAAGGGCCAAGGTGGCCGAGGGCTGGGGCGAGGCTTGGGTGGGGCGGCATAGCAGCGGAGGTTGGAGGGCAAAGGTCCCTCTGTCATTCTAAGATTCGAGGAAGGAGGGGCCTACCCATCCGTTGGGATGCCCTGCCCGTGTCTAAGAAATGCGCCAGGCTCCAGGCCAACCTTGTGTGCCAGCCTCCTTTGCAGCTCAAGCTGGCCGGAGGCCCCGGGGCCCAGACAGGGTCGGTGACACAAGCAAGCTCATTTCCCAGGCTGGCAGCAGAGATGTCAGGTTTCTGAACATGCAGAGGTGCTGTGTTGGCATTAGATGGCCGAGGCAGCTCACTTGTCCTTCCGAGGCCTGCCAGCTGCCTGCTGTCCTTTGACCACTTGCTTTTCTGCTTAAACAGCGTCCAGCCCTGTTCTGTTTTGTCTTCTGGTTCTGTTTTGCAGCTGGAGCCTGCATGAGCTTGGTTTTGTCCCAAGAGCCAGGGCAGGGCCCTAAAGAAGTCCAGGCAGGGAGGTGAGATTTGCATTTTTCAAGCCTCAGCCACAGGGTAGGCTGCAGGGAGCAGGGGAGGATGTGGGAAGCCAGGTTAGGAGGCCTCTGGAATGGCTGAGGGGTGGGGGGATGGTGGCAGAAGGAGGGGCGTGGGGCAGTTTGTAGTGAGGGCATGCATTTGAGGGGTGTTGGGGGCTTGGCATGGGTATGGGCATGAGAGGGTGGGGTTGGCATGAAGGAGGCTGAGAGGAGGGGACGCAGAGACCATGTTCAGGATGAGGACAGAACCACAAAGATGATGGCCTGGTTTTGATCAACCCCGAATATGAGGTTCCCCAGGAGGTGTCTGGGGGCAAGGAGGTGTGTCCTAGGGCCTGGAGGAGAATTCCCTGAGTGTGGGAATGTCTGGCCAGGGAGAGCTGGGCAGACCCCATGAGGGCCTTTCAGGGCAAGGACAGGGGGATGAGGTGTTGAGGGCTGGGCAGTGACAGCTCAGGAATCAAGCCCTGCACCCGCTTCACGCACACATGCAGCTTCAGTTTCAAAACACGTGTGGAAGGATCTTTTGGAAACACGTCCAGACTGCAGACACCCAGGTCCCTCCACCAGGGAGTCCGACTCAGTCCCGGGTGGAGCTCAGGAATGACTCCACCACTGCTCCAAGCAAAAGGACGATTTCGCCTTCAGCTGTTAAGCACTACTAATTGCTCTATCTCATCTTCCCAACCAAATTGTTCAGGACATACATTGTAACTCCTCTTTCATCTCAGACCGCTGGTGAAAAGCAGGTTTTACAGACCAGGGCCACAGGGGGCGCCTCCTGCAGAGACTCCAGGTGGTGCCCAGGCTCCGAGATGACCATCCTCACCCTTTAACCCCCAGACTTGGACCCCCGAGAGCACACAGTGTGTTTCCCCAGGGAAGTGGGTGGTCTGCTGGCGAACTGAATGCCCAGAAGAGCTGAGCCCCAGATTTAAAACCTGCCTAGTGGCCAGGCGCAGTGACTCAGGCCTAGTATGTGAGCACTTTGAGAGGCGGAGGCAGGCGGAACACTTGAGGTCAGGAGTTCAAGACCAGCCTGGCCACATGGCGAAACCTCGTCTCTACTAAAAATACAAAAAGTAGCCAGGTGTGGTGGTGGGCACCTGTAGTCCCAGTCTCTCGGGAGGCTGAGGCAGAAGAATGGCCAAGATTGCGCCAATGAACTCCAGCCTGGGCGACAGAGTGAGACTCTGTCTCAAAAAATAAAACAAAACCTGCCCCGCCCCTCCATACACCACGGAATATGACCCAGCCATAAAAAGAAGGAAATCCTGCCTTTGCTGCACCATGGACGGAGCTGGAGGCCATTACCCTAAGTGAAATGACACAGAACCGGCAAGCCAAAGCCACCTATTCTTTCTTATAAGCAGGCGTTAAGCATTGGGTACATGTGGACACACAGAGGTACACTGGAGACTGCAGAAGGTGGAAGGGCAGGACATGCCTCATTACTCCTCTCTAGCATCAACGGCAACACAGATCTGGAACCAGCATGCCTTATGTCTCCCTAAAATGTATAAAAGCAAACTATACCTTGACCACCTTGGGCCGATGTTGTCAGGACCCCCTGAGGCTGTCACAGGCACGTCCTTAACCTTGGCAAAATAAACTTTCTAAACCAATGGAGACCTGTCCAGATGCTTTTTGGTTTACAGGTGCTACTTGGTGATTTGAGTTCTTATTTATCCTGAGATACTAATGCAATATCCCCATGCTTTTAGGGACTGGGAGGAAGGAGAGGACCCAAGGATGAATACAATGCAGTTCCAGACCTTAAGGAGTTCCTAATGGGAGAGACAAACAGGGAAATAATTCCACATGAAAACAAACTGAGTCCTGAGAGCTGCAGTGATTTATCAAGTCACAAGGTGCAGCTAGGACTCCAACCCAAGGCCCATAGGGGTTCCAGCACACCAAACCGCCTTTCCAGAGAGGGGGACCTTTGAGTTGCTTTCCTAGGACGAGGAGGAGTTCATCAGGCAGCAAGCAGCTCAGACACAGGGAATAGCAAGTGCTAAGGCCAGGGGCACGGAATCAGAGGCGCCTCCCAGAGGCAGCAAGCTCTTAGCAAGCCGGTTCCAGGAAGACTCAGGAGAGGGCTTAGAGCCTGGAGGTAGAGGAAGGGCCGGGATTTTATCTTTTAAACACCAAGGAGCCGGCAGGCTGGGCGTGGTGGCTCAAGCCTGTAATCCCAACACTTTGAGAGGCCGATAGGAGAGGACTGCTGGATCCCAGGAATTTGAGACCAGCCTGGGCAACATGGTGACGCCCTGTCTCTACGAAAAATTTTAAAATTAGCTGGCGTGGTGGTGCACATCTGTAGTCGCAGCTACTCAGGAGGCTGAGGCGGGAGGATCACTTGACCCAGGAGGTCAAGCTATGATCGCGTCACGGCACTCCAGCCTGGTGACAGAGAGAAACTCAGTTTCTTTTTTTTTTTTTTTTTCCACTTCTTCAGGACATTTATTCCATTACAGTATACCAAAGCCACAAAGAACCTCAAATTTGACCTTGCTTTCTCCTTTGATCTGCCAACACAGGTCCTAAGTCCAATCCAGAGCTGCTTTTGATAGGAAAAAGAGTTAACAGAGTGCTATTTCTGCCTTTTACAAATCCTCCAAGGAGGTTTGGGCAATACTGAGTTCCAGGCTTGAGCACTCTCTAACTTGAAGGTACAAAGTCAGGAACTGAATGAGAAACCCAGTTTCTTAAAAAAGTAAAAATAAAGGAGCCAGCAAAACCCTTTACACAGGACAATGACATGATGAAATAGTGTCCCACTTTATTGGAGATCCAGAGCACGTGGTTGTTCACTGGAAAATTAGAAAAGAAAACAACTAGATTCCTGAAGGTTGTCGTCAACTTTCTGGCTGTTATGGGGAGCGCGTAATCATATATTATCACTTAGGAAGAATGGCGAGTGTTAATTAAGGCTGCCTAGTAGCTTTGTTTTTTCCCCAAAGTTCTTTGAGGGCTAGCAACTCATTTTTGTCTCAGGGGAACCTTGAGCTGTTGTTAAGGCAGGTTCTGCTTGTCCCATTTGACAGGTTTGGTGATTAGCATGGGGGTTGCCCCGTAAGAAGTGGAGGAGTGAGGGTTGCGACCCAGATCACCCGATGTTCTGCAGGCTGCCCTGCCCTGCACAAGCTTCTAGCTCCCAGACAGGCACGGCAGGCCCAGAAAGGGGCCCAGCCTGGGGCAGGGGCGAAGCCCATCGCAGCCCACAGTCCTTGGCGGTTTTCCGTCCCTTTCTGGGGACTCCCAGGGAAGACTGACCAGCCACTGTCCCCATCTTACAGCAGGCGGTCACCGGGAGCATGAAGGACCAGGTGATATCACAGCAGCACGGGAACAGCCGCGAAAACTAAAACAAGGCTTGTGGACACTCCAAAAATACTCCACTGAAAGCGCCGGCCAGCATCGAAAATAAACGTGTCTGCTGGCTGCCCGCCCAGAGGAGCCAGGGAGGGGCCACTGAGCCACACTTCCGGCCCCACACCCTTTTATTTTGGGAAAATCAAACTCTTCCCACCACGAGCTTGCCTGTGGGAGGGAAGCTGAGGCTGCCATTGTCCTGTGAGATTTCGCTGGACGATGCTCAGGTGCAGAAGCGGGAGCCGACCCTTCCATTCATTCCTTCGTCCACCCACAGGCATGTGCGCCTCCCTCTGTGCGCCAAGCGCCGTCTGTGGCATCAGGGCAGATGGAGCAGGGTCCGCCAGACTCGGCTGGAATCTGCTGTGCTGTGGACAGGCCTGGAGAGCTCGGGGAACCCTTTCCCTCTAGGAGATGGGAGTGGGCTTATTGTGCTGTGAGGGGATAAAAAGGCAGGGGAGATCTTGTCTGTGCCAGGCACATCCTGGGTCCCACGCAGATGACCAGCCTGATTAGCACGTTATCTGCACTCGCTCATGCAGCCTCACCCCTGTGTGTGTGGCAGGAGGCCCTGGCCTTTAATATTCCTGCCGTCTCACAGCCCCACCTGCTTCAAAGCTTCCGCACGCTTCTTAACCCCTGGGCAGACCTGCAACCCCTACCTGTGGCCTTGGCTCCCACTTCCAAGACCCTGATGAGCTTTGCTGGGAGGGCCCAGTCGCTGCTTTCTTCTTGGAGGGAAGTGGTCCTTTCCCACCTCACTCAGCCTCCTGCTCCCCTGCCCTGAGCTCTGGCCGGCTCACTTCTGGAACAAGCTCCTGCTTCCTCCTGGCCTTCCCATCTCTGGTCTCTTCCTGATCTGGATCTTTCTCTCTCTCTCTCTCTCTTTTTTTTTTTTTTTTTTTTTTTTTTTTTTTTTTGGAGATAGGGGCTCACTCTGTTGCCCAGGCTGGAGTACACCGGTGCAATCACAGCTCACGGCAGCCCGGACTTTGCAGGCTCCAGTCATCCTCCCATCTCAGCCTCCCGAGTAGCTGGGACGACAGGCCCAACTAATATTTGTATTTTTGGTAGAGATGGGGTTTCGCCATGTTGCCAAGGTTGGTCTCCAACTCCTGAGCTCACACTTGAGCTCCACCTGCCTTGGCCTCCCAAAGTGCTGGGATTACAGACGTGAGCCGCAGTGCCTGGCGACCCACATCCCTTTCCAACTGCAGTCAGAGATTTCCTTCTAAGTAGAAAACCTGGCCCCCCCCCGGTCCTCGGGCGAGACACCTCTTTTCCTTTTTCGCAGTTCGTAGCTCCTTTCCCGAAGCTCAGTGACTCCAGGGTCAGCTTGGTAGTTTTTGCCATAGCCATGTACCCTCTGTCATTTGTTTGTTTTTTGTTTTGAGATGGAGTCTCACCCTGTCACTCAGGCTGGAGTGCAATGGTGTGACCATGGCTCACTGCAACCTCTGCCTCCCAGGTTCAAGCGATTCTCCTGACTCAGCCTCCTGAGTAGTTGGGATTACAGGCACCCACCACCACACCCATATAATTTTTGTATTTTTAGTAAAGATGGGGTTTTGCCATGTTGGTCAGGCTGGTCTCGAACTCCTGACCTCAGGTGATCCGCCCCCCTCTTGGCCTCCCAAAGTGCTGGGATGACAGGTGTGAGCCACCGCACCTGGCCTCCCCCTGTCGTTTTATCTACTTAGCTTTTTATTGAAAGCGACTCTCTTAAAAACTTAAAATTTAAAAATTTTAAATTTTTTGTGTCTCTGTTACAGAAAGAAAACAGTCTATGGCAAAGATTGCTGGTGTCACCCAGTATCTTTTCATCCCTTCTCACTTTACACGAGATCCCCAATTTTTAGCTGAGCAGTCAAGGCTGCATTTCCCAACCTCCCCTGCAGCCAGATGTGGCCCTTTGACAAAGTTCTGCATGTGTGCAAAAATGGAGTGTGGAACTTCCTAAAAACAGCTTTAAAGGAGGGAGAGGGTTG
Organism: Papio anubis; assembly: GCF_008728515.1. NCBI lineage: Eukaryota > Metazoa > Chordata > Mammalia > Primates > Cercopithecidae > Papio > Papio anubis. Next base: position 119,393,971 of record NC_044987.1, read on the forward strand.
TGCCCTTCAGCATCCCTTTCTTCCTTCCTTCTGCCTGGAATGCAAGCGTGATAGCTGGAGCACAGGCAGCTATGTTGGGTCATGAGGAAGCAATGCAGCAGGATAGGAGGATCCCGGGTTCTTAATGATTACAGAGCCTCCCTGCCAGCCCTGGAAAGCTTTCATCATGGTTGCCTTTGTGTGAGAAAAATAAACTTCTCTCATTGAAGCCACTGTGATTTGGAGACTTCAAACACTTACACAAAGCTAACCTTGATTGAAATACAGTATCACTTGGAATAATCAGGAGTTGGCTATGAAAAGGAATGCAATAAAAAAGTGACATTCTGAAACTCATCATACACTCCACTGCCTTCCAGGCTCTGAACCTGAGGGCTACTCACTTTGTATAAGAAGACATTAGTCATCACTAGCCCGAGATGAAATCTCACTTTGTTCAGAGGGACTGACCGATCATTGAAAAGGGAAAGACGATCTCACCGCATGACTCAACACTGTTCAGTGCCAAGTTCCTCACCTCACCATTAACTAGAGACATTGACTGTTACACCTGCAGGCTGAACGCACCTCCCCAGGATGAAGTGTGAGTCCTCAGCATCCCAGGGAGGTTAGTGTCCTCCTGCGGAGCTCCAGCCTAGGGCATGCCTCCACGTCCAGTCTGGAGCCACCTCCCCACTCCCTCTCCCCAGGGCCCAGCACGGTCAGCCGTCATGAGTGTCCCAGCTAGAGTCAACCAGCAGAGGATGTTTAGTGCCTCTCTGTGCGTTCAGAAATGCTCCCCACCCTTGGGAATTCCAATGCCTGCTTCTCTCTCCTGCCGCACTCCTACTCATTGCCTATCTCTGTTCAGATGCCCCAGCGGATCACCGTTCAGTAGACATTTACCAGGCGCTGCCTGTTCGGGGGTGAGTGTTGGCTATGGAGTTAGCCGCCAGGAGCCTGCCTCCTGCTGACTGGGCAATCTGGGCAAGTTATTTAGTTTCTCCACCTCAGTCCTTCTTATCCGTAAAATGGGGATAGAAATGGCACCTTCCTCAAGGGTGTTGGTGAGGGTTAGACCAGTTGATATGCTAAGTGCTTAGAACTCATTAACCCCCTGGGACATCTCAGCTGCTGCTGCTGCTGTCTGTCAGTCTAGGAGGCTAAGGGATCTGCTTTCATGGGGGGATGGAGTGACCTTCTAAAACCTGCTGCAGATAGGGCCTCGGCTTCAGCCTCTGTATTAAGCGTGACCCATGGGGGTATGGGTTGGACGGTGGTCGACTTACTTTTTTACTGGCTTCCTCCCAACATGACAGCCTGAGGGCAGCTAAATTGCCCACTTGGTGGCCTGTGCGTCACACACTCACCCAGGTTCAAAAGGAGAATTAGACTCCAGACTTTTTGTTTTTGTTTTTGAGACGGGGTCTCGCTCTGTCGTCCAGGCTGGACTGCAGTGCTGCGATCTCAGCTCATTGCAACCTCCGCCTCTCACACCTGGCTAATTTTTGTATTTTTGGTAGAGACAGGGTTTCACTGCGTTGTCCAGGCTGTAAACTCTAGACTTTGATGGGGCAGTGGAAAGGTGGGAAATTGGAAAGGTGGAAAGTGGAAGAGTATATGGAATAGGTGTCACTGCTGCAACCACCTGTTGGGAGATACGGTCCACCACAGATGATAGCTCTCACATCCACTGGGAGGGTTATGGGTGTGAAGCAACTGGAATATCTTTTTTTTTTTTTTTTTTTTTTTTAAGAGATGGGGTCTTACCCTGTCACCCAGCCTGGAGTGCAGTGGTGCAATCATGGCTCACTGCAACCTCGATCTCCTGGGGTCAAGCAGTCCTCCTTCCTCAGCCTCCCAGATAGCTGGGACTACAGGCTTGAGCCACCACATCTGGTGCCTGGAATATCTTACCTGCCCATAAGGGATCTCTGTGGTGACCACAGCTGCATCATTGCAGGTTGGCTGACCACATCTGTCCCTTCTCTTCCTATCCCACCTCGGTGCAAGTCGCGCCATTTATGGTCCACAGGAATCAGCTCACAGGAGACAGTTGGACAAGCCAAGAATGCATTGGTCCACGTGGGGTGGCCAACCATTAGGTGGAGAGCAGTGAGTGGAGCACTGAGCCCAGGCCAGGTGAGCGGGTGGAGGCACCTGGGACCAGCACAGGATGTTACATGGGAGCTGGGCATTCAGAAGGGGCCTTGCCATTAAGCCGAGTGAGCCTGTGGGGCCACACACCCCCACCTCCTCCAGGAGGGAGGGATACATCATCAGCGTGGAGCCTGGGAACCCTAGCAGCCTATTTCAGATCCTGCCAGAGCCTGATCACTTGATTTCATCTCCCTTCCAAAGTAGTGGCACTTAATTAAGAATTTCTAGGTCAGGCGCAGTGGCTCACATCCATCATTCCAGCGCTCTGGGAAGCTGAGACAGAAGAAAAAACTGGAGGCCATGAGTTCAAGACCAGCTTGGGCAACATAGTGAGACCTACCCCGTCTCTACCAAAAAAAAAAAAAAAATTGTTTTTTTCATGGGCAGAATGTGGTGGCGTGCACCAATGGTCCCAGTTACTCGGAGGCTGAGGCGAGAGGATCACCTGAGCCCAGAAGTTGGAGGCTGCGGTAAGCTATGATTGTGCCACTGCACTCCAGCCTGGGTGACAGAGCACTACTCTGTCTCTAAAAAATGAAATAAAATAAAATAATAAATAATTAATAAATAATTTGGGAAAAGACTTACTACCTAAGAAATCTTTCTCCTGCACCCCAGGGCCCCTGGTTTACTTTCATGTCTCAGGAAATAAGAATCATAAAAAAGTCACTTTCCTTGAGTGGGGGGAAGAAGGGAAGGCTGGCCAGACCCCGGGCCTCTGTCTCCTCCCTCCGTCTCAGCCATCTGGACAGAAGGGGCCTTTATTTAACTAGATACTTCTCCACAGTCCTGTCACCCAGGGTTGCAAACTTGTCGTGTGGTCTCTTGTGGCCTCTGACATGTGGATCGGGATCAGCAGTTCTGAAGCTGATGGTCCCCTTCTTTAAAACGGTAGTAAACACATGTAACATGTAAATTACCATCTTAACCTTTTGAAGTATATAGTTCAGGGGCCTTAAGAACATTCACGGCTGGGCACAGTGGCTCAAGCCTGTAATCCCAGCACTTTGGGAGGCCGAAGTGGGCAGATCACCTGAGGTCAGAAGTTCAAGACCATCCTGGCTAACATGGTGAAACCCCGTTTCTTCTGAAAATATAAAAATTAGCCAGGCATGATGGAGTGCATCTGTAATCCCAGCTACTCAGGAGGCTGAGGCAGGATAGTCACTTGAACCCGGTGGGTGGAGGATATAGTGAGCCAAGATGGTGCCACTGCACTCCAGCCTGGGCGATAGAGTGAGACTCCCTCTCAAAAAAAAAAAAAAAAAGAAAGAAAGAAAGAAAGAAAGAAAAAGGAACATTCACAATGTGGCACTACCATCACCACCATCCATCTCCAGAATTCTGTTCCATCTTCCCAAACGGAAACTCTGTCTCCATTAAACACTAACTCCCCATTCCCCCGTCCCTAAAACGCGACAACCACCAGCTTCTTTCTGTCTGTGTGAGTCTGACTACTCTAGACACCTCGTGTAGGTTGAATCTTACAGTACAGTCAGACCCCCATGTCTATGTGTCCCAAATCAAGTCTTAGATTCAAGCACCCACTGGTTAAAAATATTCTCAGGCCAGCCACGGTGGCATACGCCTATAATCCCAGCACTTTCAGAGGCTGAGGTGGGAGGGTCACTTGAGGCCAGGAGCTCAAGACCCCATCTCTACAAAAAAAAAAAAAAAAAAAATCATTATTATTATTATTGAGACAGAATCTTGCTCTGTCTCCCAGGCTGGAGTGCAGTGGTGCAATCTTGGCTCACTACAACCTCTGCCTTCTGGGTTCAAGCAATTATCCTGCCTCAGTCTCCTGAATAGCTGGAATTACAGGCACCCGGCCACCACACCCAACTAATTTTTGATTTTTAGTAGAGATGGGGCTTCACCGTGTTGCCCAGGCTGGTCTTGAACTCCTGACCTCAAGTAATCTGCCTGCCTCAATCTCCCAAAGTGCTGGGATTACAGGCGGGTGCATCTGTAGTCCCAGCGACTTGGAAGGCTGAGGTTGGAGGATTGCTTGAGCCTGAGAGATCAAGACTGTGAGCCATGATCATACCACTGCACTCCAGCCTGGGTGACAGAGCACAACCCCGTCTCAGAAAAAAGAAAGAAAGAGAGAGAGAGAGAGAGAGGGAGAGAGAGAGAAAAGGAAGGAAAGAAGGAAGGAAGGAAAGGAAGGAAGGAAGGAAGGAAGGAAAGAAAGAGGGAAGGAGGAAAAAAATGCAGAAAAAACTTTTTACAAAGTTCCAAGGAAGGAAGGAAGGGAGGGAAGGAAGGAAGGAAGGGAGGGAGGGAGGGAGGGAAAAAAATGCAGAAAAAAAGCAAAACTTGAATTTACCGCTTGCTGAGTATCGCACTGAATCCACGCAAATGAAGCAATGCGTAGGCATTTTATTCGGTGTTACGAGCCATCTAGAGATGATTTAGAGTCTACAGGGGGACATGTATAGGTTATATGCAAACACTACTCCATTTTATATAAGTGACTTGAGCATCCGAGGATTTTGGTATCCACAGGGGGTCCTGGAATGAACCCTCTGTGGACAGGGAGTTGTATTTGTCTTTGTGTCAGGTTTATTTCACTGAGCATGATAGTCTCAAGGTTTATCCATGGAGTAGAATGGGTCAGAATTCTGATGCCCCTTTTTATAACACACATCTTGTACAGTTCTCTTTACTCTCTCTCTTTTTTTTTTTTTTTGGAGACAGGGTCTTACTCTGTCTCTCAGGTTGGAAGTGTTCAGTGGCATAGTCTTGGCTCACTTGACCTCCCAGGCTCAGGCGATCCTCCCACCTCAGCCTCCCGAGTAGCTGGAACTACAGGTGTATGCCACCATACCCACCTAATTTTTGTATTTTTTGTAGAGATGGGGGTCTCACTATGTTGCCCAGGCGGGTCTCAAACTCCTAGCGTCAAGTGATCCTCCTGCCTCAGCCTCCCAAAGTGCTAGGGATTACAGATGTAAGCCAGCGCATCTGGCCCCTCTTCACGCTCCTGAAATGAAATGTCTAGAATGATCTAGAACGCTGCCCTGCCCTCTGCCAGGAGACATCCAGTAGAACCCACCATGACAAGCAGGCCCCCATTCCGCATTTCCAGAACGTTCTCTAACTGTCATGCAGTGTGACCCGCAGACCACACTGAAAACCACTCTCCCAAATGAAGTTTTTTCCTAAGGAGCCCAGAGGACTTCGTTCCTCATTATCTTCCTCAAGTCTTAGGCCCCGACATCCCTGTAAAGAGTCTTCCTTGCTGGCAAATAGCATGTGCAAAAGGCTTCCATGGGCGGCCCACCAGCCCTACAACCAACCTTGGCTTTGGCTCGGCTGAGAACCCACCCACAATTTCCCCTCTATCATCAGTGACCACTCTCATTTCAAAGACATGGAAAGTAAAGTTCAGAAACAGATGAAGACGTCGGGACTGACATATCCTGCATGCCTTCTAGATGTGCACGCAGTGTGTCTTTACTGCTCCCAGCATCCTGGGTAGAGAAGACATCATCCCATTTTTACGGAGGTAAAAATTGAGGCTGAGCATGGTGGCTGACGCCTGTGGTCCCAGCACTTTGGGAGGTTGAGGCAGGCAGATCACCTGAGGTCAAGAGTTCGAGACCAGCCCGGTCAACATGGTGAAACCCCGTCTCTAGTAAAACTACAAAAATTAGCCGGGTGTGTCGGCTGACGCCTGTAATCTTGGGAGGCTGGGAGGCTGAGGCAGGAAAAGAGCTTGAACCCGGGAGGCAGAGGTTGCAGTGAGCCGAAACCACACCACTGCACCACTGCACTCCAGCCTGGACGACACAGTGAGACTTCGTTTCAAAAAAAAAAAAAAAAATTGAATAGCAGGGCACCAAGGACCTTTTCTCTGGGTCACAAAGCTATTGGGTGGCAAAACGAGAACCAGGAGGTAGGACACCTAATTCTAAGCCACTCCCCGCTACTGCCTCTGTGACGAAGGATAGAGGGGCTGGGATCCGCTCTCCCCACAGCAGCTGCGATCGAATCAGAAAGCGCACCCGGATGCTGGGAGTCAGTGCTCAGAGGAGGAAGAGGAGGCCATCGTGCACAGGGCAGTCACCACAGTCCTGGCACGGCCGGGTCTCTGCCGCGCACTGCCACAGCCCACCTGGCTCAGTTCGTGGCCAGGAAGGCATGTTCCTTCCATGAGCAGGAGGTGACTTTTTTTTTTTTTTTTTTTTGAGACGGAGTCTCGCTCTGTCGCCCAGGCTGGAGTGCAGTGGCGCGATCCCGGCTCATTGCAAGCTCCGCCTCCCGGGTTCACGCCATTCTTCTGCCTCAGCCCCCCGAGTAGCTGGGACTACAGGCACCCGCCACCATGCCCAGCTAATTTTTCTTTTTTTTTTTTTTTTTGTATTTTTAGTAGAGACGGGGGTTTCTCCGTGTTAGCCAGGATGGTCTCGATCTCCTGACCTCGTGATCCACCTGCCTCAGCCTCCCAAAGTGCTGGGATTACAGGCGTGAGCCACCGCGCCCGGCCAAGCGGGAGGTGACTAACGAACACCGGGTGAGGACGAGCAGGTAGAACAAGGTCAGAATCTCAACTAAGCCTTCGAGATCGTGTCAGGCTCATTTCCCTGCAATGTCTGGTCTCTGTCCCACTCTGGGGTGTCAGCTTCCCGGAGACTCGCCCAGGTCTCCTGCCTTCCGAGCTCTTGCCCTGATGCTGCTTTCAGCCCTGCCTTTCACAGCGGCTAGGCGCCCACTCCTTAGCCTGGCATTCAAGGCTGCAATGCCAACTTCAGATTCACCCCCATTTCCTGACACAAACCCTCCACTCTGGCCAAATTCCTCCCATGCCATGACTTTCCTGCCTCTGAGCCTCTGCCTATGATCCCCCCCACTGCCCCCCAGGCCTGCCCTCCTCACCCATTTCACCTGTTAGGCTGACAGGGCAGGTTTGAGTCCAATGCACCTGATTCCAATCCCTGACTTCGCCAACGTATCAACCTGTGAGGCATCAGGCAACCTCCTGAATCTCTCTGAGCTGCTGCTGCTTTTTTTTTTTTTTTTTTTTTTTTTTTTTGGCAGAGTCTCATTCTGTTGCCATGCTGGGATCACTGCAGCCTCCATCTCCCGGGTCCAAGTGGTTCTTATGCCTCAGCCTCCTGAGTAGCTGGATTACAGGTGCTCACCACCACACTGGCTAATTTTTGTATTTTTAGTAGAGACGGGGTTTCGACACATTGGCCAGGGTGGTTTCAAACTCCTGACCTCAAGTGATCCGCCCGCCTCAGCCTCCCAAAGTGCTGGGATTACAGATGTGAGCCACTGTGCCAGGCCAAGGTAATTTATAATGAACTGAAATTTATTGGCTCACAGTTCTGGAGGCTGAGAAGTCAAGGGGCCACATCTGGCAAAGGCTTTCTTGCTGCATCATCCCATGGCAGAAGGCCTGAGAGAGGGTAGGGAGTGGGGCAAGAGGGAGCCAAACTAGTCCTTTTATAAGGAACCCACTCCCCAATAATGGCATTAATTTATTCAGGAAGGCAGTACCCCCATGGCCCAAATACTACCCCCAGTTAGGCCCACCTCCCAACACTGTCACATTGGGGATGGAGTTTCCAGCACATGAACTTTGGGGGACACATTGAAACCACGGCACACAATGCCGGGCGCGGTGGCTCACGCCTGTAATCCCAGCACTTTGGGAGGCCGAGGCGGGCGGATCACAAGGTCAGGAGATCGAGACCACAGTGAAACCCCGTCTCTATTAAAAATACAAAAAAAAATTAGCCGGGCACGGTGGCAGGTGCCTGTAGTCCCAGCTACTCAGGAGGCTGAGGCAGGAGAATGGCGTGAACCCGAGAAGCGGAGCTTGCAGTGAGCCAAGATCGTGCCACTGCACTCCAGCCTGGGCGACAGAGCGAGACTCCTGTCTCAAAAAAAAAAAAAAAAAAAAGAAACCACAGCACATACCTGCCATGTGCCGGCTCTTCTGCCAGGTGGGTAGGAGAGAATGATACAACAGTTCCAATCTTTCCCCTCTTACAGGTTTCTGCTGGGTAAGGGAGAGAGGACCCCATGTGGAAAGGGAAAGTATTTGCTACACAATGTACGAGCTTTGTAGATTATTTGCAGAGTGCATGTGCTCCATAGAGCAGGTGGCACGAGCAAAGGACTTGCGGAGAAGGGACATCAAGTTGAGACCTGAAGATGGTCCCGGCAGATGAAGGCAGAGGAGTGGACATTCCATGGGCAAGGCGGGCGGTAAGAAGGTGTGTAGAGAAGATAAGAGAAGTCGGAATGTGGAGTTTCGTGTTGAGAGGAGCGAGGGGCTGGAGAGGTGACCAAGGACCTCATAGATTATGTAAGGAATGTGATCCTTGTCCCAGGAGCAGGCTTCAGAGGGCTTCCAGCAAGGGAGGGCCATGAGAAAGCTCTGGCGTTGGAGAGAGAACTCTGACTGCACCATGGTCACCAGGTTGAAGTGGACAGGATTGGGTTTGGTGGTGATGGTGTGTGGAAGCCATCCGGCAAAGCTGGAGCAGAGGTTCCCCAGGCAGGAGGGGTGCTGGGGGTCTGCAGCAGAGCATGGAAGTGGGAGCAGAGAATGAGGAAGGTCAGAAGATTCCCCCGATCTTTTTTTTTTTTTTTTTGAGATGGAGTCTAGCTCTATCACCTAGGCTGGAGTGCAGTGGTGCCATCATGGCTCACTGCAACCTCCACCTCCTGGGTTCAAGCAAGTCTCCTGCCTCAGCCTCCCAAATAGCTGGGATTACAGCCACCACCACACCCAGCTAATTTTTGTATTTTTAGTAGAGGCAGGGTTTCACTGTGTTGGCCAGGCTGGTCTCGAACTCCTGACCTTGTGATTCGCCCGTCTCGGCCTCCCAAAGTGCTGGGATTACAGGTGTGAGCCACCGTGCCTGGCCTCCCCCCAACTTTTTACCAGAGAAATTCTTACCTTCCTGAAAAGTTGAAAGACCAGTACCACAAACACATCTGTCTCTACCTAGAGTCAACAATCTAATATCTCCAGCTTTGCTGTCTCAGGACATAGCAAAGCAGGTGGATTTTCTTTTTCTGTACCATTTGGAAGTCAGTTTCAGACGTGGACATCAGCTTCACCCGGAGACCCTCAGCTGCATCTCCTGAGAATGAGGGCATTTTTCTCCTGAATCGCAGAACCAGTATCGCTCCACGGAAACCCAAGAGGAGTGACGTCTGCTGCCCAGTTTGTGTCCAGATTGTCCCGAGTGTTCCAGGATGGCCCTTCATGGTTGGGTTTTTGTTTTGAGAGCCGGGGTCCCATCGAGATCCCAGGGTCACATTTGGTTGTCTCTTTAGTCTCTAAGAAAGACTCTGGAGGTGGAATGTGCAGGGCTTGATGAGTCAGTCACTGGGTTTCAGGGGTGGAGGGCAGGGAGGATCCGGGCAATGACCGGGTTCTGGTTTGGGCAGCTGGTGGTGCAATCCTTGGCATGAGGAATTCTGGAGAGGGAACAGATCTCAGGGAGAGTGGGTTTTGGAAGGGCCGAGTGTGAGGAATTGTCTGGCTGTCAGGTGGGAAGCTCAGGAGATGGCGGCGAGATACAGTGAGGGCTGTGTTAGCTTCCTGGGGCTGCCAAACAAATGACCGGAGTTGGGGTGGCTTAAAGCAACAGAAATGTGCTTTCTCTTAGCTCTGGAGGCTGGAAGTCCAAAATCAATGTGCCAGCAGAGTCCTGCTTTTCCCAAGGGCTCAAGGGAAGAATCCTTCCTTGTCTCTTCCAGCTCCTGGTGGTTTTCAGCAATCCTTGGCAACGCCTCCAATCTCTGCCTTTGTTTCGGCACATGGTCACCTTTCCTCTTGTAGTTCACATGGCCCTCTTATAAGGACACCAGTCATTAGGTTTAGGGCATACCCTCCTGCACTGTGACCTCATCTTAATTTAACCAATTACATCAGCAAAGACCCTGTTTCCAAATAAGCTCACGTCCTGAGGTTCCTGCTGGACACCGAATTTGGGTGGCACCCCTATCCAACTCAGTATACGGTCAGCAGCATCTAAATGGTGACTGAGACAGCAGGAATGGCTGTAACTGGCCAGGGAGAGCAGATGGAGGGGGAGGAGAGGGAAGGAGGGGAAGGGGCCCTAGAAAAGAACCAGGGGGGCCGGGCGCGGTGGCTCACGCCTGTAATTCCAGCACTTTAGGAGGCCAAGGCAGGTGGATCACCTGAGGTCAGAAGTTCGAGACAAGCCTGGCCACATGGTGAAACCCTGTCTCTACTAAAAATACAAAAATTAGCCGGGTGTGGTGACACGCGCCTGTAATCCCAGCTACTCAGGGGGCTGAGGCAGGAGAATCGCTTGAACCAGGAGGCAGAGGTGACAGGGAGCTGAGATCACACCATTGCACTCCAGCCTAGGTGACAAGAGTGAGACTCCATCTGAAAAAAAAAAAAAAAGAAAAGAAAAAAGCAAAAAAAGGAAAGAACCAGGGGACTTAGTCACAGTCTGGAAGGGAGGAGGCTGTGGGCTCTACAGGGTCAAGTGCTGTGGGGTGTCAAGTAGAGAAGGGCTGAGCCACATGCAGCCTCTGGATTCCACGATGAGCTGGCCGGAGACTTTGGCAAGAGCAGTGTCAGGAGACCGCTTGGGGAAAACCCAGATTGCATGGAATTTTGTTTTTACATTTCAGACCCGGCCTCCTAGACCTCTTTTTTATTTGTTTGTTTTTTGAGACAGAATCTCGCTCTGACACCCAGGCTGGAGTGCAGTGGTGCCATCTTGGCTCACTGCAACCTCTGCCTTTTGGGTTCAAGCAATTCTTATGCCCCAGCCTCCTGGGTAGCTGGGACTACAGGGGTGCACCACCACACCTGGCTAATTTTTGTATTTTTAGTAGAGACAGGGTTTCATTATGTTGGCCAGGCTGGTCTCAAACTCCTGGCCTCAAGCGATTCGCCCGCCTCGGCCTCCCAAAGTGTTGGGATTACAGATGTGAGCCACGGGGCCCCGCCCTCATAGGCCTCTCGAAGGCAAGTGGAATAAGTGGCTCTTCTTACATATTTATCTTGCTGTTGTCAGTTCTTCCCTCGGGCTGTAAGCCCCTCCAGATTAGGCGCTAGATTAGATTTTGATCCCTGTAACTCTCCCAGACCCCTGTAGGACCCGTGGCCTCCTGTGAGCATCAGCACTCACAGCCCCAGCATGTCTGCCCCTGTCTGTGCTGAGAGAGGGTTCCTTATAGGATAGGAAGGTACCAATTCCAGCTGCAACTATTGACCTTTTTTGTGTGACTTCACATGCGTGGATTTGCTCATTGAACCCTAACCCTAACTTCTAGTAGTAGGAGAGTACTATAGTACAAAAATACCACAGGAGTACTATTGTTACTCCAACATAGCAGGTGAGGTAACCAAGGCATAGAGAGGTCAAGTCGCGCAGGAAGTGAGGGAGCCAGGATCCAGACTCAGTGATCTGACTCTGGAGAGCACAGTGCTTTGCAGAGCACGGTGGCTTCACGTTGACCATTGAATGGGTTCCAGGGTCATCAGCAGATCTCAGGCGGACTTGTGGATGTGCTCCTCGAGCTCCCTGGAGTTCTTCTAGGTCTGACCTCAGCTGGGGCCTGGCTACACGCTGTTCTTTACTTCCTGGGATAAAGAGCAAACACTGACCCTGAGCACTGTGCGCCATCAGAAGGGCAGGTGCAGGCCCAGAGCAGGGGGCTTCCAACCTAAGCATGATCCTGCTCCCCACAGAGCCCCTGCAGACTGGAGACTTTGACCCCACGGGTCACTCGCAGCCTGCCCACCACTTTCTCACCTCACCTTTCATGTCTCAGGTGTGCTTCTTTCAGCTGAAAGCCCCAGAGGGACCACGCCTAGCCCTTCCTGGCTCAGCTGCCCCATAGTGGTGAGGTTTTCTGGTTTATTTTTTCAGTTGTTATTAGAGGTCTTCGTTATCTTTCTTGTGAGTGACTAAAGCCTATTATCCCTAGGCAAGTTCCTGCCTGGCGGGTGGGTGGGAGCCTCCAGTGTCTGCATCTTCTCCCACACCACCCCCGGAGCCTGAGCTCACACAGCTGGGGTGGGGAAGAACCTGCCTGCGGCCCGTGGGAAAGCTGGGGAAGGAGGGGAGGCTTCTGTCCATGCTGAGGGAGCAGCTGCCGTGCCAGCCTGGCCAGGGGGCTCTTCTCTGCTGTTCTCTAGGTGTCCTGGAGACCACAGGCTGCTCCCAAAGAGAAAGGGATGGGACAAAGGGATGTCCTTCTTCCCTCTTGCAAAACTTCTTGCACCTGAGGTAGAGTAAATCTGAGCTCCCCCCTACCCCAGATCTTTGAGAAGAAGGTAAGGGACCCATGCCAGGTGCAGTGTCTCACACCTGTAATCCCGGCACTTTGGGAGGCTGAGGGGGGCAGATCACTTGAGGTCAGGAGTTCGAGACCAGCCTGGCCAAAATGGTGAAACCTCGACTCTACTAAAAATACAAAAATTAGCCGGGTGTGGTGGGACACGTCTGTAATCCCAGTTACTAGGGAGGCTGAGGCAGGAGAATTGCTTGAACCAGGAAGTGGAGGTTGCAGTGAGCTGAGATTGAGCCATGGCACTCCAGCCTGGCGATAGAGCAAGACTCCATCTTAAAAAAAAAAAAAAGAAAGAAGGGAAGGGACCCTGTATTAGGCCAATCTCACACTGCTGTGAAGAACTACCTGAGACTGGGTAATTTATGAAGAAAAGAGGTTTTAAATGACTCACAGTTCCACAGGCTAACAGAAAGCATGACTGGGAGGCCTCAGGAAACTTACAGTCGTGGCAGAAGGTGAAAGGGAAGCAGGCACATCTTCACAAGGTGGCAGGAGAGAGAGAGAGCAAAGGGGGAGGTGCCACGCACTTTCAAACCATCAGATCTACTGAGAACTCACGCACTATCATGAGAACAGCAAGGGGAAAGTCACCCATGATCCAATCACTTCCCACCAGGTCCCTCCCTTGACCCATGGGGATTACAATTTGACATGAGATTTCGGTAGGGACCCAGAGCCAAACTGTGTGAGACCCCAGCCTCAGTGGACACGGTGTGCCTGCCAGCTTTCATGCTAGCTTGTCCTCTGCCAGGGGCCCTCTCCCCACTCTGCTCACATGACAAGCTCTTACTTCTCCTTGCTGTTTCACCTTCAAAGTTGCTGCTTCCAAGGAAACCTCCCTGCTTCCCCCGTGCCGCCAGAACACGCTGCCCGCTCCCTTTTGTCTTTTTCACCGTGGAATTTAGCCTCCTGCCGGGCAGAACCTGTGTCTTGTTGCCCACCCCGTATCTTCAGCACCTGGTCTTACAAAACAGCACAGGTTTGCCACAGTTGAATCGGCAGGTGGCCTGGTCATTTTCCTCTCCTTCCCCTCCCAGAGCCAGGCTCATCTCCTCACGCCTGAGGCTCCTGGCTTCCCTCCCCAAGTGGGACCGAGGCAAGCAGCAAGCAAAGAGTGCAGGGAGCTGAAAAAGTGCCAAGCCAGAGGACAGGACTCCTTGGCAGGATGACCTCCTGGAAGAGGTGACTTCATGGCCCAAGAGCTCAGTGGCTGCAAGATGTCAGTCTCGCAGAGGGCTGGCTCCGAGTGTCCTGGGCTCGGAGAACCATGAGCGCAAGGACCCCGGGGCAGGAACCAGCGTGGCAGATCTGAGGGCCACAGAGACGGCCAGTAAGAGCAGAGCGAACTGTAGACTTTACCCCAGGTGTGTTGGAAGTTGGGGAGCAGTGCCGGGGGAGGTGTTTTTGATGCCAGGGTGGCTGGATGAACTAAAGTTGAGGGCCTCCTCACAGCCGCCTCTGCCGTCCTGCAGACGCTGGCCAATTATTTGGAAACATTCACAGAAAACACAGCAAGAAAAGCCTCCAGAGTCTGGGGGCAGTGAGAGCACTTCTCACCTATCAGTTCATATTAGACGGTGGGAAATAGACCAGGGGCAAAGAGAACCTGTTTTTCAGCCACCCACAGGGATGGAGACGGTAGCATTATGAGGATTCCAGCCCCTTCTGGGTTTAAGTTATTTACACAAAGGTATAAGGCATGTCATACGAAGGTATTGGGTTATATGGCCACAAGAGCCATTCTTCTCTCTTATTGGAAAGGAGCTGAGCTGCTGTGGAGACCAGCTATGTGCTTGGATGCTCAGGGACTGATCACGTGTGCCCACCCGGCCAGCTACTGATCTCTGCAGTGCTGAAAGGAGGCACCATCACGGCCCCTGCTTGCTCACTGAGGAAACTGAGGCTCGGAGAACTTTGGAGACCTGCCTCAGTCACAGGCCAGCACAGGCAGACAGTGAGCTCAATGCCTGGACTCTTCAAATCTTGTGCCCTTTTTAAAAACCTTTTATTATGAACTATTTCATTCATTCGCCAACAACGGTGGTGGTGTTTTGCAAGATGAAAATAATGATCACATAATGTGGACACCCACGCACCACTGTCCACTTAAGAAATAAAACGTGCTGGGACCAACCACCCTTCCTTTGCTCCTGATGGTTGAATCACCACCACTCGGCCCCCAGGTACCCAGGACGACTCTGGATTTTACTTGTATCTTTCCCTTGCCCCGTGCACCTCTTGCTTTCTGCCAACTGCTTTGTGGTTTCATAGTGTACCTAGGATAGTACTATGGACTACTCAATGCAGAAATGCATAAATTTATATGAGAGTGTGTTCATTTCTTGGCCAGGCGCGGTGGTTCACGCCCGTAATCCCAGCACTTTTGGAGGCTAAGGTGGGAGGATTGCTTGAGCTCAGGAGTTCAAGACCAGCCTGGGCAACATGGTGAGACATCATCTCTACAAAAAAATACAAAAACAAGCCGGGCATGGTGGCGCACGCCTGTACTCTCAGCTACCAGGAAGGCTGAGGTGGGAGGATCGCTGGAGCCTGGAAAGTCAAGGCTGCAGTGAGCCATGATTGTGCCACTGCACCCAACCTGGGCAACAGAGCAAGACATTGTCTAAAAAACAAACAAACAAACAAAATAAACATAGTGTGTTCATTCCCTGAGGCTGCTGTAATCAATGACCACAGACTGAGTAGCTTGAACAGCAGAAATTGATTCTCTCACAGTTCTGGAGGCTGGAAGTCCGAAGTCAAGGCATCTGCACACAGGGTGGGTTCCTTCTAGAGGCTCTGAGGGCGTATCTGTTCCAGGCTTCTCCCAGCTTCTGGGGGCTGCTGGCACCCCTCAGTGTGCCCCAGCTCACGGCCGCACCCCTCCTGTCTCTGCTTCTGTCTATCATGGCCTCATCCCTGTGTGTCTCTGTGTCTCTTCTTCTCCTTCTCCTTCTTTTTTTTTTTTTTTTTTGAGATAGAGTCTTGCTCTGTCACCCAGGCTGGAGTGTAGTGTCATGATCTCAGCTCACTGCAACCTCCACCTCCTGGGTTCAACCAATTCTCCAGTCTCAGCCTCCCGAGCAGCTGGGATTACAGGCACATGCCATTATGCCCGGCTAATTTTTGTACTTTTAGTAGAGACAGGGTTACACTGTATTGGTCAGGCTGTTCTCGAACTCCTCGCCTCAGGTGATCCACCCGCCTCAGCCTCCCAAGGTGCTGGGATTACAGGTGTGAGCCACCGTGCCTGGCCTCTGCGTCCTTTCTTCTTCTGATAAGGACACAGTCATTGTATTTAGGGCCACTCTAAATCCAGGATACTTTCATCGTGAGATCCCTAAGTCAATTACATTTGCAAAGACCCTTAATTTTTTTGTTTGTTTGTTTGTTTTTGAGAAGAGTCTCGCTCTGTCACCCAAGCTGGAGTGCAGTGGCGCAATCTTGGCTCACTGCAACCTCCATCTCTTGGGTTCAAGCAATTCTCCTGTCTCAGCCTCTCTAGTAGCTGAGACTACAGGTGCATGCCACCATGCCCGGCTAATTTTTTTGTATTTTTAGTAGAGACAGGGTTTCACCATATTGTTTAGGCTGGTCTCTAACTCCTGACCTCAGGTGATCCACTTACCTCGGCCTCCCAAAGTGCTGGGATTATAGGCATGAGCCATCATGCTCGGCCAAAGACCCTTATTATACACAAGGTCGTATTCACAGGTACCAAAGGTTGGGACATGAACATATCTTTTTGGGGGCCACTATTCACCTACTGCTTATAGGAAGGCACTCAAAATTTACTTAGTGGTCAAAGTGCTTGATCAAAAATTTAGGGCGCCCTATGATGTGCAGATGTCTATGGTATTGTCTCTGTCTCGGGGCAGGGGCCACATCTCATGCCCCCTCCAACCCCACCGGCTGCTCAGTAGGATGGAGGGAAGGGGCCTCTGGACTGTGGCCTGAGTTTGCCAGGATGCAACTGAGAATGAGAGTGGGGGCTGGGTCTTCCCTCCTGCGTTGCCGTCGCAGAGCCCACTTGCCCACCGCCCTCCCCCAACAGACTAGCTCAGAGCTTGCAGTGTGGTTCACCCCAGTTGTCAGCTCTCCTTGCACCCTGTCCTTGTCCTGTGGGGCACATCTCACCTCGTAATGAAGGAAATCATGGGTGTCATTTGTGTTTAAGGCTCACCTTCTCCCCAGATCCTGCCTTCCCAGTTCTTCCTTTGTAGACCCTCAAGAGATCATTGCCACCTAAATGAATGAGGTCCTGTGGGGTGATCTGGACCCTTCTTGGCCTGATCCAAAGGAGACTGCAGGGTGGGCTGTGTCACAGTGAGGCGTTCAGCTAGCACAGGAGGAAGGAATTACCATAAGTCAAGTAAGTGGATTTAGCCTGCTTGGCCTATGGAGCTGAGAGCACAGAGCAAACAGCTGCTCGGACACCGTGGCTGGGCACCTAGGAAGCCCCCATGGGCAGCAATTCCCCCAAAATGATGCCCAAACACCTGCTTTGTGCTGGAGACCGAGACAGGTGGACACACAGATGGAGGCACGTGGACAGACCGCGTCTCCAGCCCCACCCGCAGTAGGATAAAAGTCTTGCCTCCTGACCCCAAGGCCACCCCCGCCCTCGGGCCCCCTCCCACTCTACTTTGGCCCTGGGCTTGCCTTCCTGCCTTCCTTCCTGCCTTCCCTGCCTTCCCTGCCTTTCCTTCCTTCCTTCCTTCCTTCTTTCCTTCCTTCCTTCCTTCCTTCTTTTTCTTTCTTTATCTTTTTTTATTTTTGAGATGGAGTCTCGCTCTGTCACCCAGGCTGGAGGCAGTGGCGCAATCTTGGCTCACTGCAACCTCCGCCTCCTGGGTTCAAGCAATTCTCCTGCCTCGGTCTCCCGAGTACCTGGAACTACAGGCGGGACCACCACATGGCCCTGGGCTATTTCTAACCATCTGGGTGCTCAGGCTCGGGCGAGGGCCGCCTTTGTCTGCAGTGGGAAGGTTCTACCCTACAACTTTACCATGTTGGGAAGCGGCTTGGGAATCTTCATCATGATTCCCACACGTGTTCATTCCATTCCGCCCGTGTGAAAAGCCTGGAACCATTGAGTGCAACGAGCTAACAGGGTCTGGCTCCCCCGGGAGGTGGCGGCGCTCAGGGGTTTCGGAGCCCCCAGTCTGTGTGTTCCCAGAGCTAGGGCTGGGAGCCCTGCCTGGCTTCTCTTTGATAATTAGTTCTTGGAAATCTGCTGTGGCAACACTTCCCGGCACAACCATGGGTTCCTTTTGTGTCCCGGCTGGAGCCATCTCGGGGGTGGTGGTGGCTGCTGGCTGGAGACGCCGGCCCCACTCCCCCAGGAGCTTCGCGGCTCCCTTCTGCAGCTCTGCCTCTCAGGGCAGCTCCTAAACCCCAGGCTCAGGCCTTCTCGGCTCCATCCGTGTCCACAGGTGCCGCCTTCTCTGGCACAAGCCGACCGTTACTCAGAGCTGAAAATTTCAATCCAATTTAGAAAGAAAAAAAAAAAATCCCCACCTCCACTGCCCAAGAAACAGGCCTCATTTCTCCTTTGTTCTGAATCACAGCCAGCGGGTTCTCAGAATGCTGGGATACCGAACAATATGATGTCCTCCATCCATCCTGGCCACGTTGTGAGCAGTCATTTCGCCATCCCAGGGCCAGGAGAAGGTGTGGTGGGAGAGGCTTCCGGGGCCTGAGGCATCGGTGGGGTCGCAGGCCGTTGGGTTGAGGGGAGATGAGGAGGGTGGACTCGGGCCCGGGCCTCACGCAGCATGCAAGGGCAGGCTCTTAAGGCTCCATTCATGGGACATGTTTCCTTGATATGTGGCGACTTTTTTTTTTTTCTTTTTCTTTTTTTTTTTTTTTTGAGAAATAGTTTTACTCTGTCACCTAGGCTGGAATACAATGGCACAATCTCTGCTCACTGCAATCTCTGCCTCCTGCATTCAAGCGATTCTCCAACCTCAGCCTCCTGAGTAGCTGGATTACAGGTGCCTGCCAGTATGCCCGGCTGATTTTTGTGTTTTTAGTAGAGATGGGGTTTCACCATATTAGCCAGGCTGGTCTTAAACTCCGGACCTCAGGTGATCCGCCCGCCTCAGCCTCCCAAAATGCTGGGATTACAGGCGTGAGCCACCGCACCTGGCCGATATGTGGGGACTTTTCTCGTTTGAAGAGACCCGACCGGCCGGGCGCGGTGGCTCACGCCTGTAATCCCAGCACTTTGGGAGGCCGAGACGGGTGGATCACGGGGTCAGGAGATCAAGACCATCCTGGCGAACACGGTGACACCCCGTCTCTACTAAAAAATACAAAAAACTAGCCGGGCGAGGTGGCGGGCGCCTGTAGTCCCAGCTACTCGGGAGGCTGAGGCAGGAGAATGGCATGAACCCGGGAGGCGGAGCTTGCAGTGAGCTGAGATCCGGCCACTGCACTCCAGCCTGGGCGGCAGAGCGAGACTCCGTCTCAAAAAAAAAAAAAAAAAAAAAAAAAGAAGAGACCCGACCAACCTAAACCTACTGCAACATAAAGCACAGATCTGTGAAGATCTGTAAGTCGCACAGAAAGCACTGATGTGTGAAGATCTGTAAGACCACAGCTTCCTTCCCAAACACAGTGTGAACACAAGGCCACGGAAAGACAACAGTCAGGATCAAGAGCCTGATATCCGCTGCATGTGAAAGCAAACTGGTTAACAACCTACAACTCCAGCCGGGCACGGTGGCTCACGCCTGGAACCCCGGCGCTTTGGGAAGCTGAGACGGGTGCATCGCTTGAGCCTAGGACCCTGAGACCAGCCTGGGCAACAAGACGAAACCCCGTCTCCACTAAAAATACAAAAATTAGCTGGGTGCGGTGGCATGTGCCTCTGGTCCCAGCTACTTGGGAGGCTGAGATGGGAGGATTGCTTGAGCCCAGGAAGTCAAGGCTGCAGTGAGCCATCATTGTGCCACTGCACACCAGCCTGGGTGACAGAGCAAGACTCTGTCTCAAAACAACAACAAAAATGACACACGTGGTGTAAGGGAATGACTCTCCAGTATTCTTTAAGGCACGACAGTGGAAAAACGTCATGTGAAAATAGGGATTTACCCTGACAGATAACACTGTAATTGCTCGGTCTCTTGGAAATATGGCATCATCTGCGAAGAATCTGATTCATGAGATCTATATCATCGGGAAACGTTTCAAGGAAGCAAGTAAAGACCGGGTGCAGTGGCTCACGCCTGTGATCCCAGCACTGTGGGAGACTGAGGTGGGTGGATCATCTGAGGTCAAGTGCTGAGAACAGCCTGGCCGACATGGTGAAACCCTGTCTCTACTAAAAAGACAAAAATTAGCCAGGCGTGGTGGTGGGTGCCTGTAATCCCGGCTACTCAAGAGGCTGAGGCAGGAGAATCGCTTGAACCCAGGAGGCGGAGGTTTCAGTGAGCCGAGATTGTGCCACTGCACTCCAGCCTGGGTAACAAAGTGAGGTTCATCTCAAAAAACAAAAAACAAAAAGGAGCAAGTAACCTCCAATCATGGCCCTTCAAATTATCCTCTGCCATGATTATTATTATTATTATTTTTGAGATACAGTCTCGCTTTTGTCCCCCAGGCTGGAGTGCGATGGTGCAATCTCAGTTCACTGCAACCTCTGCCTCAGGGTTCAAGCCATTCTCCTGCCTCACCCTCCCAAGTAGCTGGGATTATAGGTGTCTGCCACCACACCCGGCTAACTTTTGTGTTTTTAGTAGAGACAGGTTTGCCATGATTGTTTTTGTAATCTGGTCAGTTAATAAACAGTGACTGCTCTCAGACTGAAAAAGTGTGTGTGGGGGGATCATTTAGCCCAAGAATCTACTCCCAGCTGGGGTGTTCTCGGTTCATTTTTATTATCATTATTTTTTGAGATGGAATCTTGCTCTGCCGCCCAGGCACAAGTGCGGTAGTGTGATCTCAGCTCACTGCAACCTCTGCCTCCCAGGTTCCAGCAATTCTCGTGCCTCAGTCTCCCAAGTAGCTGGGACTACAGGCGTGTGCTACCATGCCTGGTTAATTTTGTGTATTTTTAGTAGAGATGGGGTTTCACTATGTTGGCCAGGCTGGTCTTGAACTCCTGACCTCAGGTGATCCACCCACCTCAGCCTCCAGAGGAGCTGGGATTACAGGCGTGAGCCACTGCACCCGGTCTCCTCAGTTTCTTTCTTTTTTTTTTTTTTGAGATGGAGTCTTGCTCGTTGCCCAGGCTGGAGTGCAGTGGCGCGATCTTGGCTCACTGCAAGCTCTGCCTCCTGGGTTCATGCCATTCTCCTGTCTCAGCCTCCCGAGTAGCTGGAACTACAGGTGCCCACCACCACGCCTGGCTAATTTTTTGTATTTTTAGTAGTAACAGGGTTTCACCATGTTAGCCAGGATGGTCTCGATCTCCTGATCTCGTGATCTGCCCGTCTCGGCCTCCCAAAGTGCTGGGATTACAGGCGTGAGCCACCGCACCCGGCCTCAGTTTCATTTTTAAAATGAGGCTCTCGATAGGGTAAAGTGTGTTCTGGGATCTTTGAGTCTCGTCCCTGGCAGTTCTGGCTTAGCCTTGTCAGCTGTCTCGCCTGGAAAATAGAAATGTGGTATCCAGGCGCTGATGCTGAAGATGGGGGAGGAGTCCCATGCATCTCACCAGAGATGGCCTAGGCCGCCATCGAGGCGGGCTGTTTCGGCCTGAACTGTGCCCCCACTTTCTCTGATTCCGATGTTGACACTGTAACCCCCAGTACTCGAGAAATCGACTGTATTTAGAAATGGGATCTTTAGAGAGGTGATTAAATTCAAATGAGGCTGTTAGGGTGGGTCCTAGTCCCATATCCCATATGACTGGTGTCCTTATCAGAAGAGATTAGGACACAGACATGCACAGGGGGACAATCATGTGAGGACACAGGGAAAAGTCCGCCAACCAGGGAGAGAGACACCAACCTTTTCACGCCATGGTCTCGGACTTCAGCCTCCAGAATGTGTGAGGATAATTGTCTGTTGAAGCCACCCCATCTGTAGTTAGTCCCCTGTGAGTTTGTCTGCCTCGCTGGCTTCTTTTGGGAGCAGCTCATTGCGTTTCCCATGTGATGGGAGGAGCTGGAGGGCCCTCCCTTCTTAGGGAGACTGAGCGGAGCTCACAGCTGCAGGGCAAGCTCAACTCTGTGCCTCCATTTAGCAGATCCAATTAACACGCACCCCTTTAAAGAGCTGTCACTACCGGCAGCACACACCACGTTTCAAACCAGATACACATTTTTTGCTGCTTCATCTGTTTAGCCGCCGAGACGATGCGTTCTGATGTCTTGATTTATTGACGTACTCTCACCACCTGGCCTGGTGCCTGGCATAAAGTGGCTCCACATCAGAATGCCTGTGGGATGAATGAATGAAAAGAATACAATTACAACATCTAACAGTTGTCACATCCTCTATATTTAAAAAAAAAAAAAAAGTAATTTTAAGAAGTGTCACTGGCCAGGCGTGGTGTGGCTCACGCCTATAATCCCAGCACTTAGGGAGGCCAAGGTAGGAAGATCCCTTGAGCCCAGGAGTTCAGAACCAGCCTGGGCAACATAGGGAGACCCCATCTCTATAAAAAATTAAAAGCCCAGCCCAGTGGCAC
Source organism: Papio anubis (assembly GCF_008728515.1). Taxonomy (NCBI): domain Eukaryota; kingdom Metazoa; phylum Chordata; class Mammalia; order Primates; family Cercopithecidae; genus Papio; species Papio anubis. Next base: position 119,416,061 of record NC_044987.1, read on the forward strand.
ATGCCGTGAGTCCTCGCTACTCGAGAGGTTGAGGCGGGAGGATCCCTTGCGTCCAGGAGGTGAAGGCTGCAGTAAGTTGAGATCGTGCCACTGCACTCCAGCCTGGGTGACAGAGTGAGACTCTGTCTCAAACAACAATAACAATAACAACAACAAAACAAATTAGCGAAATAGCTTACATTCATATTTATTTTATTTACTTAAATTTATTTATTTTTTTTTTTGAGATGAAGTCTCATTCTGTCACCCAGGCTGGAGTGCAATGGCGTGATCTCGACTCACTGCAACCTCTGCCTCCTGGGTTCAAGCGATTCTCCTGCCTCTGACTCCCAAGTAGCTGGGATTACAGGCACGTGCCACCACGCCTGGGTAATTTTTGTATTTTTAGTAGAGACAGGTTTCACCTTGTTGGCCAAGCTGGTCTCAAACTCCTCACCTCAGGTGATCCACCCGCCTCAGCCTCCCAAAGTGGTGGGATTACAGGCATGAGCCACCGCACCTGGCTAATTTTTGTATTTTTAGTAGAGATGGGGTTTCACCATGTTGGGCAGGCTGGTCTCAAACTCCTGACCTCAGGTGATCCACCCGCCTTGGCCTCCCAAAGTGCTGGGATTACAGGCTTGAGCAACCATGCCTGGCCCATTTTTCGATTCCATACTTCTGCCCCGTGTTGTTTTGTCTCAGAATCCATTTATTTAAAAAATAAATATGTTGCAGATTTGGAAAGAAAAAAAAAAAAGACATGGGTATGAGATATCAGAATTCCCCAAACCCTAAGTTATTTTGTATTTATTAAAAACATTGTGTTTACTTGCTCGTAAATAATGGGTGACCATAATAAGCAGGTTCAGAGGTTTTCTGTAAAAAAATTAAAAAAAATCTGAAGTGCATGGTTTCTAATTATAAACCAATATATTTTGACAATATTGCTTTTTTCTTTTTTTTTGAGACAGAGTCTCCAGGCTGGAATGTAGTGGCACAATCTTGGCTCACTGCAACCTCCGCCTCCTGAGTTCAGGAGATTCTCCTGCCTCAGCCTCTGGAGTAGCTGGGACTACAGTCGTGCACCACAACTGTCAGCTAATTTTTGTATTTTTAGTAAAGTCAGGGTTTCACTATGTTGGCCAGGCTGGTCTTCAACTCCTGGCCTCAAGAGATCTGCCCGCCTTGGCCCCCCAAAGGGCTGGGATTACAGGCATGAGCCACTGCGCCCAGCCAGTATTACATATTTTAATAACGTAAAAAATCTCCATCTGATGTAGACATTTGATAATAAAAAACATTAAAAGAAAAGAATATTAGTAAACAATAAATGTCAAATCAATTTTTAAAACTTAGAATAATTCCACAAATATCCAACATTTTATTAAAAGCTTAATTGTCCTGTCTCATAATCTTGATCTTTGTTTCATCATAAATATTCCGGCTGTGGAAAAATTTCTTAGGACTGTGCCCAAAAGTATCCTCAAGTTGGGCAATAGGAAGACTATAGGGTTGTTTGTTTGAGACAAGGTCTTGCTTTGTCACCCAAGCTGGAGGGCAGTGGTGCAATCATAGATCACTGCAGCCTCAGGCTCCTAGGCTCAAGTGATCCTCCCACCTCAGCCTCTAGAGTGACTGGGACTATAGGCATGCTCAGCTCATTTTATTTTTTTTGAGATGGAGTCTTGTTCTGTCACCCAGGCTGGAGTGCAGAGATGCGATCTCGGCTCACTGCAACCTCTACCTCCTGGGTTCAAGCAATTTTCCTGCCTCAGGCTCCCTAATAGCTGGGATCACAGACACTTGCCACCACACCTGGCTGATTTTTGTATTTTTAGTAGAGATGGGGTTTCACCATATATTAGCCGGGCTGATCTTGAACTCCTGACCTCAGGTGATCTGCCACCTTGGCCTCCCAAAGTGCTGGGATTACAGGCGTGAGCCACCATGTCTGGCCTCATATTTTATTTCTTGAGACGGTCTTGCTCTGTTGCCCAGGCTGGAGTGCAGTGGTATGACCTTGGGTCACTGTAAACTTCACCTCCCGAGTTCAAGCAATTCTCCTGCCTTTGCCTCCCGAGTAGCTGGAATTATAGGCGTACACCACCACGCCCAGCTAATTTTTATATTTATAGAAAGAGTTTGGCCATGTTGGCCAGGCTGATCTTGAACTCCTGACCTCAAGTGATCCACTCACCTCAGCTTCCCTTAGTGCTGGGATTACAAGCGTGAGCCACCACACCTGGCCTTCATTTTTTTTTTTTTTTTGTAAAACAGGATCTCACTATGTTGCCCTCACTGGTAGAGTTTTTTTTGTTCTTTTTTTTTTTTTTTTTTTTTTTAATTTTGCGGTAAAATACACATAACACAAAATTTACCATCTTAACCACTTTTGAGTACATAGTTCAGTGGCATTAAGTACTTTCACAGTGTTTCACTGCGTGCAACCATCACCACCATCCATCTCCAGAATTTTTCTTTTTCGACTCAGTCTTGCTCTGTCACCCAGGCTGGAGTGCAATGGGGAGATCTCGGCTCACCACAACTTCTGCCTCCTGGGTTCAAACGATTCTCCTGCCTCAGCCTCCCAAGTAGCTGGGATTACAGGCATGTGCCACCACACCTGGCTAATTTTGTATTTTTAGTAGAGACGGGGTTTCTTCATGTTGGTCAGGCTGGTCTCGAACTCCTGACCTCAGGAGATACACCCGCCTAGTCCTCCCAAAGTGCTGGGATTACAGGCGTGAGCCACTGCGCCCGGCTGTCTCCAGAATTTTTCATCTTGCAAAACTGGAACTCTGTCCCCATTAAATAGTAACTCCCCATTTTCCTTCCCCCGGCCCCTGGCACCCACCATTCTACTGTCTGTCTTTACGGATTTGACTACTGTAGGGACCTCAGATAAGTGGAATCACATGGTGTTTGCCTTTTGTGTTTGACTTAGCTCACTGAGCATAATGCCTTTGAGACTCGTCCGTAAGGTTACTTTTTTTTTTTTTTTTTTTTTGAGACGGAGTCTTGCTCTGTCACCCAGGCTGGAGTGCAGTGGCCGGATCTCAGCTCACTGCAAGCTCCGCCTCCCGGGTTCACGCCATTCTCCTGCCTCAGGCTCACAAGTAGCTGGGACTACAGGCACCCGCCACCTCGCCCGGCTAGTTTTTTGTAATTTTTAGTAGAGACGGGGTTTCACCGTGTTAGCCAGGATGGTCTCGATCTCCTGACCTCGTGATCCGCCCATCTCGGCCTCCCAAAGTGCTGGGGTTACAGGCTTGAGCCACCGCGCCCGGCCCGTAAGGTTACTTTTAAATTTTTTTTTATTTTATTTTTTCTGAGACAGGCTCTCACTCTGTCACCCAGGCTGGAGCGCAGTGGCATGATCACCACTCAATGCAGGCACAACCTCCTGGGCTCAGGTGATCCTCCCACCTCGGCCTCCTGAGTAGCTGGGACTACAGGTGTGCATCCACCATACCCAGCTATGTTTTTGTATTTTTAGTAGAGATGGGGTTTCACTGTGTTGCTCAGGCTGGTCTCAAACTCCTGGGCTCAAGCCATCTACCCGCCTTGGCCTCCCAAAGTGCTGGAATTACAAGTGTGAGCCACCGCACCCAGCCCAGATTACCTTTTTTTTTTTTTTTTGAGACAGAGTCTCACTCTGTCACCCAGGCTGGAGTGCAGTGGCGCATCTCGGCTCACTGCAAGCTCTGCCTCCCGGGGTCACGCCATTCTCCTGCCTCAGTCTCCCGTGTAGCTGGGACTACAGGTGCCCGCCACCATGCCTGGCTAATTTTTCTGTATTTTGAGTAGAGACAGGGTTTCACCATGTTAGCCAGGATGGTCTCGATCTCCTGGCCTCATGATCTGCCCACCTCAGCCTCCAAAAGTGCTGGGATTACAGGCGTGAGCCACTGCACCCGGCCCAGATTACTTTTTTAATGGTGAAATTATTTCATCTGCTTCACAAAAAAACTATAGCCCACAGTGAGTACTCAGACTCTGGAAGATGCCAGCAAATACATTGGGTAGGATTCAAATCACACGAACATTGAAATCTGTTAGCAAGGTGAACAGCGCTAACATTCAGAATCACGCGTTGAAGTTGCCAGCTTGAGGACTTAGTTGCTTATTTCTTAGAATACCACTCATAGGATTTGGATTTGGATTAAACACACTGTGTGTAGAAACTCAACAACATTTATTTTCCAGAATAACTCACCGTTTGGCAGAGGCGGGGGCCAGGGCAGGCATACACAACAGGGCACAGCCACAGGCAAGACAGACTGGTTCTCTCGCACACACGTCTGTCCTGGTTCCAGGAATGTTGGCCTTAACCTTCAGCTCCATGTGTCAACGCTTCCTGCCCTAGCTTTTTTTTTTTTTTTCTTTTGAGACGGGGTCTCACTCTATCGCCCAGACCAGAGTGCAGTGGCATGATTACTTCTCTTTCTTCTTTCTATTTTTTTTGAGACAGAGTCTTGCTCTGTTGCCCAGGCTGGAGTAAGAGGCAAGATCTCAGCTCGCTGCAATCTCTGCCTCTTGGGTTCAAGCAATTCTCCTGCCTCAGCCTCCCAAGTGGCTGGCATTACAGGCATGCACCATCATGCCAGGCTACTTTTTGTATTTTTAGTAGAGACGGGGTTTCACCATGTTGACATGGCTGATCTCGAACTCCTGACTTCAGGTGATCCACCCATCTCAGCCTCCCAAAGTACTGGGATAACAAGCATGAGTTGCTGTGCCCAGCCTGCGCTAGCTTTTTTTTTGTTTGAGACAGAGTCTCGCACTGCCGCCTGGCTAGAGTGCAGTGGTGCTATCTCAGCTCACTGCAACCTTCGCCTCCCGGGTTCAAGTGATTCTCCTGCCTCAGCCTCCTGAGTAGCTGGGATTATAGATGCCTACCACCATGCCTGGTTTTTTGTATTTTTAGTAGAAACAGGGTTTCACCATGTTGGCCAGGCTGGTCTCGAACTCTTGACCTCCTTATCTGCCTGCCCCGGCCTCCCAAAGTCCTGGGATTATAGGCGTGAGCCACCATGCCCAGCCCTGTCCTAGCTTGTGACTTGACATTAGTGCATTCCTTTGAGCCAGTAACCTCTCTCTATGTTGATTAAGTTTGTTTCTCCAGTGAGAATTCTACTCTTTCCTTTTTTTTCCATCTATCGGCTGATTTTTTTTTTTTTTTTGGAGACAAAACAAGTTTTGCTCTTGTTGCCCGGCTACAATGCAATGGCACGATCTTGGCTCACTGCAACCTCTGCATCCCAGGTTCAAGGGATTCTCCTGCCTCAGCCTCCTGAGTAGCGGGACTATTGGTGACTGCCACCACACCTGGCTAATTTTTTGTAGTTTTAGTAGAGATGGGGTTTCACTATGTTGGCCAGGCTGGTGTCAAACTCCTGAGCTCAGGTGATCCACTCACCTTGGCCTCCCGAAGTGCTGGGATTACAAGCGTGAGCCACTGTACTCAACCTTATTGACTGATATTTCTTGTTATTCAGGATTGGGAAAGGGACCAATTTCCTGCGAGATGGTGGGAAGGAATTTCCTGGAAGCACAGTGGGCAGAATATTTCCTTATGGTCTGACGGCAGCTGCCACAGCCCCCAGTCCCAGTCCTCAAGGACAGAGGCCATGGGGCTTTCTTCTGCTCGCCCTTTCTTCAGAGAGGGAAGTCCCAGGAGTCTCTGCACACTTTCCCTTATGTGTCATGGGTGAGAACAGGACTGTAGCTTATCAGGAGAAAAGGGGAAGAAGATGCTAGCGGAGTTGGTCCAAGCCTGATTCATGCTGTGGGGATGAGCATGGCTCAGATTCAAAGGACTTCCACCAGTGACAATATTGCTCATGTGGCACTTCCCAACTCAACCCTCACAGCAATCCTATGAGGTGGTGCTACCATCTTTGCTTTACAAATGAGGGCAGTGTGGCCCAGAGAGGCCAAGAAGATTACCTGGGAGCATACAGCTACGGCAAAGAAGCAGAGCCAAATCTGACCCAAGCTACCTGGCTCCAGGGTCGGCGTCCACACCCACTGTGCAGAAGTGTCTTCAAAGAGGGCACGGTGACCAGGCAGGGGGCCAGCTGGGGGGGTTGCCACAGTCAACTCTCATTTCCAGCCGTAAGAGTCTCACAACGAATATCGCAGGGTGGTCTGTGGGTGTTATGATCCCCATTTGACAGATGAGGCGATGGAGGCTTAGAGGTTAGTGCCTTGCCCCAGGGCAAGGTAAAGAGCTGGGAGTGCAGCTGAGACCTCTGAGAGCTGGACTACCTCTGTCTGGGCCCTTCTCCCTATAATAGTGGGACATTTTTATTAGGTGGCTCTGTTTGATGAACACAATGAGGTTGTCAAGAGAAGCAAGTTGCAAAATGCTTGACTTCCCTTTGAAATACAATTATACGTATACATTATATTATGAATGAGACAAAAATCTTCATGCCCACACAGGAGGCCATGAGATGCCCAAAGCGTTGGGAACCTCCCTGTACCTGGTGTTAGGACAGGGGCAATGGAGACGATTTCAGACAAGATGGATCAGGGAGACAGATTCATAGACCGGGGCTCAGGACCTTGGTGTCCCATCCCTGGTGGAAGGGTTTGACTCCTGCTTTGGGGGCTTGGAGATAACTTTTGATGTGGCCGCGAGAACAGTGGCTTTGGAGCCAGAGAGTTTTGGGCTCAAGTCTCTGTTTCTACCAAATCATAAACTGTGGGGTGTGGGGTACATTATCTAATGCTTCTGGGTCTCAGTATTTTCAACTGTAAAAGGAAGTAGGATATACTTGTGAGGATTTGTGGAGTTATATGGGTTAAAGGTTTTTTGTAAAATGCCCTGGAAATTGTAAAATGCTCTGGGATTTTCTTATTGTCACTTCATCCAGAGCTGTCCATGCTCTTCCGACTGACCTGAACCAAGCTCCCAACATCATAGTCATTGATGGACCAATTTTTTTTTTTTTTTTTTTAAGTCTCGCTCTGTCACCCAGGCTGGAATGCAGTAGCACAATCTCAGCTCACTGCAACCTCCGCCTCCCAGGTTCAAGTGATTCTCATGCCTCTCAGCCTCCCGAGTACTGGGACTACAGACGCGTGTCACCACGCTCGGCTAATTTTTGTATTTTTTTTTTTTTTTTTTTGTTGTAGAGATGGTGTTTCGCCATGTTGGCCAGTCTGGTCTCAAACTCCTGACCTCAAGTGATCCACCCACCTCAGCCTCCCAAAGTGCTAGGATTACGGGCGTGAGCCACCACTCCTGGCCAATGGACCAATTTTTAATTAATCGGTTTACCATGAGGCATCGAACTGCCATAGAAACCAGAACACTCGACCAATGATCTCCCCAGCTTAGTGGCCACTAGGGGCTCAGTTTCCTCATCTGCAAAATGGAAAGAATACAGGCATAGCCAGGCAAAGAAATATATATATGTATATATATTTTTTTGGAGATGGAGTCTCACTCTGTCGCCTAGGTTGGAGTGCCGTGGCACCATCTTGGCTCATTGCAAGCTCTGCCTCCCGGCCCCAGAGAACTATTTTAAGAATGAAATGGTGGCCGGGTGCAGTGGCTCACACTTGTAATCCCAGCACTTTGGAAGGCCGAGGTGGGCGGATCACCTGAGGTCAGGAGTTTGAGACCAGCCTGACCAATATGGTGAAACCTCATCTCTACCAAAGATACAAAAATTATCCGGGCGTGGTGGCGCACGCCTGTAATCCCAGCTACTCAGGAGGCTGAGGCAGGAGAATTGCTTGAACCTGAGAGGGGGAGGTTGCAGTGAGCCGAGATTGCACCACTGCACTCCAGCCTGGGCGACAGAGTGAGACTTCATCTCAAAAATAAAGAAGAAAAAAAAAAAGAATGAAATGAGATGAATAAGTAAAACGGTAGCTCTTGACCCTGGGAATTGAATTATCTGGGCTGCACTGCAGACCAACTGGTAAAATGTTTTCTCCTCAGTTGTTCCTTAAAGAGGCCACTCCTTGATCACAGCAACATGCAGACAGGACCGGGAATCGAGAGCCCTGGGTTCACTCAAGCCTCCACCTCCAGCTCTGCCCCAAACTATCTGAGTGTCTGTAGGGAAATCTGTTTTGCATCTCTGGGTTTCACCTTCCTCCTCTTAAAGGAAGGACTACATCCTCCACCATCCACCGCCCCCGGGCTCCTCCAGCTCAGACCTTCCCCTGAACTGTGTTGTCACAACACCCATTCATTAGGTGGCTTTACATGTTCTGGGTAATTTGGGCACATCCTGATCTCTGTGATTGAGGTCGAGCCACACCCTGATCCCCACAGGAACCTCCTTCTCGGCCCGCTTACATCTCTGGAGTGGAGAGGTGTCCTGGGTGATGCTCATGGTTGACAACTAACTGCATCGTCCAGGCACCTCCTAGAAAGCAGAGGCTGGCTGACCTCCACTGCAGCCACATTTGCGAACATGAAACCCACGCGTAGTGATAAATTCTCTGCTCCCTCCTCACTCCTTCTGTCATGTTTTATTTATCAAGCCTTTAACAGAAGAACTGCAGTGAAAACATTTTCCATCTTCGCTGTTTTCCTGACGTGGCCTTGGGTGACAGCGTGTCACCCAAGCTCTGAGAAATGTTTTCCAGATAAATACTTCTGGGAAGTCGTTTAGTTGGGTGGCGTGAGTAACGCCACCTGAAAGTCATGTTAACTTCCTGAAAGCAATTCTCCATGGTTCTTGCTTGTCCAGATTGAATTTTAATGAACATTTATTGGAGGTTTTCCTACTGATTATAATAATGATGCACATTCATGATAAAGTATCTGGAAAATAAAGACTAGCAAAATGGAAATGCAGCTTCCAGCCACAATCCCACTCAAAGATAACCACCGCGAACCTTCTGATGGGTCTCCTTCCAGGAATGTATACATATATATATGAAGGAAGTGGGGAAAGATAAAAAACTAATTGACTACAGTAACAATATTTTCATATGTAGACATATATGTTTTGCTTTTATAATTTGAAACTTAAAATTTAATTTCACATTTCAAAAATAGTTCATTTCATATAAAACTCATTTTATTAAAAATATATCACCTTAACATTCTAGAGTTATTCATATACAAGATAAATTTTACATAATACAGTCTTAATCTAAACACAGACTGTTTTCTTTTTCAAATTGGGGTTCACACTCTGTATACTTGTTTGAATTTGCTTTTTTAAAAAAGTTTTTGTTTAACCATGTATAAAAATTAAGGCATACTATATTAATGTACAGGTATTTGACAAACATATAGTAATGTAACTACCACCACAATCATGATATACATAATTATCTAAAATATGACTGTGGGCCAGGTGCGGTGGCTCACGCCTGTAATCCTAGCACTTTAGGAGGCTGAGGTGGGTGGATCACCTGAGGTCAGGAGTTCGAAACCAGCCTGTCCAACATGGTGAAACCCTGTCTCTACTAAAAATACAAAAATTAGCCAGGTGTGCCTGTAATCCCAGCTACTCGGGAGGCTGAGGCAGGAGAATCGCTGGAACCCTATGAGACGGAGACTGCAGTGAGCCGAGATCGCGCCACTGCACTCCAGCCTAGGCAACAGGGCAAGATTCAGTCTCAAAAAAAAAATGGCTGTGAATGTCATCAACTTTTCTGTCATTTGGAAGTGCAATAATTTAACCAATTTTGTTTTCTTGGCCATTTAGGTTGTTTACGATTTCTCCCTTACCGATTTCCAATCTGGGGGAATGAAATCAATGAATTAAAATGCATGAGGGCCATGAGTGGTGGCTCATGCCTGTAATTCCAGCACTTTAGGAGGGTGAGGTGGGTGGATTGCTTGAGCTCCGGAGTTTGAGACCATCCTGGGCAACATGGTGAAACCTCTTTTCTACCAAAAATACAAAAAAGTTAGCCAGGCATGGTGGTCTGTGCCGGTAGTCCCAGCTACTTGTCGGGGAGCTGAGGTGAGAGGATTGATTGGGCCTGGGAAGTAGAGGCTGCAGTAAACTGTGTTCGAACCACTATACCCCAGCCTAGGTAACTAAATGAGACCCTGTCTCAAAAAAAAAAAAAAGAGAAAAAGAAGGAAGGAAGGGCAAGGGGAAGGGAGGGGAGGGGAGGGAGAGAGAGGAAGAGAGGAAGGAAGGAAGGAAGGAAGGAAGGAAGGAAGGAAGGAAGGAAAGAAGGCAGGCAGGCAGGCATAAAATGAATGAAATTCGGAATTTTCATTTTCCTGGAGCTATACCAACTGGGTGTCTCCCTTCTCCACTGGAAAAATCCCACATCATTCAAGACCCAGCTCAGATATTGCCTCCTCTATGAAACCCCCATGATGCCAGCTGGAGAGAGGGTTCCTCCCTTCCCTGTGATTCCACAGCACCAAGTCATACACTGTTTATGGGACAGACATTGCAATAGTCTGATTTTCTTCTCTCCTCCAGACTGTGAACTCATACTAGAAGTGATGTCTTAGCTCTGTGTTCCCAAAACCTAAGCCATGCTTGGCTCATACATGCTCCACAAATGTCCATGAAATGAATGAACATTCTACCCTGCTGAACTAAATTTTGATCTTGAGCTGATTTCTTAGAAAACAGACACTTTATGAGCATGGTGCAAACATAAGCTGGCTGCATTAAGCAGGTACCCCTAAGGAGAGCTGGAAATTTGCTGGTTTTGGACAGTGGTTCAGGGGAACTTGGGAGTGGTGCAGAATTGCTGGCATGTGGAGAGGTACAGGGTACTTGCAGAACCCTCATCTAAGTGATCATCTTTACAATTTTATTTTTTATTTTTGAGACAGAGTCTCGCTTTGGCACCCAGGCTGGAGTGCAGTGGCACAATCACAGCTCAGTGCAGCCTCGACCTCTCAGACTCAAGCAATCCTCCCACCTCAGCCCCCCAAGTAGCTGGGACTACAGGCGTGGCCCACCTCGCTGGACTAATTTTTAATTTTTTGTATAGACGCAGGTCTCGATATATTGCCCAGGCTCAAGCAATCCTCCCACGTTGGACTCCCAGTGTGCTGGGATTACAGACGTGAGCCACTGCACCTGGCCAATTTGTTGTTTTTTTTTTGAGACGGAGTCTCGCTCTGTCTCCCAGGCTGGAGTGCAGTGGCATGATCTCGGCTCATTGCAACCTCCACCTCCCAGGTTCAAGCTATTCTTCCACCTCAGCCTCCTGAGTAGCTGGGATTACAGATGCCCGCCACCACACCTGACTAATTTTTGTATTTTTAGTAGGGATGGGGTTTCACCATGTTGGCCAGGCTGGTTTTGAACTCCTGACCTCAAGTGATCTCCCCGCCTGGGTCTCCCAAAGTGCTGGGATTACAGGCGTGAGCCACCACACCCGTCCTCACCTGGCCATTTTTACACTTTTAAAATAGCAAGAAACTAGGGGCAAAAAGTACAAATTCATATTTATGTGTAGTCAGTCAATAAATATTTATTGAATGAACTAATAAATTAATGGAAGGTGTACCAGATCCTGGCAGGCGAGAAAGTCAGTCGGAGGCAGTGCTTGTTCTTAGTGCACTCACAATGGAGAATCAAGGAGTTCACCTTGGACGGGCTCATTTCTCCCTCTCCTAGGCCCTGTGCAGTCTCTTCTCAGACTTATTAGTTCTGAGGGACTCCTGGCTGCCTCACACCAACAACGGTGGCCAGTGGACACTGGCGATGGTGTCCTGTCATTTTGGTTTGTGAAGAGTTTTTGCGCCAAGTCAAACCCTGGGAGGAGTGGGGAGGGCATCCGCTTTAATTAATTAGAGGTGTCTCTATTCATCTCCGTAAATGCAACATCTAGCACAAGACTTGGCCCACAGTAGGTGTTTAAAAATGCTTGCTGAGGCCGGGCGCAGTGGCTCACGCCTCTAATCCCAGCACTTTGGGAGGCCGAGGCGGGCAGACCACGTGAGGTCGGGAGTTCAAGACCAGCCTGACCAATATGGAGAAACCCCCGTCTCTACTAAAAATACAAAATTAGCTGGACTAGGTGGCGTGCGCCTGTAATCCCAGCTACTCGGGAGGCTGAGGCAGGAGACTCACTTGAACCCGGGAGGCAGAGGTTGCAGTGAGCCGAGGTGGCGCCATTGCACTCCAGCCTGGGCGACGAGAGTGAAACAACGTCTGGAAAAACAAAAAAAAAAAAACAAAACAAAACTTGCGGAAAGAATGAAATGACCAAGACTTCTGCAGGGCCGCCCGTCAGGTTCTCAACTAGTCACTCTTCACATCTGATTCATATCTTAAAGCAGCCTCGCAGGTAGGTCTGCATCATTTTCCCATCCTACATCGGAGGCGCTGAAGCCCAGGCGGGCTTCCCGAATCGCCCGGGCCCACGCTGCAGAGTGAAAGCCACAGCGGCAAAGCCTGCACGCTGGACGCTGCGCCGGAGCGTCCCCAGGTGCAGCAGGCTGCGCTCCGTAAGTGGGTCCTGGCGGGAACCGCGTCCTGCTGAACCCCGATCAGGCCCGGGGAGACCCTGGGAGCGACGCGGCGGGCGGGGTCTGGGCCCGCGGCAGTGGCTGAAGCCTCGGCTCGCTCTTCCTCACAAGGTGCGAATCCAGCGCCTCCAGCTCGGGAGGGACCTGACGTGCGGGACGCGTCCGCCTCAGAACCCGAGGCGCGGCACATACTCGGCAAAGGCTGCCGGCGTCCCCGCAGCAGTGGGAGGAGACTAGGGATGCCCGGAGGAAGACGCTGACCCGGCGAGCACCTGAGCGCCCACCTGTGGCTCATCCCGGAGAGCCCCCACCGACCCGGGCGGGGCCTGGGGGGGCGTGGCTCCCGTCTCGCTCAGCCAATCAGTTCCCCGGAGCAGCCGCCCGCCCCCTCCTGGGGAGACAGCGCTTGCGCACTCGGGCCGAGGTCTCCTCGGGCCCCGCCCCCGGGGCGGTGCTGACGCTCGCGCCGACGCGCTCGACGTTGGGCACGTCGACGCCGGCGCCGCGCAGCCGGGCCCGCTCCTCCTCCGCTCCGCCAGTGTCCGGCCGCGGGCCGGCCTTAGTGACTGGGGCGGCGGGCCCCGGGGCCGCGGCGTGGGGCGGGCAGGCGGACGCCGGCCGCGGGCTGCCTTCGTCGGCTCCCAAGCTCGCCCGGAGCGAGCAGCCGCCCGCGAGCCGCCGCGGAGCCTCCTCGCCCGCTCCCGCCGGTGAGCAAGGTAAGGGAGCGGGACACTGAGGCAGGCTCGGGGCCCAGGCGTCACCGGCTGGTCTCGGTCTCTGCGGCGGCCACGCAGCCGGTTGGATGTGTTCGCGGGGAAGGGTGCGCTCCGGGGCGGGTGGGGGCGAGGCCGCGGCGCCGGGTCGCGCTGGGAGAGCTCTGGCGGGACCCCAGCGCCCCGAGGGATGGCTCCGGGGACTGCGCGCCGCCCCTCCCCGAGCCCTGCGCCCCGTGACCCGGGCGCTGGGGCGAGGGGCGGGGAACTGCGGCCGCTGAAAGCCCCGGCCCGAGCGGGCTCCGTTGTCAACGGTCCTCACCTCCGGGGTCCGGGGCTCCCGCCGCACCTGATACAGGAGGGGAAGGAGTGCTGTTCGAGCAGGCTGGAGGTCACCATCCCCATCAGGTGCGCCGCCTGGGCCATTCTCTCTCAGGGGTCCATCGCGCCCCGAATACTGCCCGAAAGACTCAGAAGCGACTTCCCCATCCCCTCGCGCTGTCTTTATATCCCAGACACTTAATAGCCTCTCATCATCTCACCTTTCACTTTTCCCTCTTTCCTAGCCGCCTCCGGCTGTATATCGACCTGCTATATTTCCATTGTGAGTTTTTTTTTTTTCGGTTGTAAACTTACGTAAGTTAGGTTGACTGATCAACCGTTGCAGCCATTGAAAAAAAACACTTCTACCAGCGTTTAACGAATCCAGTTCCTTTTAGTGCTCACCAGCTCCAGCTCAAGAATTCAGGGAGCCGTCAGTTCTTCACAGGAGCTGACTGCACACATTCCTGCAAGATGCCTGATGGATTTTGTACTTGTCAGTTTTGCTGGCTGTATGCTCCTTCTGTGCTTTTCCTGAAAAATGATTGGGTGACATGTGTTTTGACTTTCTTCCCCCCCCACCCCCCACTGGGAAGTAAAAAAAAATTAGGTAACAGAAGCACACTTGTTTTCGACAAAAACAAGTACAGCTTTGCAAACAGACTACCCCAGGGTTTGCCCTTTTTTGTGAGGGTAGTCCTCTGGTATCTTGACCCCTTCCCTGGATTTTTGTCTGTGTTAATGTCTTCGTGTTGTGTATTTCTGCACTTAATATTTGCCCGGTATATGTTTTCCCAGCTTATTTACACACAAAGCGTAACAGATCTGAGGATAATGAGGCTGCCCATCTTTTTAGCTACAGATACCTGTAAAGTTGCATATTTGTAGGAACCTGTATTCTGCACTTGATGACTGTAGCCTGGCTCTTTCATTTCAAGATGATGTGCGAGGTGATGCCGACCATCAGCGAAGCAGAAGGACCCCCTGGAGGAGGTGGAAGCCATGGTTCTGGCTCCCCTTCGCAGCCAGACGCAGATTCACATTTTGAACAGTTGATGGTCTCCATGTTGGAAGAAAGGGACCGCCTTCTTGACACACTGAGAGAGACTCAAGAAACACTGGCCTTAACCCAGGGGAAGTTACACGAGGTTGGTCATGAAAGAGATTCCTTGCAGAGACAGCTCAACACGGCACTTCCACAGGTATGAGTGCTTTTAACTTGAGACTCTGTAGATTATTCTCCACTAAATGTTTTTTTTTTTTTAATTGGTGTCATCTTTTGTTAATGTTTCAGAGGAGTATTTTCCATAACCATTGGTGAAATGATGGTTTCTGGTGTTTCTAAGTCAAATACAAAGTTCCTAGGGATTAAACTTCTTAGGGAGAACAAATTGTTGTACTCTAAAGTCATGTGAAAATACCTCATTATTTTCATTCCTATCTTTGGGAACTGCCTAGGTTCAGGAAGTTCTCCAGAGTTTCTGAAAAAGGGCTCTGAAGCAACCAATCTATGTGGTGCCTCCGTTCTGTTGTCTTAAACCTTCTCTTGCTAAACTTGTGCTTCCCATGGATTGTGTCTCATGTGTTTCTAATTTCCTAATATAATTTAGTAGACAAATAGGATTGATTTCACAGAAAAAAATATTTTGATAGCCCACCTTTATCAGAACATCTAGGTTTTGTAAGTCACATTTGTTTTAGGGGATAGAAGACTAGAGATTGATTCCTTAGGAACTTCTTCCTTGGTAGACGAGAATTTTAAAGCTTAGGCCGGGTGTGTTGGCTCATGCCTGTAATCCCAGCACTTTGGGAGGCTGAGGCAGGCGGATCACCTGAGGTCAGGAGTTTGAGTGAGACCAGCCTGGCCAACATGGCAAAACCCTGTCTCTACCAAAAATACAAAAATTAGTGGAGCGTGGTAACGCACACCTGTAGTCCCAGCTACTCAGAGGCTGAGGCATAAGAATCACTTGAGACAGGGAGGCAGAGGTTGCAGAGGAGCCAGATTGCACCACTGTCTCAAAAAAAAAAAAATTTTAAAGCTTAGAACAACTGAAATTATTTCTCTGAGTATATTACATTTGGACCAGTGTTTGAAAGACTTTGCTCATGGAGTTGAATGAGGATTTGCTTAATGGTAGGTAAAGGGAGAAAGTGTAAAAACTAGAAAAGTGTCAGGTGAGTGTCACGGAACATAGTGGTAGAGAAGTGGGTTACTTAGGTGTTTCAGAGCTGTCTAGGCCCTATGTTACTCATCCTAAGTGCCTTTGGGGTGCATTGAGGTAGACCCGCAGAAACACACATTTATACTTGCATGATGGGTCTGCAGTGATAACTTAGTAAATGAATAATTACTAGCCTTAATGTATTTCTTGGCTGTAGTCAGTTCTCCAGGAAGATTGATAAGCCAAACGTGGGTTTCCTTTATAGCAACAATGATTTGACATTAGAGCTGTATGTTCCTTTTTTGTTGGATTAGAGAATCATTAAGATTTTTCTCATTTTAATCTTATAAAATACTAAGTTTATTAAGGTCGAATTTTATTACTGCAATTTTTTTTTTTTTTGAGGCGGAGTCTTGCTCTGTCCCCCAGGCTGGAGTGCAGTGGTGCAATCTCAGCTCACTGCAAGCTCCGCCTCCCGGGTTTACACCATTCTCCTGCCTCAGCCTCCCGAGTAGCTGGGACCTACAGGCGCCCGCCACCTCACCAGGCTAGTTTTTCGTATTTTTTAGTAGAGATGGGGTTTCACCGTGTTAGCCAGGATGATTTCCATCTCCTGACCTCGTGATCCACTCGTCTCGGCCTCCCAAAGTGCTGGGATTACAGTCTTGAGCCACCGCACCCGGCCTTGTTGGGTCTTTTAATTTTAGCTGTTCTGGTGGCTGTTAGCTGGTAGGTGGCTCAGTATGGTCTGAATTTGCTGCTCCCTGATGGCCAGGAACATGCAGAGGTAAAGCATCTCTTCCTGTGTTCACTGACCATCTGGATGTCTTGTGAGACGGTTATCTTTTGCCCATCGGTTGGTTGGGTTGTCTAGTTTGTTTCTTACTGATTTGAAGGAGTTTTCTCTATATTCTGAGTACATATGTGCATGACAGATTGTTTTTAGACTCTCGTGTTTACCTTTTCACTTTCTCAGTGGTATCTTTTGATACACAGAAGTTTTAAATTTTTAATGTAGCCCAGTTGATCAATCTTTTCAGTAATGTTTAATGCTCTTTGTGTCCTGCTTAAGAAATTTGCTAGGTCAAGTTCATGAAGATACTCTACATTGTCTTCTGAAAACTGTAGTTTTAAATCTTCTGTCTGAAATTGACTTTGTTTATGGTATGTGATGGGGCCAAGAGTCTCTCTTTTTTTTTTTAATGGATATCTAGTTGACCCTGCATAATTTCTTAAAAAGACCATTCTTTCCCCAGTGTACTACATGCAGTGTCATCTATGTCATCTCAGTCCAGTGACTGTAAGTGTGTGGGTCTGTTTCTGGACTCTCTTCTGCTCCTTTGATCTTTTTGTCATCTTTGCATAAATAGCACAATGTCTAAATTGCCGTAGATATAGTCTGTCTTGAGATCTGGTAATTTAAGAAAAAGGTTCTCATTCGGTTGCCCAGACTAGTGTCAAACTCCTGGTCTCCAGCAATCCTCTCTCCTTGGTCTCCCAAAGTGCTGGGATTTCCATTGTGAGCCACCACACCTGGCCCTGTAGATGTTCTTTATCCAGATGTAAAAATTCTTCTCTTCTTAGTTTGCCAAGAGTTTTTTAAATACCGTGAGCAGATGTTACATTTCTTAACATGGATTTTCTGCATCTTTTGAGACAGTCATGTGATTTTTCTGTTATGTGGGAATTTAACTGTCTTTATTTGTTTGTTTATTTTTGAGGTGGGGTCTTGCTCCATTACCCAGCCCGGAGTGCAGTGGCGCCATCATAGCTCTCTGTAGCCTTGAGCTCCTGGGCTAAAGTGATCTTCCCACTCAGCCTCTCAGGTAGTTGGAATTATAGATGCACGTCACTGCGCCTTGCTTTTTTTTTTTTTTTTAATTGCTTATTGTTTGTAGCCTGGGGAAACAACCTCAGGAACTCCTGAGAAAGAGCACCTCCCTTTTAAAAAAGATTTACAATTGTAGAATAATTCCAACCTGATCTTGATGTATTCTCCTTTTACTGGATTGTATTTGGTAATATTTTGTTTAGGATTATTGCATTTATATTCACAAGAAAGATTGACTTGTAATTTTACTTTCCTTCAATGCCCTTATTGGGATTTGGTATTGAGGTTATGCTGGTTTCATAAAACAAGGTGGAATATATTCCTTCTTTTTCTACTCCCTAGAAGAGTTCCTTCGAAATTTGTGTTATCTTCCTTAAATGTTTTAAAACATTCTTTGGCAAAACCAGCTCCTGTAGTATTTTTAGAATTAATTTTATAGGTAGATGTAGGATTTTGAATATTTCTTCATGTGTCTATTTAGATAAAGCATTTTTCCCTGCTAGGGATTTGTTCAGGCCACCCAGACTTTCCAATTTGTAAGTTTAAAGTGGTTTACAGTCCTTATTATCTGCAAGATCTGTAGTGATGTCCCCTTTTAATAATTTTTGATATTGGTAATTCGTATATTGTCTCTTAATCAGTCTTGAGGGTTTATCAGTTTTGTAAGTTCTTTCAAGGAACCAACTGTTAGCTTTACTTTTTTTCTACTTACATTTGTTTCTATTGCATTAATTTCTACTTTTTTTTAAGCTTTGTTTTTTGAGATTTTTTTTATATATATATATATGTATATGTATATGTCTTTTTTTTTTTTTTTTTTTTTAGGTATATTTTTTTTTTTTTTTTTTTTTTTTTTTTTTGAGGCAGAGTTTCATTGTGTCTCCCAGGCTGGAGTGCAGTGGCATGATCTCAGCTTGCTGCAACCTCTGCCTCCAGGTTTCAAGCAATTCTCCTGCCTCAGCCCCCTCCCCGGTAGCTGAGATTACAGGCACCCGCCACCACGCCCAGCTAATTTTTGTATTTTTAATAGAGATGGGGTTTTGCCATGTTGGCCAGGCTGGTCTCGAACTCCTGGCCACAAGTGATCCACCCGCTTTGGCCTCCCAAAGTGCTGGGATTACAGATGTAAGCCATTGCACCTGGCCTTTTCTAGTTTCTTGAATAGATACTTGTTTTAACTTTTTTCTTTCTAATATATGTTTTTAAGCCTATACATTTCTCTCTAAACACACTTTTAGATGCATGTCACAAGTTTTTTTTTTTTTTGAGACGGAGTCTCGCTCTGTCGCCCAGGCTGGAGTGCAGTGGCCGGATCTCAGCTCACTGCAAGCTCCACCTCCCGGGTTTACACCATTCTCCTGCCTCAGCCTCCCGAGTAGCTGGGACTACAGGCGCCTGCCACCTCGCCCGGCTAGTTTTTTGTATTTTTTAGTAGAGACGGGTTTTCACCGGGTAGCCAGGATGGTCTCGATCTCCTGACCTCGTGATCCACCCGTCTCGGCCTCCCAAAGTGCTGGGATTACAGGCTTGAGCCACCGCGCCTGGCCTACAAGTTTTGATATGTCAAATTTTCATTATCTTTTATGTAAAAATAATGTTGTAATTTTCACTGCGGTGTTGTTTGTTGTTCATACAATTTTTAGAAGTGTATTTCTCAACTTCACTGTTTGTGGGGATTTTCTAGATACCTTTTTGTCGATTTCTAGCTTAATTATTTTAACATCCCTAAATATATTCTGCATTATTTAAATCCTTTGAAATGTGTTGAACTTTCCTAATAGCCCAGCATATACTCAGTTTTGTTAAATGTTTCCCAGGCACTTGAAAGTAATATATATTGATAGGAATGTAGTGTTCTATGTACATCAGTTATATCAATTGTTTGAGTCATGTAATTCAAATTCTAGTAGCCACATGCACAGATACAGTATACATTTTCAATTTAAGCCTGATTTATTACTTTTACTGCTTCCCAGACACTGCTGTTTCCTTAGATACTTGAGCTGGATTTAACTCCCTCCTACCTTTTGTGTCATTGTTTTATATATTTCAGTTTAATTTAATTTATATTTATTTTTAAAAATAGAGACAGCGTCTTGCTGTACTGCCCCAGCTGGTCTTCAGCTCCTGGCCTCAGGTGATCCTCCGCTGTTAGCCTCCCAAAACGGTGGGATCCAGGTGTGAGCCACTACACACTTTTAGCTGCGTCTTACAAGTTTATGTATTTTAGTTTTAGATATACTTTTCGCAGTATCATAATTGTTTTGTACAGTTAATGTTTATTTAGATTTATCCTCATAGTTACCTTTTTTTTTTTTGCTCTTCATTCTTTATTGTTGTTTCATGTTTCTGTCGGGGATTGCAGTTGTTGTTTGTTTGTTTTTTTCTTTTTTTCTTTTTTGAGACAGAGTCTCACTCTGTCACCTAGGCTGGAGTGCAGTAGCACAATCTCGGCCCACTGCAACCTCCATCTCCCGTGTTTGAGCGATTTTCTTGCCTCAACCTTCTGAGTAGCTGGAACTACAGGCGTGTGCCACCACATCCGGCTAATTATTGTATTTTTAGTAGAGACTGGGTTTCACCATGTTGGCCAGGCTGGTCTCAAGCTCCTGACCTCAAGTGATCTGCCTGCCTCAGCCTCCAAAGTGCTGGGAGTACAGATGTGAGCCCCTGCACCCAGCCTGTATTTCTTTTCCCTGAAGAACTTTATAAGGCATTTCTTTTAGTTCATATCTGTGGATAATGAATTGTCATTTTTGTTTGCCTGAAAATTTTCTTTTTTTTTTTTTTTTTGAGACGGGGTCTGGCTCTGTCTCCCAGGCTGGAGTGCAGTGGCCGGATCTCGGCTCACTGCAAGCTCCGCCTCCCGGGTTCACGCCATTCTCCTGCCTCAGCCTCCCGAGTAGCTGGGACTACAGGCGCCCGCCACCTCACCCGGCTAGTTTTTTGTAATTTTTAGTAGAGACGGGGTTTCACCGTGTTAGCCAGGATGGTCTCGATCTCCTGACCTCGTGATCCGCCCGTCTCGGCCTCCCAAAGTGCTGGGATTACAGGCTTGAGCCACCGCGCCCGGCCTGAAAATTTTCTATTTTACCTTTAGTTTTTTGTTTCTTGTTTTTTTTTAAGATGGAGTCTTGCTCCGTCGCCAGTCTGGAATGCAGTGGCACGATCTTGGCCCACTGCAGCCTCCGCCCCTGGGGTTCAAGCAATTCTTCTGCCTCAGCCTCCCGAGTAGCTGGGTCTACAGGCACGTGCCACCACGCCCAGCTAATTTTTGTATTTTTAGTAGAGATGGGGCTTCACCATGTTGGCCAGGATGGTCTCGATCTCTTGACCTTGTGATCTGCCCTCCTCAGCCTCCCAAAGTGCTGGGATTACAGGCATGAGCCACCACTCCTGGCCTTTTTTTTTTTTTTAAATAGAGGCGATGTTTCACCATGTTGCCCAGGCTGGGGTCAAACTCCTTGGCTCAAGCAGCTGCCTGCCTCAGCCTCCTAAAGTGCTGGGATCACCGGTGTGAGCCACCGTGCCCAACTTGCCTTCACTTTTGAAGAATGATTTTGCTGGGTATAGAATTATGGGTTCATGGTCATTTCCTTGCACCATTTTGTAGCAGCGAATTCATTGTTTTTTAGCTCACTTCCTTTTTCTTGACAAGTCAGCTTTTGGTGTTATTGTTGTTCCATTTGAAGTAATACTTCTTTTTTTTTCCCTTCTGGTTGCTTTTATTTTTATTTTTTGGAGAGGATATGACTTTTCTGAGTTTATCCACCAGAGTGGAAATAATGTCTGTGCAAAACCAAATGTTTGTTACTATAACTCTCCATCACAATTAAAATCCAAACAGTTTTTTGAAAACAGTCAACTCAATCAAAACCCACTACTTCAGAATCAATAGCTTCTTTGAAGCCACGGTAACAAATATGGTTAAGACTTGAATGTAGAAATTTGTTGGTTGGAAAGCTAATTAAACTTCCTACTTGCTCAAGTAGAATTACAGAAAGGCAGAATTGTGTTTTTCACAGAGATACAGTTCACTGGAATCAGCAACACTGGACAGCTGGTAGAGTGTTTAGGGTCCTGAGATAATAAGGAATCCAGGCAGCCTTTAGACAGTCTGCTGTTGTCCTTTGTTCCCAATTAGGTATTTGTGGATGTGTGGAATGACACCTTTACCAGCAATTGTAGACTTGATGAGAGACTGCAATTCTTCATCTCCACGAATGGCAAGTTGCAAGTAATGAGGGATAATATACTGTACTGTGAAGTCTTTTGATGGGTTTCTTGCCAGTTCAAGTACCTCTGCAGTGAGGTACTCCAGGATGGCTGTGCTATTCACAGCGGCAGTTGTGCCCACATGTCCAGGACTGATTGTCCTAGATTTCAGGTGTCAGTGAATACGGCCCACCAGGAACTGCAAATTGGCTCTCTGTGAGTGGGAAGCTGCCTTTGTTGGCCTTTCTGGAGTCCTTCCCAGCCTTACTGCCAGCCATTTTCAATTCTGCTGAAGCTCAAACAGGCAAGGCAGTGAAGGGACTAATCAGACACACAGCAAGATCTCACCAGCTACTCTTTCCTTCCACCAGGATTTGAAGCTGCCTCTGGTGGCTTGTAAGATTTTCTTTGCTTTAGGCATTAGCAAAACTCGATATTTGTTGTATTGGTGGCCTGTTCCTAATCAATTTTGGAAGTGTTGGCTCTTCTCTGTATAAATATTCCTATTTTTCACTCATCTTCACTCTGAGGGCCTCCATTTTTGTGTACATTAGGCTTTTCTTTTTTTTGAGATGGAGTTTCGCTCTTGTTGCCCAAGCTGGAGTGCAATGGCGTGATATACATTAGGCTTTTATCATGTCCTACATGTCTCTTGTGCTCCTTTCTGTATTTTCTAGACCTTTTCTGTGTATGTGTCTAGATGTGTGTGTGTGTATATATATGTGCATGTGTATATATATATATTTATTTATTTATTTTTTAGAGACTGGGTCTCTCTCTTGCCCAGGCTGGTCTTGAACTCTTGGGCTCAGGCAATCTTCCTGCCTTGGCCTCCTAAACTGCGAGGATTACAGACATGAGCCACTGTGTCTGGCCTGTGTGGCGGGGGTGTGTGTGTGTATATGTATATATGTATATATATATTTTTGGGATAGGGTCTTGCTCTGTTGCCCAGGCTGGAGTGTAGTGGTGCAATCTCAGCTCACTGCAGCCTCTGCCTTCTGGGCTTAAGCGGTCCTCCCACTTCATTTCCTGAGTAGCAGGGACTACAGGTGCGCACCACCACACCTGGCTAATTTCTGTATTTTCAGTGGAGATGGGGTTTTGCCGTGTTGCACAGACTGGTCTCAAACTCCTGGGCTTAAGCGATCCACTCGCCTCACTCTCCTAGTGTGTTGGCATTACAGGCTTGAGGCAGCGTGTGTGTGTGTGTGTATTTAAGAGACAGGTGGCTGGATGCGGTGGCTCACGCCTGTAATCCCAGCACTTTGGGAGGCCAAGGTGGGTGGATCACCTGAAGTCAGGAGTTCAAGACCAGCCTGGCCAACATGGTGAAACCCTGTCTCTACTAAAAATACAAAAAATAGCCGGGCGTGGCCGGCGCCTGTCATCCCAGCTACTCGGGAGGCTGAGGCAGGAGACTTGCTTGATCCTGGGAGGCGGAGGTTTCAGTGAGCCAAGATCATGCCATTGCACTCCGGCCTGGGTGGCAAGAGCGAAACTCCGTCTTGGAAAAAAAAAAAAAGAGACAGGTACTCTGTTGTTGCCGAGGCTGGAGTGCAGTGGTGCGCGCGATCACTGTTCACTGCAGCCTCAAACTCCAGGGCTCATGCAATCCTTTTGCCTTAGCCTTTTGAGTAGCTGAGACTATAGGCATGTGCCACCATGCCCAGCTAATTTTTAAATTTTTTTGTAGAGGTGGGGTCTTGCTATTTTGCCCAGGCTGGTCTTAAACTCCCGACCTCAAGTGATCCTCCCACCTCTACATGTCAAAGCACTGGGATGACAGGTGTGAGCTATTGTGCCCAAACTCTCAAGTCCAGGTATTTTTACTGACCCATCTTCCACCTCACTCACCCTCTCTTCATTTGTGTCCATCACCGTTTAGCCCATAGATTGAGTTCTTAATTTCAGTTGTAATTTTCAGTTCTAGAGTCTGCATCATTCCTTTTACTATTCTAGTTCTCTAGTGAAATGCTTTCCTTTTGTCAGGTATATTTTTGACTAGCTGACATTTGCATTGGGTAACATTATATAGGTCACCTCTGGATCCATTTCTGTTTTTCTTTTTTCTCTTGGTTCATTTGTTGATAGGCTTATTTTTATTTTTTTAATTGAGTCAGACATTATGTATGAAAAACTGTAGAAGCGCTGGGTGATGCCCTCTTCCTTCAGAAAGTTTCCCTGTGTCATCTGGCACATGCCCAAAGTAGGAACAGATCATCTCAGCTCAGGGCCTGGGTGACCAGAGGCTGGGATTCAGTCAGTAAGCCTCCGTTGGAGCTGCCTTCCCCCAAACCCCTGCTCCCGGTGTAACCATCCGGGGGTTCCATCTGAAACCCTGGAGTGTTTCCCAGGGCCCCTCTTTCTTGGCGTGTCTTGGAGCCCAAGTTTTGTCTCCTTAACACCATGAGACTACTGAAAGCCCAGCTTCTCAGCCAGGTTTGCAGAGTGTTGGGCTCATTTCCTGTGTCTCCCTTTTCTCTGGGATCTTGGCCCCTTAAGTCCTGGCTGACTGTCAGGCCTGTACTTCTTTTTGTCTTCCCATACCCTTGGGGCTTTCTAGAGCTCTTTAGCCGCTACTTTCTGCTGAGTTTTCTTCCCAGTTTATCAATGTACTGCCCCCAAATCCTTCCAAATTGTCAAATGCATTGACAGAAAGAGTGGGGGCTCCGAATAGTGGACTCACCTCAGTGGGCCTCTCTTTTGTTTGGAATATTGGTCCCTTCAGTTGTGGCTGCCTTGGCATCTCTTTGATGCCTGCAGACTTTTAAGTCATACTCTCCTTTTCCAGTTCTTGGTGGGTTGCCGTGCTACAGGCCACCCTGCATATCACTGAAAGTGCAGTCAAAGCGGGCGTGCTCGCTCTGTCTGCGGCATGTGCGGAGGCTGTAGACATTGGTTATCGTTACTTGATAGGGAGCATACAGAACCCCCTTACCTTGCTTAGTCTGCCTTGTCCAGTTTCTTTCTTTTTTTTTTTCCCAGTCTGCTTCTCATGACATTGTCCAGTTTCTAATCAGAATCCCCCATTTGCCCCTACCCAGTCACTTAACACTTAAAGACAATAGAGCAAGTGGCCCGCCCAGCGGGAGACACAGCCCTTGGCCTCCAGTTCCCGTCTTGGCCACTGTGTGGGCTCTTCCACCGTGCTCTAGTCTCTACTCTTCCCTTTGCCCTGTGCCAGACCAAGGGAGGGTTTGTGATGACATATGTGGCAGTGGCAAAGGAGGAGGCTAGGGAGGTAGGAGAGGTTGTGTGCGTGGTGTTTAGTCTTTTTTTGGAGATGGGGTCTTGCTATGTTGCCCAGGCTGGTCTCGAACTCCAGGGCTCAAGCAATCCTTCTGACTTGGCTTCCTGAGTAGCTATCACTACAGACATGAACCACTGTGCCCAGCTACCTAATGTTTATTCTGTGACTTGATCACATGTGTGTTTTCTTTTCAGTGCTGCTTTTTTTTTTTTGAAACAGAGTCTTGCTATGTTGCCCAGGCTGGAGTACAGTGGTGTGATCTCGGCTCACTGCAAGCTCTGCCTCCTGGGTTCACGCCACTCTCCTCAGCCTCCCCAGTAGCTGGGACTACAGGCAACTGCCACTACACCCAGCTAATTTTTGTTTTGTATTTTTAGTAGAGTTGGGGTTTCACCATGTTAGCCAGGATGGTCTCGATCTCTTGACCTCATGATCTGCCAGCCTTGGCCTCCCAAAGTGTTGGGATTACAGGCGTGAGCCACTGCACCCAGCCTTTTTGTTTTTTGTTTTGTTTTTTTTTAGAAGGAGTTTTGCTCTTGTCGCCCAGGCTGGAGTGCAGTGGCGTTTAGTGCAATGGCTGGAGTGCAAAGACAGCCCGTTTAGGAGGCGATCTCAGCTCACTGCAACCTCCGCCTCCCAGGTTCAAGCGACTCTCCTGCCTCAGCCTCCTGAGTAGCTGGGACTATAGGTGCGCATCACCATGCCCGGCTGATTTTTGTATTTTTAGTAGAGACGGGGTTTCACCATGTTGGTCAGGCTGGTCTCGAACTTCTGACCTCAGGTGATCTGCCCGCCTTGGCCTCCCACAGAGCTGGGATTACAGACATGAGCCATCATGCCTGACCAACCAACCGAGTGCTTTTTTTTTTTTTTTTTAAACAAATACTGCCTGTGGGCTTCTCTCTAATTTCATTTTAAAGTTTCAGCTGCATTTTCAAATTGAGATTTTATTTTAAACTTGAGTACAGTGATTTTTACAGTCTTTTTGAAAGCAACAAATGAGATTTTTAGAAGACCTCTCGCTTGAAGAACTCTAATGTATGAAACCTAGAAAAGAGACTGTTCACCTTTCATTGCAGGTGAGGTCCCAAATTTTGCCAGTCGGTCTCCCAGTCTGCTAACCCCTGAGGCAGGGCGTACAAAACTCAGAAGACTCTAACAAATGAGGTCTTCAAATCAAATCCAAACTTAGTGAAAAAGAAGTCTACCTGTGTCAGGGGTGTTCCCTGTCAAAGTGATGGGTGAGCTTCTGCTGGTTGCAGTGGAAGGTGTGCTGGTTGGATTGGGAAGGCAAGAGGGTGCAAGACAGCCCGTTTAGGAGGCGGTTCCTGCATTGTGGGTATGAAGTGTTACAGCCCAAACTAGGATGCTAGAATCCAAGGGCAGAGGGCAATAGAAAAGCACAACCTGGCAGAGCTGTGTGGGACTAGAGGATGAGAGCCGAGTGGCAGATGCCATGGTCAGGCTTGCTGGGAGACGGGGGTGGGGGAGGGTAAAGAGGAGACGCTGGTGTTTGGCAGTGTTGAGAGGTATTTGTGGTTGTCACAACTAGGGGCAGGGATGCTCCTAAACATTCTGCGGTGGAGCCCCCTCAACAAAGAATTATCTGGCCCCAAATGTTGGAAGTGTCCAGGTTTAGGTATAAAGAATCAGAAGCTTTTCTCAAGTATTGCTATTAGGTTGGTGCAATAGTGTTTGTGTTTTTGCTTTATTTTTAATGGCAAAAACTGCAATTATTTTTCCTTCAACCTAATATGAGGCAAAGTTGGCTACAACTGTAATTTGTTAAGTGCTGCAAACAAGGTACTTGCTAAGCTTAACTTAGTGAACAAGTTAGGACGAATTGGAATTAGGTAAAACTAGCTAAATGACTCTTCCCCGAGGATAAATACTAATGACTACCCCTTCAGATGGTGCCCCTCATGTGCTTTACTGACTGCTTTCTTAGTAGTAGTTGGTAAAACACCTCTTAAAATATCATACTTGCTTTCATCATCTTTGGTTTATGAAATCGTTGAATATATCCTTTCAGAATAATATTTGGCCATTTACATCTCTCTTTTGCACACACTGAACTTGCCATCTTGTCTTCCTGTTTCTACACCTTTAATTGTCAGCAAGGAGACAGAGTCCTCCCTCCTATTTTGTTGAGCCCTGTGTGAATATTACCGTTCTAGGCTCCTGCAGACACTGGTAGAGACAGACAGGGTCTCCGCCAGAAGGCTTTCACAGTACACCCATGTTCAAAGCAGGTGCAGGTTGTGAGACACATTCAGTTAGAATGAAGGGGTTCACAAGAAATCCATTATCTCGGTTGAGTAGGGTGGGCTGCCAGGCACACTGTGGTCCAGGAAGGTGAGGCTTTCGAGGGGATTGGCTTGGAGCTGAGAGATGAAGGCTAAGAGGAACCAGGTATGAGAGCTTTCTTGGCAGTGGGGCTACTTGAGCAAAATCCAGAGCAAGGGAGAGCTTAGCATTTAGCTGAGTCAAAGCTGGGGTCTGTGGCCATGGTTACTCAGCCTGGAGGGAAGGGAAGAGTGAACAAGGTAAGGTTGGCTAGGTAGGTTGACATGGGATCAGACAGAGGCAAAGATTTGCTTGTTTCTGTTTTGTTTAAGTACCTTAGGGCTTCAGTACTTTGTGTGCATCGTGGCCTCAGGGGAGGGAATGATGTGATTTGGCTGCGTTGTTATTTATTTATTTTTATTTTTGTATTTATTTATTTAAGATGGAGTCTCACACTGTTGCCCAGGCTGTAGTGCAGTGGCACGATCTCGGCTCACTGCAACCTCCGCCTCACGGGTTCAAGCGATTCTCCTGCCTCAGCCTCCCAAGTAACTGGGATTACAGGCGCCCGCCACCATGCCCAGCTAATTTTTAGTAGAGATGGGAGTTTCACCATGTTGCCCAGGCTGGTCTCGAACTCCTGACCTCAGGTGATCCTCCTGCCTCGGCCTGCCAAGTTTTTAAAAGATCATGCTATGTGGATAATGAGCTGGGGATGGAGGGAAGAATGGACCTAGGGTGGAAACCACTGGTTAGAGTAGAGCCACTTCGAGTGCATGGGTTTGGGCTACAAAGTTAGCAAAAATTAAAAACTCTTGCTGGGTGCGGTGGCTCATGCCTGTAATAGGAGGCTGAGATGGGCAGATCACCTTGAGGTCAGGAGTTCGAGACCAGCTTGGCCAACATGGTGAAACCCTGTCTCTACTAAAAATACAAACATTGGTTGGGTGTGGTGGTGGGCGCCTGTAGTCCCAGCTACTCAGGAGGCTGAGGCAGGAGAGTCGCTTGAACCCGGGAGGCGGAGGTTACAGTGAGCTGTGATCGCACCACTGCATTCCAGCCTGGGGGACAGAGCGAGACTCCATCTCAAAAAAAACCCCCAAAAACCCCTTAACATCACCCATCCCATAAAGCACAGAACAATGTATACTTTTTAATTGTCATACACATAAATGCATACTGTTTTAATGCAGTATACATAATGTTTATGTATGTAATGTATACATTTATTCAGGTATTTTGAGTGTCTGTATGTGCCATGCACTGTTGTAGGTGCTGAATATTCCGTAGGTAAAAAGGGTTATTTAGCCCACATTTCTTTTCGTTGTATGAAGAGAAATGGAAAAAACCAGACTTACGTAGTTCAGTTTGAACAAGTTAAATGCATGGATGATGTAATGTGGGAGCACTTTCCGCTTTTCATTTACGTTTGTGTAGACAGAACTCAGGGAGGTGGTTTTCCTTGGGAGTTTCACTGCCCACTGTACTCCTCTGCTCTCGACACCTGTGCCTCGCAGATGCGTTACCTGACTGTCACGCTGTGTACTTTCCTTTGGGTAGGCTTTAGGCTCCTTAAATTCAACATGGACTCAAACCGTCTTTCCCCCACATGGGTCCCCCTCCTGTGAATGGCAGTTTTCTACGTAGTCAGGTGGCTATGTCTCTTTTCTTCTGAGATGGAGTCTCGCCCTGTTGCCCAGGCTGGAGTACAGTGTCGCAATCTCAGCTCAGTGCAACCTCTGGCTCCTGTGTTCAAGCGATTTTCCTCCCTCAGCCTCCCAAATAGCTGGGACCGCAGGCACATGCCACCACGCCCAGCTAATTTTTGTATTTTTGTAGAGACGGTTTCACCGTGTTGGCCAGGCTGGTCTTGAACTCCTGACCTCTGGTGATCTGCCCGCCTTGGCCTCCCAAAGTGCTGGGATTACAGGCGTGAGCCGCTGCTCCCGGCCCTATGTCTCTTTTGTGCGCTAACCTTATCCTTCTAGTCTCCAGGACCTGTGACATGGACCTTTCCATCTCTTGGAGGTTACCCCTGAGGCCCACCGACTCTCAGATCTGAACCCTTTGTCTTCACTGGGTTGACTCCCATGTCCCCTGGCTGTTGTGGAGCTTCTTTCCAGTATCTTATCCCTCATTGCAGCAAGATCTTTCTTTTTTTCTTTTTGAGACAGGGTCTCACTTAGTCACCCAGGCGGAGTGCAGTGGTGTGATCAGGCTCAAGCAATGCTCCTACCTCAGCCTTGTAAGAAGCTGGGACTACAGGTGTGCGCCATTACGGCTGGCTAATTTTTGTGTGTGTGTGTGTGTGTGTTTATACACATATATATATACATACACACACACAGACACATATATGTCATTATTATTATTTTGTAGAGGAGTGGGGTCTTGCTATGTTGCCTAGGCTGGTCTCGAACTCTTGAGCTCAAGTGATTCGCCCACCTCAGCTTCCCAGAGTGCTGGGATTACAGGCATGAGCCACCGCGCCCAGCCTCCCCTCTGCTTTTTGTATCCCTTCGAGGCTCACAGTTCCCAGAGGTCTCCTTCTTGGTGGTAGAAAGCGGGGCCACTGCCTGAGGTGTGATTGCAGACCGCTCCTCTGACTCTCTCTCTGCAATTACTTGTTCCCGGGAGACTTTCAGCCTCATGGTTGTAGTGTCCATTGGTGTTCCCTGCTCGTGTCACTTCTTACCTGGAAGTTGCAAAGAGGTGATTTTTCCAGCTCTCCGTCTGTGTACAGTGATGAACAGATATTCCTGTACGAAGAAGAGCGTTCTCCTTTGTTCGCTTTCCAGCTCTCTCAGTCACTGAGTACACTGCGTATTAGAATCAGGCATCGTCGTTACTCCTTGGATGCTCATATTGTCCCTTTCAGATTGGCTCCTGTGTCTTTTTGCCAAGACCCCATTAGTTTTTGAGTGCTTCATTGCTTTCTGGCACAGAAATTTGTCCCAGGCCTGCTTTGTACTTTTCCTGCATCAGATCTGAAATCATTCCTCTCAGGAGGCCTGGTTCCCTTTAGTTGGAAGTGGCGTTTAGAAATCAGCATTTGGGGCTAGGTGTACCCATTTTCACGGGGATAGCATTTTTTTTTTTTTTTTTTGAGACGGAGTCTTGCTATGTCGCCCAGACTGGGGTACAGTGGCGCCATCTCAGCTCACTGCAAGCTCCGCCTTCCGGGTTCAAGTGATTCTCCTGCCTCACTCTCCTGAGTAGCTGGGATTACAGGCCAACACCACCACGCTTGGCTAATTTTTCTTTTTGTATTTTTAGTATTGACAGAGTTTCACCATGTTGGCTAGGCTGGTCTCAAACTCCTCAGAACTCCACCTGTCCTGGCCTCCCAAAGTGCTGGGATTACAGGTGTGAGCCCCTGTGCCCTGCTGAAGGTAGCATCTTTTATGTCCTTTCATTGGACCAGAGCTAGAAAAAAGCGTTCATTAAAAAAACTTCCAATTTCATATTGATTCTTCAAAATAAAATTTTTCCCCCTTGTTTTATATTTATACAGCTTAAACTGATGATTTTGATTTCTAATGATATTAACATTGTTTTCCTTATCTATGATATACATAAAATGGGTTCAACATTTTAATACATTGTTCTTATAATCAACCCTTTGAGTGAAGTTTAGGATTCCTTAGCAATTGTTTTGGCTTTAGAAATAAATACATCTTAAGAATATGTAGTTAGAATAGGCCGGGCGCGGTGGCTCAAGCCTGTAATCCCAGCACTTTGGGAGGCCGAGGCGGGTGGATCACGAGGTCAGGAGATCGAGACCATCCCGGCTAACATGGTGAAACCCCGTCTCTACTAAAAATACAAAAAACTAGCTGGGCGTGTTAGCGGTGCCTGTAGTCCCAGCTACTCAGAGGCTGAGGCGGGAGAATGGCCTGAACCCGGGAGGTGGAGCTTGCAGTGAGCCGAGATCGCGCCACTGCACTCCAGCCTGGGCAACACAGCGAGACTCCGTCTCAAAAAAAAAAAAAAAAAAAAGAATATATAGTTAGAATAATGGGTTTAAAACAATTTGTTGTAACATAACCAAAGTAATTACCAATTTGATAAACAGGTTCATTTGTTCCTATTTATTCTTAATTTCAGAGTTTGCATTTTATAAACTTTTTAAGTAGCTGGGACTACAGGCATGCGCCACCAGCATGCGCCACCATGTCCAGCTTTTTAAGTGTTGGGATTACAGGCGTGACTCACTGCGCCCAGCCAAGTCTATTCTTTTTCAAACCAGGTGTGGTGGCACACGCCTGTAGTCCAAGCTGTTTGAGAGGCTGAGGTGGGAGGATCGCTTGAGAACAGGAGTTTGAGGCCAGCCTGGTTAACATAGCAAGACCCTGTCTCTCAAAAACACATTTTTAAAAAAGTTTTTCAGCCAGGTGCAGTGGCTCACGCTTGTAATCCCAGGACTTTGGGAGGCCGAGGCAGGTGGATCACTTGAGCTCAGGTGTTTGAGAGCAGCCTGGGCAACATGGCGAAACCCCGTCTCTACAAAAAGTAAAAAAATTAGCCAGGCTTGGTGGTGCATGTCTGTAGTCCCAGCTACTCAGGAGGCTGAGGCCCGAGAATCGCTTGAGCCTGGGAGATGGAGGTTGCAGTGATCCAAGACCATACCACTGCACTCCATCCTGGGTGACAGAACGAAACTTTGTGTAAAAAAAAAAAGTTTATTATTTTTCAAATACACAAAACGTACGTGGTTCAAAAGACCAGAACTGTGTAAAAATGTAAGGTCAGAAGTCTTACACCCAGCCCTGTGGCACCCACCGCCAATAGGCGGAGTGAGGACATGTTGGGTTTGCGTGGAATAGTCCCAGTTTGTGCCTGTTATCCTGGAGCAGTTAGTGACAGCACCTTCTTTCACTCTCAGGACTGAAGCACAGCTAAGGCTTTGTTGGCGCCTGCTCGTGCTAATTTAGAGATGTGGACAAAATGTTTCCACTTTGTGGATTTTTTTCCCCTGTAGCTAAAAGTAAGGGCTTGGCCGAATCCTGCAGACTTGGATTGAGGTTCTCTTGGCAGGGGAGGTCTAACCATGGAGTTCATACTCTTTTCACAGAGTCTCATTCTTATTCGGAGGAGGAAATTTCATTTTACTCTGAAAATAAATTTGGGAACTTGAAGCATATTGTACGTTTCCAAGTTTTTCTGCTTTGCAAAGGACTAATTATTCTTCCTGCTTATGTAGTTTTAAACCTTTGCCAGTACTAATATAAAAATTGATTTCAGGTAGTGACATGCTGAAGTTGTTGAATCATATAGAAAAATTAAAGTTCTACTTAAGATGAATCAGTATTTCTGAGCAATTGATCTCTTGAAATCTTTTTTTTTTCCTTGAGACAGTTTCACTCTTGTTGCCCAGGCTAGAAGGTAGTGGCAAGATCTCGGCTCACTGCAACCTCTGCCTGCCAGGTTCAGGCGATTCTCCTGCCTCCGCCTCCCGAGTAGCTGGGATTACAGGCACGCGCCACCACGACCAGCTAATTTTGTATTTTTAGTAGAGATGGGGTTTCTCCATGTTGGTCAGGCTGGTCTTGAACTCCTGACCTCAGGTGATCTGCCCGCCTGGGCCTCCCAAAGTGCTGGGAGGATTACAGGCGTGAGCCACTGCGCCCGGCTGATCTCTTGAAATCTTAAGGTGCTGTGAAGAAGCTAGTGCAGTCTCTTCCACCTTAAAAATAATTTATGGGGGAAAACATGAATGACAGCCGAGGTCATAGTATCCTACGTACCCTAAAAGAAATGTGGCAGGATGAGATTATTTTGATTTGTCTGAGTATTAATTTGAATACTCTGATGTGGTATTTCTTTTCATACAAATTAAAATCTAAAGAACTTCACTTGTGATTACGTGTGAGATCCCACTGATGCAGGAAAGCTTAAAGAAATTCTAAGTAAAATTTTACTTAGCTGCCCCGTGGCTCAGCTCGTTTTCCTCCACCATAGACGCTGAGACATTCACATTGGCCGGTGATGCTTAGCCGACAGGCATTGTGCTCTTTGTGCTACCTGAAGGCACTTTACAAACAGTGATTCAGTGCATTTCCCTTCCTCTTTCTTTTTGTGACTGATGGAGATCTGTTGACTTAAATAAATAGTTTATTTATGTAATTATGTATTTTTGAGACAGAGTCTCACTCTGTCATCCAGGCTGGAGTGCAGTGGCATGGTCACAGCTCACCATGGCCTCCATCTCTCTGGGCTCAGGCAATCCTCCCACCTCAGCCTCCCCAGTAGCTGGAACCACAGGCATGTGCCACCACACCTGGCTAATTTATTTATTTATTTATTTATTTATTTAGAGACAGTCTCGCACTGTTGCCCAGGCTGGAGTGCAGTGGCATGATCTCGGGTTCAAGCAATTCTCCTGCCTCAGCCTCCTGAGTAGCTGGGACTACAGGCGCCCACCACCACGCCCGGCTAATTTTTTGTGTTTTTAGTAGAGATGGGGTTTCACTGTGTTAGCCAGGATGGTCTCGATCTCCTGACCTCATGATCTGCCCGCCTCCGCCTCCCAAAGTGCTAGGATTACAGGCGTGAGCCACTGCGCCCGGCCAGTCGCCTGGCTAATTTTTGTATTTTTTTGTAGACAGAGGGTTTTCCCATGTTTCCCAGGCTGGTCTTGAACTCCTGGGCTCAAGTGACCCCCCTGCCTAGGCCTCCCAGGTGCTGGGATCACTCATGTGAGCCATCACGCCCGGCTACTGAATAGTTTAGAAGCAGGCCATGTGCATCCTTTCTGATTGCCTCTGTAGGTAGATTCCACTCTGCCTCCCCTGTGTGGATTCCCGCGTTGGGGTGCGGGCTGGCAGGTTGGCAAGGAGAGCTGTAGGTTTGTGTGGAGCGTGGGCTTGGAGCCAGCTGAACTCACACGTCCCCTTTCCCTTGTTACCTTTGTCACGTTCCCTTATTACTGAGCCTTCTGTTTTCTTACAATAAATTAGAGATAATAATCATTTGAGTAGTTTTTAGCAAGTAGGTATTGTCTACTGTGTGTAGGGTACCGTCCAGGGGCTGGGTATATGGATGTTTGGGAGACAGAATGAGATAATAGTGAATGTGTATTGCCTCTAAGCCTCTTTATCGGAATGAGCCACTGAAACCTCGTAACAGCACTATAAAGCAGAACACTATTATATACCCCATTTTGTAGATGAAGAAATTGAGGCATAGAGATGTTTGGAAACTCGTTCGGGATCCCCTAGACATTACATGGTAGCGGCTGTTTTTGAACCCAAGCAGTCTGACTCCAGAGTTCCTCAACTGCATGAAAAGATTGGGCACAACAGTATTCCTCGCACCCCTCTGTCCCTCTGTAGTATTACTGGAGTGCACACACTTATGGTTCTTTAGCAGAGGGATTTGTCTCTCAGTCAGATCCCCTTCCTCCCCTCGGTACCTGCTCCACCTTTGAGCAGCCAGGGCAGCTGCTTGGGCTTCCCTGCCCGGGATGGGTGCCTAGTCTGAGCAAAGTGCCTGCCCATGTGGCCTGCTGCCTGGTGCTATTCTGTCCCCAGTGTTGAGCATAGCCCCTGGCACACCGTAGACACACACACAGTGATGCGTCCTGGAATGATGAAATAATTTCCTAAACAGGATCTTTTAACGATTACCTACCTGTTTTTCAGTGGCTCATCTAATTCTGTTCCTAGCTCTTCCACGCGGTTAATCCAAGGCATTTAAAATTTCAGTTTTTTTCCCCTTCTTCATTGCTTTTTCCAGAAACTTTTTCACAGTGCAGAACAAGGGGATTTAAGTGTGCTATATGTTGGCTTCATAGCAAGTGTGTGACGCTATTGTTTGGTTTCCCATCAATCAACTCTTGGCCCATCATAAAATTAAAATTTGCTAACCTGCAATTTCGTTGGTATTTTGATGATAACTTGAAACAAATCACTGGAACAGTAGAGAAGCAAATGAAACCAATGACTTGGGAACAGAACAGAGTCGTGGTGGCAAGGCCACTCCCCCTACCCCACTGCGTTTGGCACATAGGAGCTGCGGATTCACAGAGTGTGAGAGCAGGTGGCTCAGGAGCCAGCGGCATCTTCTGGTCTGCCATCACTTAATCTGCCGGAGTCTTGTGTTCCTTCTCTGTAGAATAAAGTAGGTGGACTGGGCCCTGTAGTTTAAAGCTTTCTGGAAGAAGCCAGGCTCCGAAGGGTCTTTTCCATAGGTAAAACTGTGCAGAGTGGCTCAGGGCAAAGTCAGCTGCCCTGGGGAGCCACTTGCTGAGACCCTCAGCCTCTGCTTTACCCTGCCCTCGAAGGGGTCTTAGGAAGACAGTTGGAAAGCCCTAGGACTAGTGATTTGATCCCTTTCAGCTCTCTGATTCTTGAAATATTCTGTACTTGCTGCACAGTTTTTTTTGTTTTTTTTTGACAGGGTCTTCCTGTGTCACCCAGGCTGGAGAATGCAGTGTGATCAAGGCTCACTGTAGCCTCAACTTCCTGGGCTCAAGCAATCCTCCCGTGTCAGCCTCTCGAGTAGCTGGGACCATCGGTGTGCTGTGCACCACCATGCCCAGCTGAGTTTTGTGTTTTTTGTAGACACAGGGTTTTGCCATGTTTCCCAGACTGGTCTCAAACTCCTGGCCTCAAGCGATCCTTCTACCTTGGCCTCCCGAAGTGCTGGGATTACAGGTGTGAGCCACTACACATGGCCTGCACAGTTCTTTTTTTGCAAATTGTAGATAAAGGTTAAACTTTGATTCCAGTATTCACCTGCAGAAGACATGAGTGAGTATTTGGAGATGGCGAGGCGATGAAAGTTGGTGAGGGTCAAGGGAGAGGAACACTGGGAAGGAAATCCAGTGTTCCTGCTAAAGGGATACGTCCACATCCTTTAGACATGTGACAGAAAGCAGGATTTTGGTGCCTTTGAGTGGGATGTAACTCCTACCTTGAGTATCATGAGGCTTTGCAACAAAGGCAAAAAGTCAAAAGGGAAATGGTGAGAATTTTCTTCATCACATTTGTTTCTGTGTTTATGGAGAGTTGCTTGTTAGTGCGGTTTGATTTTGAGGTTGTGTGTAAGAGCATGACCTTGGGGTCTGGACTGTTCCGTTAGCTCTCCGCTGCTCACTGTGAGATGTGCTTCACAGACTTGTGGTGAAGATAGTTAATTCCCATGAAGCTCTCAGAAGAGAGCCTGGTATTTAATAAGCATTCAATAAATGTTAGTCATTCTTCTAATAGTCATTATTGAATGGGCTACAGAAGTTTGGTTTTGGTGAAGAATGCTTTTCCTTGTGATTCCCAAAGTTAATTGTGGTCAATAGAAAACAAAACTAGAGAGGCTGGGCACCATGGCTCATGCCTGTCATCCCAGCACTTTGGGAGGCTGAGGTGGGAGGATCACTTGAGGTCAGGAGTTCGAGACCAGCCTGGGCAATATAGCAGGACCCTATTTCTACAAAAAATCGAAAAGATTTGTGTGTGGTGGTGCATGCTTGTAGTCCCAGCTACTCAGGAGGCTGAGGCAAGAGGATCGCCTGAACCTAGCAGATTAAGGCTGCAGTGAGCCATGATCACACCACTAGTACTCCAGCCCGGGTGACAGAGCAAGACTTGTCTCTAAAATGAAAAAAAAAGAGAAAAATGAAAAAGAAGGTGTAAACTGTATGGAAACGTATGGTGTCCACAGTAACAGTCTCTCCTTGCACTCAGTGTGTCCACAGTGGGTGTATTGTCTGAAGGGCGCATTCATGCTTGAGAAGAATGGATGAAATTCAAAATATGAGTAACGGGTAAAATAAGCCTGCTAAGTCAAAGGGCCTGTTACGCACTACCTGTGTATACGAGTAACGGGTAAAATAAACCTGCTAAGTCAAAGGGCTTGTTATGCACTCCCTGTGTGATCAGCACAGAACAATTATTGTAAGGATTCTGACTGGGTCACAGTGTCTCTGGGAAGGTGGAGAACCAGGCTTGGAGGATGCTGGTTAGCCAGGCCCCGCTAGCTGGGCCCCGTTTCCCCCTAATGTCTGTGCTCCGAGGTTGTCACCAGCAGATGCAGGAGGCTGGGAGAGCAAGTTTCTGCTGCTTTCAGCCCCTCGTCTGGGCCACTTGCTGTTCCTCAAGAGTGGACCGTTTCCCATCCATAGGAAGAGGCTCAGATGCTGGGTGGCCAGCATGCCTGACAAATGGCAACAGCATAACTGAAACCCTTGACAGCTGGGCCTTAAGATCTGAAGAGAGCAGTTTCGCATTTGCTTGCATGGCGGTGGTAATGCTCCTTCCCTCTGGAATGATCAGGAAACAATGCCATGTGATTCTCTCCTCTCTGCTCTGACTTTCCTCTAGGAAGAAGAACACATATTGAATGAAAATCCAAATCAGGTGTTTGGATTTCCTTCCGTCAACTTTTCTGTTGTATCACTGCCCATGTTATTTTTATTCCTGTTCCTGATTATTCTATTTCAAGGAGAAAGGTTCATAAACAAGAAATATTGCCTTTTTGATGGTGTGGAGTGGGGTGCCTGGTTGTCAGCTGAGTGGTAGAAGGCTCATGCAGGAGGAAGTAGTGGGTGGGTAGAATAAAGGTTTTATATCGGAAAGAATCTGCATTCCAAGGTTGTTTTCTTGTGCAAACCATAGAAATACTTGTTCCTAAAACAGTTCAATGATGAATTAAGAGATTGCTTAAAAGCACATTCCTATAGATAGGGTCTGGGTGCTTTTCACAAACCCATGAATGCCTGGCACTTTCTTTTTTATGTTCCCTAAACTATTTTTACTCTAAATGGTTGTTATTAAAAGGCCCAGGTGCTGCCAGGAAGTGACATTTTCTAGAGTGTACCTGATAGTGTTCATTCCAGAACCTGTTTATTAAAAGACTTCCAGGCTGATCTGTCCCACAGTGCTGGCCTGAGAACATCAGCTGCTACTCAGAGGGCTTCCCTGGGCTCGGGGAATATTATAGGTAGAATTAATGAGAACTAACATAAAGTATCTACCCTGCTAGCCTGCACAGAGTAGACATTCGTTTGATGTGAGGCATCTCTCTGCAAACCGCTCAGCACAGCCCCCCAACACAGGGAAGATGGAGAGAACTCAGCTGCTCTGTGCACTTGGTTTTGGTCCCCACCATGGTATCTTCCCCTGAAGACACCATCTGCATTGGGCTGTGAGTCCCAAGCCACTTACTAGCTGAGTGACCTTTGTACCTCTCTCATCTGCCTGGGTCTGTATTCTAATTTGTAAAATGAGGTAATTATGAGTGCCTTACTGGGCTGCTGAGAGTAAAATGTGATAAAATATATGAAAGTATTTTAAAAATTATAAGGCATTAGAGAAATATAGTTATTGCAGTTTACATCTTTTGAGTACCTAGTATATAGCACCTTAGAAATATTTTTTGTTCAGGAAATTGCTTGAATTTTGTTCAGGAAATTGCTTGAATTAATAGGGGTACTTGTTCTTAAGTTTGTATTTCTATTTACTAAGCTTAATAGAACACAGGGAGAAAATTTCTAATACAGGACCTTCGTTTACAGTTGTGTATCTGGACCTTTGGCTCATCTTGAGATGCCTTCTTGTTAAAGTAGAGGGTGAAACCATTCATAGAGCTCTCGTCTGACTGCTTTGCCGGTCGCAGTATGCAGCACATGAACGTTTCACGGGACCACCGTGCAGTAATGTGAGCTGTCAGTATTACTCAGTGAATTCCATATGCACTGACCGTGTGAACACTTCTGCTTTGCTCGGTTCCTGGTTGTGGCTTGGGGTTTTAACAGTGATGGGCACAGCCTTTCAGCTGGGAAGCGTGGAGTCTAAGTAGACTCATGGAAGTGCAGTGAAGCGGTGGCTGTGCAGTGGCACAGTAGACAGAATCCAGTGTAGCTCAGGAAAGGAGCTGGCCCCGTTGCCCTCCGAGGGGCCAGGAGAGCCTTCCCAGAGGAGGTGGAATGGTTGAACTGAGGGTTGTGAGGTCTGATTCAGCATCGAGGGGATCATGGGAGTGAGCAGCAGTGGGAAGAGAGGCTTGATTGGAGGAGGGAGCACCCAGCAGCTGTGAAGGGTAGGGCAGCCACACTGGTCCTTAGAGGGGATGCTTTCCCAGGGAGCAGTGGGAGAAGGGTGGCTGACCAGGAAACAGGAAAGGCAGGGAGGGCTGTGAGCTCACAAGAAGGTGGCTATCCAGGGCTGAAGTACGTTCTCTAAGAGCCTTGTGGGAGGTTGGAGATGGGCAGTGGAGTCTGGACAGGCAGAGGGAGGGCACTGTAGCAGCTGAGCTGTGAGCTGGAGACAGGGCACTTGAGGCACTTCCTTGGTTGACAATAAACCCTTTCTTTTTATCATTTCTACCAGTCAGTTATGTCGTTTTCTGGTAGGCAATGTCGTGCTTGTTTAAGAAAACTGCGTGAGACAGAATCAAAAACTTTTACAAGTCCATTTATATTTGTACATTCAGCCTTAGCTGTATGGTCTCGAACACTAGAGTGTTGTGTTTTCTTGACTCATCAACAGAATATCATACTCTGACACACTTTTTTTTTTTAAGAGATGTGATCCCACTGTGTTGCCCAGGCTGATCTTGAACTCCTGGGCTCAAGCAATCCTCCTGCCTCGGCGTCCCAAGTAGCTGGGACTACAGATGTGCCACCACACCACAGGAGGAAATCCCTAGTAAAGCATCTTTCACTTCCAGCTTTATACCAAGACCTTTGATTCATTCTGAGATACCTGTTTATTAAATGAGCAAACTTCCCATCTTTGACCTGATATCTCTAAGACCATGTCACAGACTGAAAGGAAAGTGGCAGCCCAGTTTTCCTTGGTCTTGCGTATGCTGAGGCTTGAGTTTTCAGTTGTGGTCTTCGGTGTCTGTGAAAATACTGGCCAGTGTTCTCAGCTGGCGTTCCTTGCATTCTTTCAGCATTGCACTGTGGTTCTAGACCCCGGTCTGACGCAGTGTCGGGCAGCCCTTCTGCGTGTTTGTGCTGCTCTTCGGTAGCACTTGGTCTAGCAGAACATACCAAGTCCTGTCTGCAGAACCTTGACATGTCAGGCTTGGAAAGTGGTCTCAGAATGCTTACTCACACACATCTGGGACATTTCCAATGTAATAAATGTCTCGGAAAAAGTTTGGCAGATTGTTTAATTACATGTAAAAGCTGCTTGTGGCTTTCCTTGCTAATATGAGCCTGAAAAATGCTAACTACAATTATAATGAAATCAGGGAAAGCTTGCACATACGCTAAGGTTTTTCTGGAGAATTGCTTACCTGTGAACTCTGAAGCCGTTCCTGAGTGGTGCCAGTGTGGTATTGTAGCATAAGAAGAAATGTACATTTGGTCTGTGCCCTGGCCCCTGGCACAGAGCTCCTCAAACCCCTGGACTCTCAGGAGTGCTGAGAGTGTCCTTATGTGCTGATCAGGTGACTGGTGACTGGCCACCCTAGGTAGCCTCAAGGTAAGGACTGGTCACTGGAGGCCGGGCATGGTGGCTCACACCTATAACCCCAGCACTTTGGGAGGCTGAGGCAGGCGGATCACTTGAGGTCAGGAGTTCAAGAACAGCCTGGCTAACATGGTGAAGCCCCATCTCTACTAAAAATACAAAAATTAGCTGGGCGTGGTGGTGTGCACCTCTAATCCCAGCTACTCGGGAGGCTGAGACAGGAGAATCGCTTGAACCCGGGAGGCCGAGGTTGCGGTGAGCTGAGATTGTACCACTGCACTCCAGCCTGGGAGACAGAGCGAGACTTTGTCTCAAAAAAAGAAAAGAAAAAAAGAAAAAAGGGCTGGTCACTGGGAACACCTAGGCAGGATTAGAGGGTTAGGACTTTGAACTCCATGCCTTAGCTTCTGGTTGAAGGTTGGACTATCTAGTGGCCAATGATGTAATCAGTCATGCCTATGTAATGAAGCCTAAACCCTAAAATGATAGGATTCTGGGGGCCCTGGGTTCCTGAACATGTAGCAGTTTCTGGAGGGTAGTGCCCTAAGAGGGCATGGAAGCACCACACTCCTTCCCACTTACTTTGCCCTGTGCATCTCTCCTGTGCACCTGGGTCCTTTGTGATAGCCTTAAAAAAAATAATTAAAGATGGGAACGCACTGTGTTGCCCAGGCTGGTCTCAAATTCCTGGCCTTAAGCAGCCCTCCCGCCTTAGCCTCCCAAAGTGCTGGGATTACAGATGTGAGCCAACATGCTCAGCCTGTGATATCCTTTATAATAAATGGGTAAGTGTAAGTAAAGTGCTTCTCTGAGTTCTGTGAGCTGCTGCAGCAAATTTAGTCGAACCTGAGAAGGGTATTATGGGAACCATGATTCATAGCTGCTTGGTCTGAAGCACAGGTCACAACCTGGGACTTGTGCTTAGCACCTGCAGAGGACTGGAGCGGTCTTGTGGGACTAAGCCTTAACCCTGTGGGATCGACACACTCTCCAGGTAGACAGTGCAAAATTGCATGGGATTAGAGGCACACAGCTGCAGAATTGCATGGGATTAGAGGCACACAGCTGCAGAATTGCATGGGATTAGAGGCACACAGCTGCAGAATTGCATGGGATTAGAGGCACACAGCTGCAGAATTGCGTGGGATTAGAGGCACACAGCTGCAGAATTGCGTGGGATTAGAGGCACCCGGCTGCAGAATTGCGTGGGATTAGAGGCACCCGGCTGCAGAATTGCGTGGGATTAGAGGCACCCGGCTGCAGAATTGCGTGGGATTAGAGGCACACGGCTGCAGAATTGCGTGGGATTAGAGGCACCCGGCTGCAGGATTGCGTGGGATTAGAGGCACCCGGCTGCGTGGGATTAGGCACCGGCTGCAGGAGTGCGTGGGATTAGAGGCACCGGCTGCAGTGCGTGGGATTAGAGGCACCGCGACTGCAGGGAGTGGCGTGGGATTGAGGCACGGCTGCAGGTGCTACACCCGACATCTGGTGTCAGCAGTGGCGGTGTAGGTGGAAGTAGGGAAAACGCTTTGATTTTTCCTATCCTCATTGGCCAGGGAGGTCAGCACCCCCTCGTTTTACTAGAGAAGGGATGTTAATCAAGTGCTCTGCCCTTCTCAAGTTCAAGGTGCCTGAGACACTGGCACCCCTCCTGGCACCTGTGTCTATTTGCTCCATGTTTTGATTGTCCTATCACTGCCAGCGTCACTAGGCATGACCACCGTGTTCCAGAGCATGTGGCAGTTTGTGAGTGACAGAGTGGCAGCCAGTGGCCTAGTGTCCCGCAGGCAGAGCAGACTGTTTGTTTCTCTATGGCAAGTATGCGGCAGTGCCACCAAATGGTGGTGTCAAATGATGCCCAAATGGCTCACCAAAACCTGAGTGACAGTTTCCACAGCAAAAAAAAAAGGGGGGGAGAAAACATAGGTTCAGAATTTCTTGGAAATGTTTGAAATGCATGTGATAGAACTCTAGGTAGGAAGTGGGCTTGTTAGATACAGTAACTTAGCATGCATGCAACTAGAGTAAACAGTTTGACCTACCAACCCAGCGACCCATCTGTTTATTTTACTTTTTTTTTTTTTTTGAGACAAGGTCTCACTCTGGCCAAGCTAGAGTGCAGTGGCATGATCACCGCTTCCGCAGCTTCGACCTCCTGGGCTCAAGGGATCCTCTCACCCCAGCCTCTTAAGTAACTGGGACTGCAGAGGCACACCACCACGCCTGGCTAATTTTTGTAATTTTTGTAGAGATGGGTTTTCACCCTGCTGCCTAGGCTGGTCTCGAACTGCTGAGTTCAAGCAGTCTGCCTGCCTTGGCTCCCGAAGTGTTGGATTACAGACGTGAGCCCCTGAGGCTGGCCCCCATCTGTTTGTTTTAATAAATATGTAGGACTGAATTTGACTCACAGTTGACTAAGTTACATTCTAAAGTGGCCGGAAAACTTTTATTGGTAGTTTCCTTCATAGGAAAATTGGGAGGTTCTCACTCAAAATTGGCTTATATGGCCGGGCACGGTAGCTCACGCCTGTAATCCCAGCACTTTGGGAGGCCGAGGCGGGCAGATCACAAGGTCAGGAGATTGAGACCATCCTGGCTAACATGGTGAAACCCCATCTCTACTAAAAATACAGAAAATTAGCTGGGTGTGGTGGCGGACACCAGTAGTCCCAGCTACTTGGAAGGCTGAGGCAGGAGAATGGTGTGAACCCGGGAGGTGGAGCTTGCAGTGAGCTGAGATGTGCCACTGCACTCCAGCCTGGGCGACAGAGCGAGACTCTCTCAAAAAAAAATTGGCTTATATTTGGGCATATGTTAGGATACATGTAATGTTTAAATGAAAGCAATAATTTGAATATCAAGGTAACTAGTGATAAGTTTATGGTTATTTATACTGTTAAGTAATAGGGTATTTTAATCTATCCCTTATTGCCATGGGGAGGTTTAAAAAAGCAACATTAAAAAAGGAGAAATTGTGCTGACATTTGAACAAAATAAATGGATTAGTTTTCAAGTAATGTTTTATTTTTAGGAATAGTAAGGCAGCCCTCATTTTGCGTGGTGGTACTGTGGGACTAGAAAAATGGCCTTTTGGGCCAAAGTG
The DNA here is from genome assembly GCF_008728515.1 of Papio anubis. Classification (NCBI taxonomy): domain Eukaryota; kingdom Metazoa; phylum Chordata; class Mammalia; order Primates; family Cercopithecidae; genus Papio; species Papio anubis. The sequence goes on from NC_044987.1 coordinate 119,459,784, forward strand.
GTGCAAAGTGACCTTTTTCTTTTGGAGTAAACATATGCGCACGCACATGCGCTTACCTGCGAAGCAATCTGAATTGCCAGTGGGGAAATGGATTACTTGCGATCTTTAATTTTTGTTGTTGTTGTTGTTAAGGCATAAAAATCTCTCTTACTGTAAATTATAAACATAGAGGAATGACAAGCAGTAACACATTGATGAAATACACTGTAATTTATAACATTAGAAACATTGATAGTTAAAGTACATAACCCTTTGACACAGCAGGTTCATTTCTAGGTGGATAGCTTAGAGCAATCTGGCGTCTCCTTTTAATAGTATTTTAACGTACAATTTTTATCATAAAATGACATTCCTAAAAAAACCTTACCTAAGCACATAATTTTAGAAAAATCAATACAGTGTCTCAATTGTAATGTAAAATAAATAAGAGGAAATTAGTTTACAGTAAAATGTTTCATTGTATAAATGCTTGGGCATGACAACGCTAGAAGACAACAGGCCCGATGTGTGTACTTTCTGATGACCAATGTTTGGCTTTAAGAGAAGATTGTCAGAAGCTACTGCAAAGAAGAATATAGGAACACGAAGGAAGAGGTGACTCTGCTGGATAAAAATGTGTTAGGATAGGTAAAAGTAGACCAGTCATTTATACGTAATAAGAGAAAAGGTAAATAATGAAGTTAGAGATAACATGCCATTCGTATTATAGATTGTCACCTGGAGACAATGAGGAAGTATTATAATCTCACAAAAAAAACCCTAAGCCGCCTTTGTTTCCAATGAAATGTCAGAATCATTCCCTGGGTCATGTCAGACTCGGAGGAGCAACAAGACACCACAGAAAACATATGCTTCCCACCTCACCCAGCAGATGGCCAGGCACGCACCCAGTCGAGTACATGAAAAGATTTTGGAGATTCCTGTATGATAGGCAATGGGGAATGGAGAATGGATCTGAAAAAAGGGAAAATTAACATCAAGGTTTAATAACACACCAGGATGGTAAGGCCACAAGGAAACAAGCATTTTATTATGTTGCTGGCCTACTGGGGATAATTTAGCAGTATCTTTTAAATTACAAATTCCCTTTGACCCAGAAATTCTAAGATTTTATCTTACTGATATACTTTGTACAGGTATAGAATGATGCATGTACAAGGTTATTCATTGCCATATTATTTGTAATAGCAAAAGATTGGAAGCAGGAACGTAAACCTCATCAGTAGGTGAACAGTTAAATTATGATTCATATTCTATGTATGCCAGGAAGCTGTAAAAAGGGAGGAGGATGTTATGAGCTGATATGGAAATATCCTTAACTGAAGAAAAGCAAGGACGAAGGAATATATTTGCCTATATATGCATTAAAAAACATCTCTAGATAAACAGGAAAGGCACAAGTTTATTACCTACTGTGTGGAAGAGTGAACAGGGCTGAAAGGGAGATTTCTCTATATCCACCTTTATTACTGATTCAAAAAAAATTTAGTACTTTTTCTAAAGGTGTGTGTAAAAAAAAAAAAGAAATAAAAAGG